>NC_041388.1:492359174-492456223 GCF_002162155.2 Triticum dicoccoides | reverse complement strand
TGGACTGCAGCTAAGCCCCCGAGTGGGAGGTTTGCTCTCCACTCAGTAGGATTTTTCAAACTTAGGCGAGTGCTGACTGCAGCTAAGTCTCTGCGTAGGAGAACTTAGGCGAGTGCTGGACTGCAGCTAAGCCCCCGAGTGGGAGGTTTGCTCTCCACTCGGTAGGATTTTTCAAACTTAGGCGAGTGCTGACTGCAGCTAAGTCTCTGCGTAGGAGAACTTAGGCGAGTGCTGGACTGCAGCTAAGCCCCCGAGTGGGAGGTTTGCTCTCCACTCGGTAGGATTTTTTTTGAACTTAGGCGAAATGGGTTCGCGGCTAAGTCACCCACTGGGGGTTCTCGTATGTAAACAAAAGTGACAGCAATCATTGGAACACTCTTGACTTTGATAAAAATGAACTGCGGAAGTTTCTCTTATTACATCTTTATGGGAAGGAACTTAAGTGTAAAAGGGGCGGAGTAGTTCCGCATTCCAAGCTCGCGGCTCGTCAATCTGGCGATCAACATTGTAGAGGTGATACGCTCCGTTGTGGAGGACTTTGGTGATGATGAAGGGGCCTTCCCAAGTAGGAGCAAGCTTGTGTGGTTTCTGTTGATCCACTCGGAGGACCAAATCTCCTTCTTGGAAGGCTCGACTCTTCACATGTCGGGCATGGAATCGACGCAAGTCTTGCTGATAAATGGTCGATCTGATCATGGCCATCTCTCTTTCTTCTTCCAGGAGGTCTACTGCATCTTGCCGAGCCTGTTCTGCTTCATCTTTGGTGTAAAGCTTGACTCGGGGAGCGTTGTGAAGGAGATCACTTGGCAGAACGGCTTCGGCTCCATAAACAAGAAAGAATGGGGTTCTTCCAGTCGACCGGTTAGGGGTGGTCCTTAATCCCCACAAAACTAACGGAAGCTCGTCGACCCAGGCACCTGCTGCGTGCTTGAGATCACGCATTAGCCGAGGCTTTAGTCCTTTGAGGATCAGACCATTTGCTCTTTCAGCTTGTCCATTCGACTGGGGATGGGCGACTGACGCATAGTCGACACGAGTGCCTTGAGAGGCGCAAAAGGCTCTGAACTGGTCTAAATCGAAGTTTGACCCATTGTCAGTGATGATGCTGTGAGGGACTCCATATCTGAATGTTAGTCCTCTGACGAAACTAATAGCAGTGCCAGCATCGAGGTTCTTGATGGGTTTAGCTTCAATCCACTTGGTAAACTTGTCGACTGCCACAAGCACATGGGTGAAACCACTCCTGCCTGTTCTTAGAGGACCGACCATGTCCAGTCCCCAGACAGCGAAGGGCCAGACGAGTGGAATGGTCTTCAGGGCTGATGCGGGTTTGTGGGACATGTTGGAGTAGAACTGACACCCCTCGCACTTGTCAACTATCTCCTTTGCCATCTCATTTGCTCTTGGCCAGTAAACTCCCGCTCGGTATGCTTTGGCCACAATGGTTCGGGAGGACGCATGGTGACTGCAGGTCCCCGAATGGATCTCATCAAGGATCATCTGACCTTCTTCCGGAGTTATGCACTTCTGACTGATTCCAGTCGCGCTTTCTCTGTACAACTGCCCCTTTATGACTGTGAAGGCCTTGGATCGACGGACGATCTGTCGAGCCTCTTCCTCGTCCTCTGGGAGCTCTTTCCTTAGGATATACACGATGTATGGTATCGTCCAGTCGGGAGTGATGGCCAAGACTTCCATGATCAGGTCGACCACAGCAGGAACTTCGACTTCAGTCGGATCTGTGGCACTTTTCGATTGTGGGGCTTCTTCTGTGAAAGGATCCTCCTGGACTGACGGCGAGCGGATGTGCTCCAAAAACACATTGCTGGGAATGGCTTCTCTCTTGGAGCCTATCTTTGCCAGATCATCGCCTGCTTGATTTTTGAGTCGGGGGATGTGATGAAGCTCTAACCCCTCGAATTTCTTTTCTAGCTTTCTCACTGCGTTGCAATAACCGGTCATAGCCAGACTTCTCACGTCCCACTCCTTCATCACCTGATTAACCACCAAATCTGAGTCGCCGTAGACCATGAGGCGACGGACGCCGAGTGAAATGGCCATGCGCAACCCATACAGAAGTGCTTCATACTCTGCTTCATTGTTGGAGGAATCGAAGTGAATCTGGAGGACGTATCTGAGCTTTTCTCCTCGGGAGGAGACTAGAACTACCCCAGCACCGGAACCATTCAACATCTTAGATCCATCGAAGAACATGGTCCAATGCTCCGAGTGAACTTGAGTCGGAAGCTGCTGTTCAATCCACTCGGCGACGAAATCTGCGATTGCTTGGGACTTAATAGCCTTCTTTGCTTCAAACCTGATATCTAAGTGAAGGAGTTCAATCGCCCACTTGGCCACTCGACCAGTTGCATCTCTGTTATGCAGTATCTCAGACAGTGGGGCGTCGCTGACGACTGCAATGGAGTGGTCAGAGAAGTAATGTGCAACCTTCTTCGTGGTCATGTAAATCCCATATACAAGCTTCTGGTAGTGAGGGTATCTTTGTTTTGAAGGGGTCAAAACTTCAGACAGATAATAGACTGGGCGCTGAACTCTGAAGGCCTTTCCTTCTTCTTCCCGCTCGACCGTGAGTACTGTACTGACAACTTGTCCCGTGGCCGCAATGTACAGCAGCAGAGGCTCTTTGCTGATTGGGGCAGCAAGCACCGGCTGGGTGGAGAGCAGAGCTTTGAGTTCTGCAAACGCTGCGTCAGCTTCTGGAGTCCACTCGAACTTGTCAGACTTCTTCATCAGTCGGTAGAGAGGCAACGCCTTTTCACCGAGGCGAGAAATGAATCGACTCAAAGCGGCCAAGCAGCCTGTAAGCTTTTGGACATCGTGCACGCGTACAGGACGCTTCATCCGGAGTATGGTGCCAATTTTCTCAGGATTGGCGTCGATCCCTCGTTCGGAAACGAGAAAACCGAGCAACTTTCCGCCTGGAACTCCGAATGTGCATTTTGATGGATTGAGCTTGATATCATACCTCCTGAGGTTGGCAAAAGTTTCGACAGGGTCAGCTCGCAGGTCGGAACCTTTGCGTGACTTGACCACAATATCATCCATGTATGCCTCCACATTCCGACTAATTTGAGTGAGTAAACACTTCTGAATCATTCTCATGAACGTGGCTCCGGCGTTCTTGAGGCCGAACGGCATAGTGACATAACAGAAGCATCCGAATGGGGTGATGAAAGCTGTTTTGATTTCGTCGGGTCCATACAGACGGATCTGATGGTACCCGGAATAAGCATCTAGAAAAGACAATTTCTCGCACCCCGCAGTCGAGTCGACTATTTGGTCGATGCGAGGGAGAGGAAAATGATCTTTCGGGCAGGCCCGATTGATATGTTCGAAATCAATGCACATGCGAAGTGACTTGTCCTTCTTGGGGACCATGATGACATTGGCGAGCCACTCGGAGTGGTAAATTTCTCGGATGAACCCTGCTGCTAAGAGCCGAGCCACCTCCTCGCCAATGGCTTGCTTCTTCTGGACGGCGGACCGTCGAAGATGTTCCTTCACAGGCTTGAATTTTGGGTCGACCCGTAGACGGTGCTCAGCCAGCCCCCTGGGAACTCCAGGCATGTCGGAGGGTTTCCATGCGAAGATGTCCCAGTTCTCACGGAGGAGCTGGATAAGCGCTTCTTCCTATTTGGAGTCAAGCGTCGTTGAGATGTGAGTCGGGGCAGCGTCGGGGTCGGTCGGGTGAATGTCGACTGTTTTTGTTTCATCGGACGACTGAAAAGCTGATTCTGAAGCAGGCTTCTTGGCTCGTAGCAACTCGCTTGGGTCGGCAGTCTTTTGGTACTCTTGCAGCTCGACCACTGCCATCTGAGCATCTGCAATCTTTGAGCCCTTCTGAAAGCACTCTTCCGCCTTCTTCCGATTGCCTGTGACAGTGATCACACCTTTCGGGCCAGGCATCTTCAGTTTGAGGTACACGTAACATGGCCAGGCCATGAAGCGTCCGTAAGCTGGCCTGCCCAAAATGGCGTGATAAGCACTTTGGAATTCCACGACCTCGAATGTCAACTTTTCCTTGCGGTAATTCTTTGAATCACCGAAAACCACATCAAGAGCGATCTGGCCGAGTGATTGGGCTTTCTTCCCAGGAATGACTCCATGGAAACTCATGTTACTGGTGCTGAGTCTGGACATCGGAATGCCCATTCCTTTCGATGTTTCAGCATACAATATGTTCAGGCCACTGCCTCCATCCATCAGGACTTTAGTCAGTCGGGTGCCTTCAACAATTGGGTCGACCACCAAAGCTTGCCTCCCAGGGGTGGCAATGTGCGTCGGGTGATCAGACTGGTCGAATGTGATGGCAGTCTGGGACCACTTCAGGTAACTGGGTGTTGCCAGGGCAACCATGTTCACCTCTCGGTTAATGACTTTCAGTCGACTTTTGCTTTCGACATCAGCAAAAATCATCAGGGTGGAATTGACTTGGGGGTATCCATCGTCACTGTCTTCCTTGTCCTCGACTCTGTCCGACTCTTTTTCCTTATCCTTGGACTGTTTTCCTTGGAACTGCTGGATCAGGAGCCGGCACTGTCGAGTGGTATGCTTTGGGTAAATAAAATTACCCTCTTCATCCTTCTTGGTGTGGATGTGACATGGCAGATCCAAAACATCATTTCCGTCTTGATCCTTGACTTTTATGGGCTTCCAGGTGCCCTTGGGTTTTCCCTTGAAGTTTCCCTGGGTTACGGCCAGGGCCTCTCCAGGGGCGGCTGGCTCGGCCTTCCGCTTCTGCTTCCGACCGGAATTGCCTCCAGTTTCCTGGGTGATTGTTTTCTTCTTGCCACTCCGGAGTCGATCTTCGTCTTCTCCGTTAGCATACTTGGTGGCAATCTCCATCATCCGATTCAGAGACATCTCTCCAGTTCGACCGAACTTCAGATTCAACTCTCTGTATTTAACACCTTCCTTGAAGGCACAAACCGCTTGATGGTCCGGCACGTTCTCAACCGAGTGATGTAGCGTGATCCACCTCTGGATGTATTCCCTCAGAGTTTCATTCGGCTTCTGCACGCAAGACCGCAGCTCGGTTAGGCCTGCAGGTCACTTGCATGTTCCTTCAAAGGGTGTGATAAACACTCGGGAGAGGTCCTCCCAAGTATAAATGCTGCTGGGTGCCAACTGATTTAGCCATGCTCTGGCCGAGCCCTCTAACATGAGAGGCAAATGCTTCATGGCCACCTCGTCATTGCCACCGCCAATCTGTACAGCCACTCGGTAATCTTCGAGCCAGGTGTCAGGCTTAGATTCACCGGTGAACTTGCCGATTCCAGTCGCCAACCTGAAATTGGGAGGTATCACTGCGGCTCTGATGGCTCGACTGAAACACTCTGGCCCTGAAGCACGTACTCTGCTGCTAGCAGGCGCATCTCTATTGTGGCCTTCTCGATGAGCTCTGTTCCTGTCAACCAAACCTTGAACGAGGATGGATCTCGCATCAAAGCCTGGGTCTCTGGGGTCGACTGGAATCCTCTACCCAACACTATGAGGGCGTCTGTCATCTTGCCGTCGAGGCGCATATGACCCACTCCTCGGGGGAGGGGTTGGCACTCGACATCGATCATCACGGTCGAATCGGTGATCATACTGCTCATTCCTCCTGTACTGATCATGCTGGCCACCACGTCCCTCACGCCTCGGGGGCGATCTCGGGCTGTGAGCTGACTCGACTGTATCTGTTGCGACAGACCGACTGTGGATCCTATTCCGCGACTGAGAGACAGCGGAATTCTGGTCTCCCGCCGCCCGGAGCAATGCTCTGATCTGTAACAAGCCCCTGCCAGCCTTCGACTGGGAGGGCTGAATCGATTCTGCTATACGGGCCGCGGCGGCCAGATTCTGAACTGGGGTTCGATATACCTGCGTCGGCGGGAAGAGCTGGCGTCGACTAGACTCGGGAGCCCACTGACGCGCTTGCTCGTCGAGTGCTCGCTGGAGATTCTCCAATCGAGTGCGCTCGGCCAAGTTGGCCAAACGCGCGTCCTCCAAGGCCCGGGCCTCGGGGGTCTCTCCGATGATAGGAGTGCGGAGCGCGTCCATGTTCTAGCGGCGAAGCTCCTCTCGCTGCAATGACGTGAGAGGTTCGGGGAGATACTCGTCATGGGGATGCGACGGATCGCCCCCACCCGCGCCTCCATCAGTGCGAGGGAAACCAGGGGGACTGTGTGTTCCATCGACCACCAGAACCTCAGCCGCTGGATCGCTGCTGTCGCACTCGGATGCGGTCTCCATAGAGCCAGTCGACAGGTCGAACAGGCCGTAGAGGGATTCGATGGGCTCAATGGCCGCGACTTGCGGGGCTGCCGATTGGCGGGCCACGGCGTGCCTCACCCACCGCTGAAGTCTTGACCGACCGGAGCGCTTGCGCTGGTGGGAGACAGGGCGGGGAGACGATACGGGGGCCAACCCATATTGGGTCGACGGTTGCTGCAGGAGGACGCCACGAACGCATGCGCGGAAATGTGTCGCACCGCGGGCGGGGAGCGCGTCGATGTCGAGCGGTGCCTCCTGAAGCCAGGCGGAGTCGTCGACGATGAAGGTGAGCGCGCCGAGACGGATCTCGCGGTCCTCCACCAAAACTCCGCAAGAAAACATGATCAAAGGGATCGAGAAAAATCACAACTTCTCCAACTAAGCGCTAAGATTCCGGCCCCACGGTGGGCGCCAACTGTCGTGGTTCTAACTCTGACAGTGATGTAGGGGGGTGAGTATGGAGAGGCGAGATCCTAGCTATTGGGAAGTTGTTACACGTGAGGTTTACGAGTTCAGGCACTTCTCGGAGGAAGTAATAGCCCTACGTCTCGGAGCCCGGAGGCGGTCGACTGGATTATGCGTGTATAGATTACAGGGGTGCGAACCCTCCCTACTGAGGAGGGGGGGTGGCTTATATAGAGTTCTCTGGCCCCCTCCTGCCCTCAGTAATGCAGGGTTTAAAGTACATTTAAGATGGGGCGTTACTGGTAGCGCCTCTAATAAAGTGTTGTAATGACCATGAAGACTACTTAACAGCTAACCGTTTGCCTACGGAGTGACTGTAGGTCTCCTGGCAGTCGAGTGAATAGCTTCATGGTCGAGTGGTAGCTTCTTGGTCGAGTGTCTTGAACCCGTCGAGTGGAGTACCTTCAAGTCGATTGATGGGTGATTTCTTCTAGGGATATCCTTGGGTAGGACTCTTTGGGACGGGTCCGTGCTCCTACCCCAGGCGCTCACCTTCATCATCGCTCACATTCGCCTGCCGTACAACACCATCCTTGGGTACCCGGCGCTGGCCAAGTTCATGGCCATAACTCACCACGGCTACAACGTCCTCAAGATGCCAGGAAGTGGCGGAGTCATCACGGTGCCCTGTGAAGAGAAGGACGCAGTGTGTTCCCTGGAACGAGCCTTTCAAGCCGCGTCACTGGAAGACCCGGATCGCGGAAGCAGGAGGCTTCCCGAGACCGCCCCCAAGAAGAAGAAGACATCGTCCGGCCCGGCCCCTCGGGAGGCAAGCCCTTCCAGGCCCGCGCCTGTCCAGGGGGAACCTCCTTCCATCGCATAGGAAAGCGCTCCCGGCGCCCTCCTCGGGTAGGGCTCGGGGGCTCTCCCCTGGAGGGCCACCGACCTGGCTAAGGTCACGAGGGAGGCGCTTGGGAACCACATGGAGGCGTGTTTCGAAGCACGTTTCCCTCAAGAAGGAGTAAGGCAAGGAGAGCCAGACCCTCAGGAGTTCGTCAGCAAGGCCATTCAGGAGCTACAGGAGTCAAGAGTCATGAAAGGCGGCCGCCGCCTACCAGCAGTGGCTCCCCATCCAGGCGAGGATGGTGGGCTGCGCGTCTGCATCGACATACCAGGGCTCAATCGAGTCGCCTCTCTAGAGCGCCTCTGGCCCTCGCGAGTAGGGCGCTGCGGAGGTCCACCCCACAGCTATGTTCGCATGCCTTACGGCTTGCCGAACGCGCTTGCCACGTATCAGCGCCTCATGAGGGGCATCATGGAGGCACAAGAGGCCAGGCGTTCCGCAGCCTTGGCGGAGATGGAGATGGTCCGCGAGGAGCCACCAGTGCCTCCGGAGCCTCCCGAGGCCCCTGGGCCTGGGGGCTCATGAGGATCGGCTTCCGCAGCCCACCGAGTCTGCTACACCAACACCCCTTCGTCCTCAACGTCATCAGGTGACATCTTTCAAGTTTCACTTCCAGCTGGGAGCGCCCCCCAGGGCTGCATTATTCCCAGGCCGCGTGGGTCCATCCCTGCGGCATGTATCCCTTTTATTTCATGTTTTTAGCTTACCTTGTTGGGGGCGCCCCTCGGGCTGCATCATCCCCAGGTCGCTCGGGCCAGACCCAGCGGCATGTATCCCTTTTGCCTTTATTTCCGGTTATGCGTTCGACCCACCATGCTTGATTATTTGATGCCGGTCCACGGCACCTCTTCTTCCCCATGCCGACCACTTGCACGTTAAAGGGGGGTACCTGAGCATCGCGACTCAGGGCTCTTACTGGCTCTCCAGCCCTCACCCTCTGGCCTTGTCCATGGCATCGCGACCTGGTATACCAGCGACGGTTGAGACCAGCTCGAGGGCCGGGACCCGAGGACGTAGAGTGCCGGCATCTAACCAAATTTGCAGGGACACATCACAAGATAAGGCCCAGTGCCAGGCGCAACCCGCCTAGAGGTAGGGCCCCGTGAGTCCCGCGCTGGCTCACGGGTGCCCAGATACACCTCGCCAGGCCCTACCGTGCCAGCCACGTATCAGGGCGGGGCTGTACACGCCCCGGGGGCTCCTCCCGAAGGGGGGCCCCCTCCCACGTACCAGTGGAAGCACCATGCTCCGTGCTGGCTGACGACACTGCCGAGGAGCGGCTATGCCCGTACACATACGAAAGCGCTATGCTCCGCGCTGGTGATAAACAACTGAGGGTGGCCCCCGGGCCGCATCAACCTCAGGGAGCCCAGAGCTTAGTGTCTAGCCTCATCGTAACGCCTCCCCTCGGGAGTGCCGCGCGAGGGGGCTAGGCACGGGGGCTGCGCCTGGGTCACACCCAGACGCACGCCGCCCAGCCAGGCCCCCCCGGGCCTGGTTCGTCGTGCGTCGCTCCCCGAGCGGAGCCAAGGTACGAAGGCCGTTTGAGCGTCAAGGGGGACTCCTGAGCATTGCGACTCAGGAGCCTAACTGGTCATGTAGCCCCTCACTCATTAGTTCCGAAAGGCTAACGGCGGTTGAGGTATGCGCGCGGCCGGGCTCTGCAGACGTAGAACGGTAGCTCCACCCACATCATACCTCCCTACTTGCTGTTCGTGCGCCAAGGGGGACTCCTGAGCATCGCGACTCAGGAGCCTAACTTGTCACGTAGCCCCTCACTCCTTGGTCCCGTCCTGGTTTCCGGTCGGGGCTAACGGCGGCTGAGGTATGCGCGGGGCCGGGCTCTACCGGCGTAGAACATAAGCAAGTAGGAAGGAAAAGCGTAAATCTCAAGGAATTCAAAAGCAAATATTACAGTCCACACTGTTATCTCAATGCCAAATGCAAGATTAAACGCCTCCCCGAGGCATGATACATGTGCAGGAATTAAAGGCAGGACAGGAGCCACAACGGAGTCACTTGTCGGCGGTGGAGCAGCACGGAGTGGGTTCGCCTCATGGAGCAGTGGGGTCGGCAGCGCCTTGCTTCGGCTTGGTGCCGAAGGCCCAGAACTTCCCCAGCAGAGCCTCCGCGCGACCCTTCACCGCCTCGGCAGCGGCAGCGGCACGCTCGCCGCTTACTGGCTCCAGCAGGCTGTCGAGGTCGACACCGGGATCGCGAAGGTAGATGTGGGTGAGGACCCGCATCAGCGCTGCAGAAGATAGGATACGCGCCTCGGCCTCGGCCGTGGGGCCAAGGCCAAGGGCGACATCTTCAAGAGCGCGAACCAGGAAGGGAAGCAGCTTGGCGGGGCCGTCCTCGGCGCCAGCCAGCGGGCTCTCCAGGCCGCTGTCGTAAAGCGTCCTCAGCGAGGAGCGAGCCTTCGCCTCCATCTCTGCGAAGGCCACGCGGTCCTCGGCAAGAACCAGGGCCTTGTCGTCCAGCTCGGCCTTCCTCGCTCCCAACTCCTGCTCCAGCGCGCCTAGGTGGTCGCGGCGCTCCCTGAGCTTGACCTCCCTCTCCTTGACGGCCGCCTCGCGAGCCTTCGCGCCTTCTTCCTGCTCTTGGCAAAGGCGGACCTCTTTTGCGAGCTGGTCCCGCAGGCCTTGCAGCTCGTCCTCCAGCGCCTTGCAGCGACCACGGACGTCGACCACCTCCCCCAGGGCTGCGTCACGAGCTGCCTTCGCCTCAAGGATGGCCTGCTTCTCCTCATCGCAAGCCGCCGAGGCCTAGACCAGCGCCGCCCGAACCGAAGCATTGGAGCGAATCCATCCTGAAGCCAGCTCCAAGCGCCCGACCACCAAGCAAGGGTCGGCGCCAAGAAGATCCTGCCGCAGCCGGTCCAGCTCAGCAGCAGCACGATCCAGAACGGCAGGAGGAGTCGGGGAGACAGAAGTCGGTGGAGTAGAAGGAGAAGGCGGTAGCGCGGCCACAGCATCCCGAGGCGGAGTCTGCTGCGCCCCAACGGCTGTAGTGGAGGCAGCAGGCAAAGGCACCTCGGGAGTCACTTGGGCCATGGGGGCTGAGCTCGCCCCAGCCAGCTCAGCCAGGCCTCGCGAGGACGACCGGGCAGGAGAAGCCCGTGTGTCATGGTCACCCTCCTTCGCGGGCAGAGGCGCTGCCACGGATGGAACCTCGGGAGCTCCCTTCAGCTTCTTTGCTGCGGGCGCCAGCCTATCCAAGAGATGCGGATGTCAAGCCTCAAAAGCAGAGCAAGAAGTAAAGACAAGAATCAAGCGCTTACGGGTCGTCGCCAGTGAGCTCAAGCAGCCTCCGGCCAAATTTGAAGCCCGAAAGCCGGCTAGAAGGGTCAACCTCGGGAAGCTTGGAAGCGGAAGGCGCGTCCGCGGTCCGCCTCGGGGCCGGGGCAGACCCGCGGGAGATCAGCCCGGTCCTGTCCTTCTTTGGGATCGGGGGCAAGCTCTCGCCGTCCTGCTCATCATCATCCTCGTCGTCATCGCTCAGAGAGAGGCGGAGAACGCGGGACCTGCGCCGGGGGAGGGGAGACCTCGACTCTTCGTCAGTCGCCTCGGAGTCAGGACCTTTTTCCCGCTCCCCTCCTTCCTCCTCTTCAATGGAGTCATCGGAGGGCACGTCCACCGGTTCCTCGGGAGTTTCCATGGGCACGGGCCTGTCCCTGTTGAAGACGGGCATGGACTCCACTACCTGCTCCCAGTCATCGCGGAGGAACAAGGGCGTAGGAGCGCCCTCCAACCTCGCCACATCGCCCCCGACCAGAGATTGGAGGACCGCAGCCAGATCTCCGTCGGCCAAGGCCGCGGGGCTCGGATGGGGCCTCCACATCGGAAGTGAGTACTGCCGGAGCGGAGCTAGCTGGTGCTCCAGGAATTCCCTCAGCAGCGACGCGCCGGTCAGCTTCGCCGCTGCCATGTTGGCCGGCCTTAGATCCGCGTCCATCTTCTCCAACGCCAGCTTCGTGCGAGGGTCCGTGAGCTCCGCTCGGCCCCAATCGCTGGAGCTCGTGGGTTGCTCCGTGGGCAAGATCAGCCGAGGGTGGATACACCCAGCATCCGCCAAGACCCACTTGCTCCAGAAGCCCTCAATCCTTTTCCCGGGGTTCGAAATGGCAATGGCGCCACCGTACGCGATAAAGCTCGCGCACGCAGAAGCAGGACCGCGAGAGGTCCGGAGGTAGAAGTAGTTGCGCAGCAAGGCCACTGAGGGCTGCGCCCCTACGTGAGCCTCGCAATAATAGGCGAAGATTGCCAGGAGAAGGACGGAGTTGGGGTGGAGATGCAGAGCCTGGAGCTTATAATGGCGGATGACAGAGAAGAAGAACTCGGAGAAGGGAGGCACCAGGCCAGCAGCAATGGCGCTTACGAAGAACGGATAGAAGGTGCTCCCTTGACCCTCAGGGGTGGCGGAGCCGGCCTTGAACACCTTCGCCCCGTCGATGCCCCGCGCTGCCGCCATCCAGCGCAACCGGGCGAGGCTCGCCTCCGACACGTTCGGCGAGTCCAGGGCAGACGAGTACCAAGCTACGGCTGGGGACTGACGAGGCGCCATGGCTTCCTAGGTCACGCGGTCGGAGTAGATCTGGAAATTTTGGAGGAAGGAAGGAGAGGCGCAAGAAAGGGGATCTGAGCAGCAACCGGAGAAAGCAAAAAGCAAAGCCTAGGCAGATGCCGCTCCTTTATCAACTCGCGCGGTTGCTAAGGCACTCACGTCCAATCAACCACCACGCGGTGCCCAAGGCCGCGAGCTGTTAGGGCCTGCGGCGCTTCACTCTTGCCCTTCCGCCTCCCTGCACGGCCAAGTCCGGGCGCGCCTTGGGCCCGGGGGCTACTGTCGGCGTTCTGGGAACGGGGGTCCCCAGACTTGCCTGCCTGCGGCCTGCGGCGTGGCTCAAAGGGGGGCCCAGCACGACCCATCTTCACCAACACAGACCCAAGACCCTCGCGAGGGGCCAAGCCTCACGGGGCGGACGACGTGGAGCTTCCTCAGGCACGGCCTCACCAGGCTGGCTCGCGAGGAGGCGGAGAGATCAAGGCGGGGTACCTCACGAGGTGCCCGTGACGCAAGCCATGACGACCAAGGGCGCCAGGCGGGTGCCAGCCCGTGCAGTGTCCTCCTTTCCTCTTTGGTGCAAAGGGGGCAAGCGCAGCCGCGGAGTACCGAGGCATCAGGCAAAGGTTGCCATTTCGGTGCAACAAGACCAAGACCAGGAGGACTGCAAGACAGAGGTCATTGTGGAGCCCAAGATGGCGTCACCACCAGAGCTTTGTGCAGGCGAAGACTACTTTTGTCAGGATAGCTGGTACTAGCTGTCCCCCTTCAAATTAGCTTGCCATTGTTGGCTCCCTTCCCGCTCGATATTTGGGAAGAGGACCAGGGCCTCTATAAATAGGACCAGCCACCCACATGATCGAAGGAGAGGAGATCGAGACCAAGCATCTAGAGGTTGGGGATCGAGACCAACGATCGAGTAGAGAGGAGATGGAGACCAAGCATCAAGAGGTTGGGGATCGAGACCAACGATCGAGTAGAGAGGAGATGGAGACCAAGCATCGAGAGGTTGGGGATCGAGACCAACGATCGAGTAGAGAGGAGATCGAATCAGATCAACAATTGTGAAAAGAGAGAGAGAGAAGGGTGACTGAACTCCTCCCAGTAGTTCATCTCCCCAGCCAAGAACAGACCCTCGCGAGGCTATTCTTCCTTGTATTGCTCATCATCATCAGCCCAAGAGGCAATCCACCACACCACACACTGGAGTAGGGTATTACACCACAACGGTGGCCCGAACCAGTATAAACCCTGTGTCTCTTGTGTTGTTCTTTCCATAGCTTAGATCTTAGCGAGGCGGAGGGGTGCAGGTAGGTAGAAGACGAAATCTCTGCGTGCACCCCAGTGTTCGAACCTCAAGGGTCTGCCGGAACCCGAAATCCGACAGCCTCCATCCATTCTGCGACGAAGTCGGCCAAGACTTGCGACTTGATGGCTCACCGTGGCTTATAAGTTATGTCAAACGGGAGGAGCTCAATGGCCCATTTTGCAATCTGGCCCGTTGCGTCACGGTTGTTTATAATATCGTTAAGTGGTACTTTCGAGGCTACTGTTATTGAACACTCTTGAAAGTAGTGTCGTAGCTTCCGGGATGCCATGAATACCGCGTACGCAATCTTTTGATAATGCGGGTACCGTGATTTTCAGGGAGTGAGGATAGTGGACACATAATAGACCGGCTTTTGAAGGGGGAATTTGTGTCTGTCCGCTTCTCGTTCGACGACGAGTACTGCGCTTACAACCTGATGTGTTGCTGCAATGTATAATAGCATTGGTTCGCCGATGTTTGGCGCGGCCAGGACTGGGCTTGTTGCCAGTATGGCTTTTATTTTGTCGAGTCCGGCCATAGCTGCATCCGTCCATTTGAAGTGTTCGGTGCGCCGAAGGAGGCGGTAAAGGGGTAGGGCCTTTTCTCCCAAGCGGGAGATAAAGCGGCTTAGAGCCGCCACGCATCCGGTTAACTTTTGTATTTGTTTGAGGTCCTTTGGGATATCCAGTTGCGACAGAGCTCGGATGTTGGCTGGATTTGCTTCAATTCCTCTATCGGATACAATGAAGCCCAAGAGCTTTCCGGCTGGAATGCCGAAAACGCATTTTTCCGTGTTGAGCTTGATGTCGTATGTTCGGAGGTTATCGAATGTAAGCATCAAGTCGTCTACTAGAGATTCGACATGTCTTGTTTTGACGACCACATCATCTACATATGCCTCCACTATTTTGCCGATCTGGTTTGCCAGACATGTCTGAATCATGCGCTGATATGTTGCGCTGGCGTTTTTGAGCCTGAAGGGCATTGTGTTGAAGCAGAATGGGCCGTATGGTGTGATAAATGCCGTTGCGGCTTGGTCTGGTTCTGCCATCTTGATTTGATGGTAGCCGGAATATGCGTCGAGGAAACACAACGAACCGTGTCCTGCGGTAGCGTCGATAATTTGATCGATGCAGGGGAGGGGGAAGGGATCCTTTGGGCAAGCGTTGTTAAGGTCTTTAAAATCAACGCACAGGCGCCAGGATTTGTCCTTCTTTGGTACCATCACCAGGTTTGCTAGCCAGTCCGGATGTTTTATATCTCTGATGAATCCGGCCTCCAATAGCTTTGCTGGCTCCTCTCCCATGGCCTGTCTCTTAGGTTCAGAAAAAAGCCGAAGAGCCTGTTTGACATGTTTGAATCCTGTTTGGATATTTAATCTATGCTCGGCCAGCCTGCGTGGGATTCCTGGCATGTCTGAAGGGCGCCAGGCAAAAATGTCCCAGTTCTCTCGTAGGAACTCTCGTAGTGCAGCATCTACATCAGGGTTTAACTATGCCCCGATGGAAGCTGTTTTACTGGGGTCCGTTGGATGGACTTGAAATTTGACTATTTCGTCCGCTGGTTTAAAGGAGGTGGACTTGGATCTTTTGTCGAGTACCACATCGTCCCTATTCACCGTAGAGCGTAGCACAGTCAGTTCCTCAGCCGCTAGGGCTTCGGATAGTGCCTCGAGGGCCAGTGCGGCTGTCTTATTTTCGGCGTGGAGTGCTGTGTCCGGATCACTAGCGAGGGTGATGATCCCGTTAGGCCCGGGCATCTTGAGCTTCATGTACCCGTAATGGGGTATTGCTTGGAATATTGTAAACGCTTCCCGCCCTAGCAGAGCATGATAACCGCTGCTGAACGGAGCCACATGGAACGTGATCTCTTCAGACTTGTAATTATCCGGCGTGCCGAACACCACATCTAGTGTGATTTTTCCTATACAGCATGCTTCCCGACTGGGGATTATTCCTCTAAAGGTTGTGTTGCTTCGCTCAATGCGGTTCCAGTCTATTTCCATTTTTTGAAGGGTTTCCTCATAAATGAGGTTCAATCCGCTGCCGCCGTCCATGAGTACCTTGGTAAGACGAAAGTCATCCACTATTGGACTAAGGACCAATGCGGCTGGTGCTCGGGCTGTTCGGAATTTAGGTTCATCACTGACGTTGAAGGTAATAGCCGTGTCACTCCATGGGTTTATTGTTGCTACTTGGTAGACTTAGGCAAGGCTGTGGAGTGTCCTTTTTCACATATTATTTGATGCAAAAGTCTCGAAGACTGTTAATACTGTATTGGTGTCTCTGGGGTGGCTTTCTGTGACCTTCGGGATTAGGCGATTTTCGCCAATTTTGGCCACCTGCCGGAGTATCCAACATGCTCTAAGGCTGTGAGTTGGTGTGGCGTCCTCTGTACTGTGAATTTTACAGGGTCCATTAAGCCATCCTTCCAGTACAATTCCATGCCCTGTAGAGGGTTTTTGCTTTTTGGTATTTGACCCGGGTGTCTGGTGATGATGCACCCTTTTATTTTGGACTGGGTTTGTATTCAGGGCCGGATTGTCCCAAAATTTTATTTCGGTTTTCCAGGCGCTTTCCATCACACAGTACTTTCGTACAATGGACGCCAAGTCAGCGAAGCGTGTAATATCACGGCGACTTATGGTGTTGATATTCCCTTGTCCGTGCAATTATTGCAGAAGATTGAGATTGCGTCTTCCTCGCGGCAGTCCCTTAGCCTGTTCTTAACCAGGAGGAATCTGGCCCAGTAAGATGTACTGCTTCATCGGGTTCTTGCCTGATTTTGGATAGATCGCTTATGTTGGGGTGGGTGGGTGGAATTAAATCCGAAGCCTCACCCCATCTGAGGCTCAGAGGCCGAGGAATTTCCGAACTCGAAAATTTGGATTCCTGGATGTTGTCCAATGAATCCAGCCCGTCGCCTGACTCTAAGTTCAGGTCTTGAGTGATTTCCTCCCCTCCGCGGGTATCCAGCTTGGAGGGATCGGGAATCCGGACGTAGCGAGTCCTTAAGATAGATGAAGGGTCGCCGTACTGTCCCTCTACCACAGCAACATGATGGGTGACTTGGGGAGAGTTAATCTCTCTTAGATCGGGTTTAGGCCCAATCTGGTCGTAATCCGTGGCGACTCCCAGGGCGGCGAAGCGATCCAAGAGCTCATTTATGGAGGAGAGCTCCATTGGATCCAACTTGCTCGGCAAGTTCCGAGCTGACATGAAGATTGTTTTCGATGGCTCGAGAGGTCATTGTCGGCGCAGAAGCCGAACAGGTGGTCATAAGAAAACCACCTAGCCAGAGGGTTTGGCCGACAGCCAAAGCTCCCTTAGCAATGGTGCCGTCTTTAAAGACGGGGCGAGGCATCCTTCCTGATGGCGATGACACAGAGGAACTCTCAATGAAAGCACCAATGTCGGTGTCAAAACCGGCGGATCTCGGGTAGGGGGTCCCGAACTGTGCGTCTAGGCCGGATGGTAATAGGAGGCAAGGGACACGAAGTTTTACCCAGGTTCGGGCCCTCTCGATGGAGGTAAAACCCTACGTCCTTCTTGATTAATATTGATGATATGGGTAGTACAAGAGTAGATCTACCACGAGATCAGAGAGGCTAAACCCTAGAAGCTAGCCTATGGTATGATTGTTGTGTATGAATATGATGTCCTACGGACTAAAACCCTCCGGTTTATATAGACACCGGATAGGGTTAGGGTTACATAGAGTCGGTTACAACGGCAAGAGATCTACATATCCGTATCACCAAGCTTGCCTTCCATGCCAAGGAAAGTCCCTTCCAGACACGGGACGAAGTCTTCAATCTTGTATCTTCATAGTCCAGGAGTCCAGCCGAAGATATAGTCCGGCCATCCGGACACCCCCTAATCCAGGACTCCCTCACCGGTGAACGAAGTCTGTGAAGGTTTGGAAGTCTACCTTGAAAACTTACCTGAGTGATTGGGCGAGGACTGGGTGTCCTTAGCTCAAGGGGAATAAGGTGAAGACATGGTCTTCCGAGTTAAATCTCAGCCTCCCTAACCAGACGTACAGTTGTCACAGCAACTGGAACTGGTCCAACAAATCATTGTCTTCAACAAGCAACTGGTTATATCCTTCCCATCTCTTTATTTACAGTTGGTCCTTGTGAAGTCATTGCCTGGTTGCATTATCTATTTGTCTTCACTGTGTGACTGTTTGTTCTGATTGGCTTCATACTATCTTCCATCCTGATCCGTACTTCCTAGCTGCTATTAGTCTTCGTGCTTTCACTTCATTGAATATTTGACTATGGCTTGCCTGGTGTAGTCTACCTTCCGCTGCATGTTTATAGGTTCATTTCTATCGTTTGTCTTCGAAACTCCCATGTTTTGAAGACTTTCATAAAAATCGCCTATTCACCCCCCTCTAGTCGATAACCAGCACTTTCAGTTGGTATCAGAGCAAGGTACTCCCTTGTTCTGTGTGATTCGGTTTAACCACCTGGAGTTTTAGCTATGTCGACTGCAGGTTTAATCAAAGTCTCCGTTGCGTGCCCCGTCTTCGATGGAACTAAATATCCCTACTGGAAGAATAAGATGCACATGCATCTTAAAGCCATTGATGTTGACCTCTGGTATGTCGTCAAAAATGGCGTTCCCAAGGCTGGTGAAGGTGTCACCGATGCTGATGTCAAGAAGTTCGTTCAACTGGATTCCACTGCCAAGAACATCATCTGTGGTCATCTGATCAAAGGGCGGTATGGCCGTGTGAGTGCTTTGGAAACATCGAAGCTAGTTTGGGACTGGCTCCCCAAGGTCAACGAAGGCGTCTCAACCCAGAGAGATCAAAGGATCAGTGTCCTTCGCAACCTCTTCAACCACTTCAAGAGAAATGACAATGAGAATGTTCAGCTCACGTTTGATCGCCTCACTGACATCACAAATGAGCTTCAAGCTCTCGGCACTACTGAGATCACCAAGCATGAAATCGTCAAGACACTTCTGAGATCACTTGACAGCTCGTTTGACACCCTAGCCCTGATGATTCAAGAACGCCCTGACTTCAAGACAATCGATCCGTCTGACATACTTGAAAGGCTCAACACACATGAGTTTCAGCTTTCTAAGAAAAGAGATATCTACGGTCCCAACTATGGCCGAACTCGCGCCTTGAAGGCAAAAGCTGTTTCCTCATCTGAAGAAGAATCTGACTGTAGTTCTGATGATGCTGAATACATTGGAAAGGAGCTTGCTATGCTTGTGAAGAAGTTCCAGAAATTCACCAAGAAGAAAGGCTTCAGAAAGTCTTCACGATCCAGCTCAAGGAATGATGAAGCTTCTACTCATGACTACAAGAATAGAACATGCCACAAGTGCAAGAAACCTGGTCACTACATCTCTAAGTGTCCACAGTGGGACAATGAGAACAACAAGAAGAAGAAGAGCAAGGAATATGATTCTGACGACAAGAAGAAGAAGAAATACTCAAAGTCTTCTTCCAAGTCTTCCTCAAAGTCTTCATCACACAAGAAGAGCTCATCTGGCAAGGCTCATGTGCTTGTTGGCAAGGAAATGGATTCAGAGGAGGAGTGTGTTTCTGAGGAGGCGGAGGTGGAGTCTGAGGAGGAGTCCGACTCTGGCGTTGCAAGTCTGGATACAACCTATGTTGCCAAGTCCATCTTCAACACTGAAGACAATGACTTCATCACTAACACCGATGCTAATGACAAGGACGACTCCGCTCCCACCTATTGCTTCATGGCATGCAGTGCCAAGGTAAACTCACGCAATACTCACTATCAAACATCCAGTGAAGATGACTCTGATTGTGATTCCAAACCCAGCTACAAAACACTTGCTAAAATTGCAACTGAACAACAAAAAGCTATGGAACATATTCAAAAACTATTAGACAAAAGCGATGACCTGTTGGACGCTGAAATGACTCGATCTCAGTCCTTAATTGAAGACATAAAAAAGCTTCATGTTAAGTATGAGGAACTTGAAAGTCGTCATGAAACACTCAACAACTCATGAAAAGCTTTCCTATGATTATCTTCAAAGGAAGCAAGAACTTGAGAAATTGAGAGTGGTTCATGAAGATCTTCAAAAGGAAAACGAGTCACTTCGCGCTCAACAGATCAGTTCCGCTCAAGAAGGATTTGGACCACCATGTCTTAAATGCCTTGAGCGTGATAACGCTACTTCTGTTGCTGAATGTTCTACTGTTGCTACTGTTGCAATATCTTCAACTGTTGATGTGGTAACTAACCCCTATGCTGAGGATGCCACTGCTATTGCTGATGAAAATGCTAGGTTGAAGACATTGCTTGAAACAAGGATGTACAAAAGTCTCAAAGGGCATCAGACACTATGTGATGTCCTCAAAAGGCAGATTTTGAACCGAAACCCTAGGAAAGAGGGTGTTGGGTTCGAAAGGAAAATGAATGCTGATGGCTCTTACTGGAAGCCTGAGCAGTACTCCAAAACCACATGGGTTGCTACAAAGGAACCTTCAGTGGATCCATCCACCCTATCTGGCTTCACTTGTGCTAATCCTATTGTCATTGTGAATCCTTTTATGCAAACTATAAACTGTTTAAGAATCAGAATGGTGAAGTGTTTGCCAGGTATATTGGTACTAACTGCAGGAATGGACCACCTATGAAGAAAGTCTGGGTGCCCAAAAGGTTTCTGGAGAATCTTCCTGTGAATGTCGTCATGACACCACAATGGAAGAAGATAAACCACAGACCACAGGCTTCATATGGTCCAAAGGCTTCATACAGACAGAGGACTCACCTGAGTCGCACTAACACAAATGTTTTGTAGGGAAATCATACCCAGGCCTATGAATATGAGCGTGTTTCATCAAACTGTCATGTTCATAAGACCATGAACTACTCTGCTTATTCCTATGAGTATTATTCACCTCCTGCAAAACTATTTGCCAGGCCTTCAAAGCCAAAGTTCTCAAATGCTGCACTTAGACTCATTGCTTCGAAGCCACCCTTGAAGATGTGGGTGGCTAAGAAAGCTTAACTCTCTTTTGCAGGGAAAGGTCTCCAGCCAAAAATCAAATGCGTCTGAAGCTATTGCTGGGGACCTAAAACATCTTGTAGGGCGCAAGATCAAATGCCCAAATGGTCTTATTATGTATTTTGTTCCTGGGTCGCTTGTTATTTGTCCTATCAGTCCTAACCTCGATCTAAGATTTCATAATCCACTTGCTCGTAAAATGTTTATGCTTCACAATGCTCTTCGTGAAGCTTATCCCCCTAACTGCACTGTAGGGTATGACACAAGCTACTTCAGAATGGATTATTGATAGTGGATGTACTAATCACATGACTGGCGAACGAAGTCTTCTCATGGACTCAACCTTATGTCCATCTGACAAAAGTCACATCACATTTGCTGATACTAGTAAAAGCAAGGTATTGGGTCTAGGTAGAGTTGCAATCTCAAAGGATCAACACATGGATAAAGTGATGCTTGTTGAATCCCTTGGTTTCAACTTAATGTCTGTCTCAATGCTTTGCGATTTGAACATGATTGTGATATTTGGAAAATATTGTTGCCTTGTTGAATCCCTTGGTTTCAACTTAATGTCTGTCTCAATGCTTTGCGATTTGAACATGATTGTGATATTTGGAAAATATCGTTGCCTTGTTCTAATGGAATCTGACAAGTCTCTAGTCTTTGAAGGGTATCGGAAAGATGATTTGTACATGGTAGATTTCTCAGCAGGACCACAGCTTGCCGTATGTCTTCTAGCAAAAGCTTTAGAATGATGGCTCTGGCATAGGAGGCTAGGGCATGCTGGCATGAGGAACTTGCATACTCTTGCAAAGAAGAAGCACGTCATAGGCATCGAGGGCGTCAAGTTCAAGAAGGATCACTTATGCGGTGCCTGCGAAGCTGGAAAGATGACGAGGACAACGACTCAACCCTTCGAACTGCTACACATGGACCTCTTCAGCCCTACTCACTACTCTACCCTTACTACTACTGCTTGTCTCTATGGCTTCGTCATTGTTGATGATTATTCAAGATATACATGCGTACATATAATCCTCTACAAGACTGAAGTGCAGGATGTCTTCAGACGCTTCGCCAATCGAGCCATGAACAATTATGGCGTCAAGATCAAGCACATCAGAAGTGACAATGGCACTGAATTCAAGAACACTGGCCTCAACACTTATCTTGATACATTGGGAATCACTCATGAGTTCTCAGCTCCGTACACGCCGCAGCAGAATGGCATCGTGGAACGCAAGAAGAGAACACTCATTGAGATGGCTCGGACGATGCTCGATGAATACAAGACACCAAGAAAGTTCCAGCCTAAAGCTATTGATACTGCATGCCATGTCATCAACCATGTTTATCTTCACAAGCTTCTGAAGAAAACATCCTATGAACTCCTCACTGGTAAGAAGCCAAATGTCAGTTACTTCAGAGTATTTGGTGCTAGGTGCTGGATCAATGATCCACATCACACTTCAAAATTTACACCAAAAGCACATGAAGGTTTTATGCTTGGTTACGGAAAGGATTCGCACTCCTACAGAGTCCTCAACCTCTTTCACTATAAAGTGGTTGAAACTGTAGATATGCGGTTCGATGAGACTAACGGCTCGCAAAGAGAGCACCTGCCAAATGTGCTAGATGAAATTCCACCCAGTGAATCCATCAAGCTTATGGGAACTGGAGAAATCATACCGTCTGAAGTACAGCCTGAAGAGGAACTTATCATTTCTCCACCTAATCAACATGAAGACAATGCTCAGCCTGAAGACAATCCTTCAAACGATGACAATGATCAGCAAGAGCAAAATCTTCATCCAGTTCATCCTTGTGTTGCAAATGAAGTACAGATTGAGAAGATAACTGATAGCATCAATGCACCTTGTCCACTCACTCATTCAAGGGAAACACAACTAGCAAATTTCTATGGACACTTTGCATTCGTCTCAATATCTGAACCCAAGAAAGTTGATGAAGCCTTCATGGAACCTGAATGGATTCAAGCTATGCAAGAAGAGCTTCAACATTTCGAGCTGAATAATGTATGGAAACTGGTCAAACGTCCTGATCCTCATAAAAACAATATCATAGGCACTAAATGGATATATCGCAACAAGCAAGATGAGCATGGTCAAGTTGTCAGAAACAAGGCTCGTCTCGTTGCTCAAGGATACACTCAAGTTGAAGGAATTCACTTTGATGAAACATTTGCTCCTGTGGCTAGGCTTGAAGCTATTCGCATACTGCTAGCCTATGCAAATCATCATAACATCCTTCTGTATCAAATGGATGTGAAGAGTGCCTTTCTCAATGGCAAGATTGAAGAAGAAGTGTATGTTGCACAACCGCCTGTTTTTGAAGATCCAAAACATCCTGACATGGTTTACAAGCTCAACAAGGCACTGTATGGCCTCAAACAAGCCCCTCGTGCTTGGTATGACACACTCAAAGACTTTCTGAAGAGCAAAGGCTTCAAACATGGTTCCCTGGATCCCAAACTCTTCACAAAGACATATGACGGTGAACTGTTTGTGTGCCAAATATATGTGGATGACATTATCTTCGGCTGCACTAATCAGAAATACAGTGATGAGTTTGGACACATGATGCAAGAGCAATATCAGATGTCCATGATGGGTGAGCTGAAGTTCTTCCTTGGTCTTCAAATACGGCAGCAACGCAACGTCATCTTCATATCTCAAGATAAATACCTCAAAGATTACCTGAAGAAGTTTGGAATGCAAGACTGCAAAGGTTATACGACGCCAATGCCAACCAAAAGTCATCTGGGTCCTGACGCCAATGGTAAAGAGTTCGATCAAAAGGTATACCGCTCCATGATTGGTTCATTGCTTTATTTATGTGCATCTAGGCCAGATATCATGCTTAGTGTGTGCATGTGTGCCCGATTCCAAGAGGCACCAAAGGAATCGCATCACTTAGCTGTGAAGCGAATTCTTCGATATTTGGCTTACACCCCAACACTAGGATTATGGTATCCAAAGGGCTTAGAGTTTGATCTAGTTGGATTCTCGGATGCTGATTATGCTGGTGACAAGGTGGATCACAAGTCTACATCAGGCACATGTCACTTTCTGGGATGATCACTTGTGTGTTGCTCTTCAAAGAAGCAGAACTGTGTATCTCTCTCCATTGCTGAATCTGAATACATTGTTGCTGGATCTTGCTGCGCTCAGCTTCTATGGATGAAGCAAACACTCAAAAACTATGGCATTCATCTGAAGCAAGTGCCACTCTACTGCGACAATGAAAGCGCCATCAAGATTGCCAACAACCCAGTTCAGCACTCGAAGACAAAGCACATTCAGATCCGTCATCACTTTCTCAGAGACCATGTCATGAAGGAAGATATTGATATCATTCATGTCAACACTGAAGAGCAACTGATAGATATCTTCACAAAGCCCTTGGATGAGAAAAGGTTTTGCAAGTTGCGGTGTGAGCTAAATATCTTGGAATCCTCAAATGTCCTGTGATCAGGCACACATCCTAACACCTATGCATGATTGATGACTTAGATGTGCAACACACGAAGTAACGTATATCTTCAATTAAGAAGACTTACACTCTGAGTGTGAATACATCAACGCAAAATTTGACTTCGGAGCGCCACGATAATTGTGCGCCATGTCTGGGTCTAATACTTCCTATACGGTGGGTAACGCCACCACCAAACTTTTGTTTGGAGTGTTTTCTGTTGGCGTTACATTTGCTATGTCTTCACGTTTGGTTTGTCTTCAAATTTCAACATGTCCTCATGTTTATCTTCACTATTGAGTTAGTCTTATTCGGATATATTCATATATTAGCGTTCTGTCCTCTACAGCATTCACTTATAGCTATGTCTTCTCGTTTTGAATCTTTTGAACTAATGAATGTGATCGGACCCTAACCTTTCTATGCTCCCATCTCAAATCTATCTATCCAAATCATATGCATTCTATTGAAACTGTCGAATGTCTTCTCTGCGTCCTTGTCAGCAGAAGATACAGAGACAAACATTAAATCTGTTTTAAATGCTCAATCCTTTTTGCCTGAAACCCGGAGAAGCGGGAATGGCCACCCGACAATCCAGGCATGCGTGGGAACGTGGAACAACCTCCAATGTGTTGCATGTTCACCACATGTCCTTCAGATGTGAACCGCCAGGGGCACCTGTGTAATAACGTTGTGCCATCCCTGTCCTTATAAATACACACCACACCCTAGTCATTATCTCTTCTTCCACTTCTCCTTCTCGCACAAACCCTAGCGCCACCGCTAGCTCTCGACGACGCCGGCGACGAAGCGCTTAACTGCCGTGACCTCACCGACGCCGTCCTCTCGTCAGCCGCGGACATCGTCTTCTCCGCCGTCGCCGTAGGTGTCCTTCGTCGCCAAGTTAGGGCATGGAAGATCGAACTGCTCGGCCTCATCTCCTACTCTGTCTAGCAGTTCTTCGAGTGGTAAATAAAAACTCTTTTTACAGTCATTTTTGATCCGATAGATTCATCTTTTTCAACCACAAGTGGTTTCTGTCCCAACAAACTGAATCTATCCTTTTCTGCATCTCTTAACATGCCTATTATGTTCACTTATGCTTCACAAAGTAGTTAGATTCCTCACTTGTACTTATCCGTGGATTCGTACAAATCTGGAACCAACTCTCTACATATGCGTGAATGTCTTCGCACTATGAGTTCAATGTCTTCTAAACTGATTTATCTTCAAAATCTTCTGAGAATGCATATGACATCTTCCCCTTCCCTCGTATCTCTAATGCTGTCATAGGTACATGTCCGTGGGAGAATCCCTTGGTTCTCATAGTCTGCATTCATTTGCAGAGTTCTTACAGCATCACATCAATTCTCCCGAAGCTAATTCTTGTCTGACCAGCAGAAGGAAGCCTTTGCATGTTCTGAAGCCTTTCAGTCTAAACTTCATGGCAACAGAAAAATCAGTCAGGAAGGGCGGCAGACAGCGTCGTGAAAACACTGCCAAGGACCTGCCATCGGATCTCTATGATCTATACAAGTCAGATCTAGAAGAGACCTATGGAGAATGCAAGAACCGAATCCAATGGATTCGAAGACATTGTGCAGAGGAATGGTTCAAGTACATATTTGTCACTAACGAATATGCTGAAAAGAATGCCATCAAGGGCCCCTGGGGAGATATTATATACAAAGGTCTTCAGCCCAAGTCGAAGTCCGAAGCTATTGCTCAAGGCTTCTACCCCTGCATGATCCGTGGACCTCAGCCTGCTAATGCCGACCCATCCTCTCTGTTATGGTGTCGTGAAGACAATCTCTTTAAGCGCAACTTCCAGTTTGCCAAAACTTCTGCCAAAGAGAACAAGAAGTCACTAGGGTTAGACTTCAACCCCGGTCCCTCTGCTCCTCATGCCGACGGCACACGCAATGCTGAACCCAATATTATTGGGCCCTTCTACAACCTTGAAGGTCTCATCACTCACATTCAGGTTCAAGGGGCAGCCGTGGATCACTCTGCAGATGACGTTGATTCTGACGAAGCGCCTGCACCACCGAAGCCTGTGAAGCAAAAGAAACCAAAGGCTTCAAAGCCCTCCTCTGCACGAAAGGTCTCGCGGGCGAAGCCTCTAGCCACTGCACCTCCTGAAGCTAGTGTGTAGTCTGAAGATCTCTCACGCATCTCCAAGTCTGACAAGATGAAGAAGCCCATGCAACCAACTGGTCAAGCATTGACCCCTGCTGCCATTCTGAGGAACGAGAACGAAGCCATTGATCTGTCTAGTGACGACGATCTTGGCGATGATGCTCTTGAGCTGCTTATAAAGAGCAAGCAAGAGGCGTAAATCTTCAATGATCTTCCCCTCTTTGATGTGGAGATCCTGTACAAGTTCATTGATGAGTGGTTTGATAGCCCAGGCCTCAGTTTTGCTGATCTTTAGCTCCCAATTGGCCTCAGTGTCTCCTTCCATGGAGCCATTGCTCCTGAGCTGGCTCTTGCACAAAAAATTGTTGAGCTGAAGCACAAGATTGATTATGAAAAGGCTCATTTCAAGGAGCACATGGCCAAGCTCAACGTGGAAGACGTCCAAAACCTCAAGGTCATGCTGCATGAGCTCAAGGAGGCGTTCCACAAGAAACGTGAAGAAGCTAAAGGTTCTCGAGAGCGCATGAAACACCTGGCTGCCAAATGTGTTCAAGGCTACAATGAAGCTGAAAAGCGCAAGGCTTTGGGGCGACCAGGCATCGACCCCAGAATGGCTGCCAAGAAGAAGAAGAAGCCTGCTGTGGCCCAACCAGAAGCATCAAGGCAGGAAGAACCTCGCATTGTCTTCCCGGCAAGTATGACAGGCTCGAAGCCTAAAGTCCCCAAAGTGGCTTCGGAGCTCAAGAAAACAAGGAAAGCTGAAGCCGAAGCCCGAAAGCGCAAGACCAAGGCCACCACTGATGATGCTCCACCGACCAAGAAGAGAAAAACCAAGAAGAAAGATCGGGCTGCTCCCACAGAGCCCCTTGTCGTCAAGCCAATCTCAGTTGCTCATCCTGCGTCTGAACACCATGAGCGCCAGTTGATAGTTCATGAACCTGCTTCCACATAGGCTCCAGAAGTTGAAGACATTCCAGCTGTTGACCCCACCGCAACTGAAGACATTGGTCATCAAGACAATGTTGAAGATGATGAAGTCCTTCCTCAGATCGAACACAATGTGGTATCATCACCTGTTCTCACGGACAGCGAACTCATCAGCATTGGTCGTCCATTGACGCCAATTGCTCAGGATGACTCATGGGCTGATCACCCACAAGGCTCCCCCCGTCGAGAAGAATCACCAAGTACTCCCCCACCCCAAGTCACCACTTCGGTGCTTGAAGACAATGACTTTGTGGCCCAGCCAACTCCCTCTCCAAAGGCGTCGCTCGCACTCCGTAGGCTTCACAAAGGACCAAGGCCACAGGTCACTCTGTCAAGTGTTCCAGAAGGAGAAGAGCACCAATCTGTTTCACGCCAAGTCTTTCCTGAAGCCTCTCCTAATGCGAACATCCCCGAGTCTGAATCCAAAGCGGTTGCAGATATTCCGGCTGCATCAGCCGATGAACAAGAAGAACCAAGACATGAAGGAGAATGTGTTGCTACACCCCCAACCAACCCTGAAGTTGTTCTCGAGGAGAACGTGTCCGACCCTCCAGCTACTCGAGTGGAGGTTGAAAACTCTGGGCGGCCACTAACACCAACACTGAAGCCAGTGACATTGTCATGGCCGAGGCTAGTGTGGCGCCTGAAGCTACTATGGCGCCTGAAGTTAATGTGGTGCCAGAAGTTATTGCACCTGAAGCCAATGTGTAGCCCGAAGCCAATGCCACTGCTCCTGTACCGCCTCCACGGCCACACACCCTTGAGCAAGCATTTTATCAAGGCCAACTTACCACCGTCCGCTGGCCCATTCTGGTTCCTCCACCTGCTGTCAGTCCGCAATTTGACTATCATGTGGAGCACAGGCCTCAGGTCCCGAAGCCAAAGCCTAGGCTGCCAAGGTTTCCAGGTACTGCAACTTCACCAGGATCGTTTAATCTGAATGGCTTCAAGGCACACAACACATTCTTTGACAGTGCCAAGAACCCCTACACAAGGCCAAGAATCTCATCATATCGACTCTGGAGTTATCAGTAGCGCAGCTACTATTCCTGCATCTTATACAATCAGGGGAGCATTTTCCCTCATATGCGACTAGACAGCGAAGCCATGGCTAGTCTGCCCTGCCTAGAAGAATCCCTTGATTGCTTCAGAGATGCTGGCTTTCTACAGTTTGTGACTGGCAAAGAACATTGGAATGAAGAGCTTCTGCTACAATTTTACGCTACCCTTCACATTCGCGGCTACAACAGGGATTCGAAGACTTGGATCCTTGAGTGGATGACAGGCGATGTACACCATGAAGCTAAAGCCCAAGACATCATTGAGCTCACTACCCTGCCCACTCCTGGCGAACATTATGAACCAGGTTGTCAGCTACACCAGAATGCGTTGGAAAGCATCTTCCAGAAGCCAGAGCCAAACATGAGCCAAATGCTGAGCATGATGAAGCCACTGCCACAAGACGCTGACTATCCTAAGGAGTTCTTTGTTGAAGACCTAGAGTATTTGCCCCACACTATTTACCATATTATCAGGCGAACTCTCTGGCCGGTCAAAGGACATTCTCCTGCAGCGAAGCTTGAAGGAGCAATGAAGACATTGGTCTTCTATATTTTCAATGGCATCAGCTTCAATGCTCAAGACTTCTTCATCAGATAATTGGCTGCATCTGGCTCCGATATCTTTGGTCCGAAGATCTATGCTCCATGGGTAATGCGCCTCATCAAGCTTCACTCTGCTATCAACTATCAGCCGTCTGCGCGCAATCATCTTATATTCTTTCTAGAGGTTGATCTCTTTGTCGAAGCCATTTACCCAGAGCCTGCAAAGGAGCCCATTGATCTTCACAACGTCGATCATCAAAGCTTCACCCAGCCCATTGAAGGAGTTTAGGCTGTTTCTCGTGTTTATCCCTTGGCTGGCAATACATGTGCTCCTCACACCCATACTGAAGCCATTGCAAGTACCATCGCCCAAAGACCTCAGAAGTGATCTAGTTTTCTCAATGACTGAGAACTTCTTGTTGCTCTACATCAGAAACAGGATAAGCATCATGACTGGCTTAAGCGTCAGATGCAAAGCCTCCTGGTGGACGTCAATTGCATTCGCAATCTTGCCACCAAGAATGCCTTTGTTACACATGAAACCTGTTGGAGGTCATTGAAGATCTTGACATTGCTCAGTGCTGAAGCTGATCTTCAAGAAGATGGCTTCACAGAGAGATTCAAGTTTGACTCAACTCCTCCAAGGAATGCTCACTTGCGTCGGACTCCCTCACTCGAAGATTCTGACTATTCCTCCTCAGCTGCAACGTGATACATCTCCGTCGTATCTACTTTTCCAAACACTTTTGCCCTTGTTTTGGACTCTAACTTGTATGATTTGAATGGAACTAACCCGGACTGACGCTGTTTTCAGCAGAATTGCCATGGTGTTGTTTTATGTGCAGAAAACAAATATTCTCGGTATGACCTGAAACTCCACGGAACATCTTAGAAAAAACAATAAAAAATCCTCGCCAAATATGAAGACCAGGGGGCCCACACCCTTCTCACGAGGGTGGGGGCCCCCCTAGGGCGCGCCCCCTACCTTGTGGGCCCCCTGGAAACCCTTCGACGCCAACTCCAACTCTATATATTTGCTTTCGGAGAGAAAAAAATAAGAGAGAAGAAATCATCGCGTTTTACGATACAGAGCCGCCGCCATGCCCTAAAACCTCTCAGGAGGGCTGATCTGGAGTCCGTTCAGGGCACCGGAGAGGGGCATTCGTCGTCGTCATCATCATCAACCATCCTCCATCACCAATTTCAAGATGCTCACCGCCGTGCGTGAGTAATTGCATCGTAGGCTTGCTGGACGATGATGGGTTGGATGAGATTTATCATGTAATCGAGTTAGTTTTGTTAGGGTTTGATCCTTAGTATCCATTATGTTCTGAGATTGATGTTGCTATGACTTTGCTATGCTTAATGCTTGTCACTAGGGCCCGAGTGCCATGATTTCAGATCTGAACCTATTATGTTTTTATGAATATATGTGAGTTCTTGATCCGATCTTGCAAGTCTATAGTCACCTACTATGTGTTATGTTCCGGCAACCCCGAAGTGACAATAATTGGGACCACTCCCGATGATGACCATAGTTTGAGGAGTTCATGTATTCACTATGTGCTAATGCTTTGTTCCAGTTCTCTATTAAAAGGAGGCCTTAATATCCCTTAGTTTCCAATAGGACCCCGCTGCCATGGGAGGGTAGGACAAAAGATGTCATGCAAGTTCTTTTCCATAAGCACGTATGACTATATACGGAATACATGCCTACATTACATTGATGAATTAGAGCTAGTTCTGTGTCACCCTATGTTATGACTGTTACATGATGAACCGCATCCGGCATAATTATCCATCACTGATCCGGTGCCTACGAGTTTTCCATATACTGGTTCTCACTTATTTACTTTCCCGCTGCTACTGTTACAATCACTATAAAATACCAAAAATATTACTTTTGTTGTCTTTACTTTTGTTGCCGCTACCACCACTATCATATTACTTTGCTACTAAACACTTTGCTGCAGATACTAAGTTTCCAAGTGTGGTTGAATTGACAACTCAGCTGCTAATACTTGAGAATATTCTTTGGCTCCCCTTGTGTCGAATCAATAAATTTGGGTTGAATACTCTACCCTCGAAAGCTGTTGCGATCCCCTATACTTGTGGGTTATCAAGACTAATTTCTGACGCCGTTGCCGGGGAGCATAGCTCTATTCTTTGAGTCACTTGGGATTTATATCTGCTGGACACTATGAAGAACTTGAGAGATCCAAAAACCAAGATCTATCCCTCAACTACGAGGGGAGGTAAGGAACTGCCATCTAGCTCTGCACTTGATTCACCTTCTGTTATGAGTAAGCTAGCGACACCTACACCTGCTTCTGCTATTCGTTCTGATATGTCGCATGTTATTGATGATGCCACTTCTGCTATGCATGATACTTATGATGAAACTGCTTCTACGCCTGATACTACTGTGCCCCTTAGTGAATTTATTGATGAATAAATTGCTAGGGCTAGAGAAAAAGAAATTATTGAATCTGAATACGATGATGATAGTGATGATGAAAATATGCCTGTTATTCCTGAGGGTTATCTTTTTGATATGGAATCTTCTGCCGCTATTTTAGCTTGCAAGGATAGATATGAGCTTAAGAGGCTATTAGTTAAATGGAACAAAGAATCACTTAGAGATAAAATGAGGCCCGACCCTGCTTTTGCTACTTCACCTATATGTGTTCCTGATAAGGATTATGAATTCTCTGTTGATCCTGATATAATTACTTTGGTTGTAGTTGATCCATTTTATGGCTATGAATCTGAAACTGTTGTGGCACATCTTACTAAATTAAATGATATAGCTGCCCTATTTACTAATGATGAGAGATCGCGTTACTTTTATATACTCAAAATATTTCCGTTCTCATCAAAGGGTGATGCTAAGATATGGTTTAATTCTCTTGATCCTGGTTGTGTGCGTAGTCCCCAGGATATGATTTATTACTTCTCTGCTAAATATTTCCCTGCTCATAAGAAACAAGCTGCTTTGACGGAAATATACAACTTCGTGCAAATTAAAGAAGAGAGTCTCCCACAAGCTTGGGGGAGGCTTCTCAAGTTACTTAATGCATTGCCTGATCATCCTCTTAAGAAACCTGAAATACTTGATATCTTTGTAATGGACTAACCGATGCTTCTAGAGATTACCTGGATAGTTGTGCTGGTTCTCTTTTTAGGGAAAAAACACCGGATGAAGCTGAAATTCTATTGAATAATATGTTGACAAATGAAAATAATTGGGCACCTCCTGAGCCAGCTCCTAAGCCATCTCCTGCTCCAATTATTGAGTCTATTCCTAAACCAACTCCGAAGAAGAGAGGTGTTCTATTTCTCAGTCCCGAAGATATGCAAGAGGCAAAGAAATCTATGAAAGAAAAAGGTATTAAAGCTGAAGACGTTAAGAATTTACCTCCTAATGAAGAAATACATGGTCTTAATTCACCGCCCATTGAAGAAACATATGATCTTAATTATTTATTTACTGAAGAACCTCCTAATCCCGATATCCTGACACAGGTAGTAAAGGTAAATTCTCTCTATAGATATGATAAAGCTGAAATTCCTCCTACTAAAATTGCTAGTCAGTGCTTGGATGAGTTTGATAACTTATGTTTAAACAAGACGACTTCAATGCTTATTTTCATAGACAATTAAAAGAAAATTCTTATATGATTAGACACTTGGGTGATTATATGGCTAATATTAAAGGTGAACTTAAACTTGTTAGCAAACATGCTTCTATGGTTACCACTCAAGTAGAACAAGTACTTAAGGCTCAAAAAGAAGTGCTTGATGAAATTAATAGTAAGAAAAATGATTATGATGTTAGAGTGGCTACTAGAACTGGTAGAATGACTCAAGAACCTTTGTATCCTGAAGGCCACCCTAAGAGAATCGAGCAAGATTCTCAAAGAAATAATATTGATGTTCCTAGTTCTTCTAAAAAGAAGAAGAATAAAAATGATAGAACTGTGCAAACTTCTAGTGAACCTATTGCTGAACCACCTGATAATCCAAATGATATATCTATGTCTGATACTGAAACACAATCTGGTAATGAACATGAACCTAATGAAAATATTAATAATGATGTTCATGATGATGCTCAACCTAGTAATGATAATGATGTAGAAATTGAACCTGCTATTGATCTTGATAACCCACAATCAAAGAATCAACATTATGATAAAAGAGACTTTGTTGCTAGGAAACATGATAAAGAAAGGGAACCTTGGGTTCAGAAACCCATGCCTTTTCCTCCGAAACCATCCAAGAAAAAGGATGACGAGGATTTTGAGCGCTTTGCTGAAATGATTAGGCCTATCTTTTTGCGTATGCGATTAACTGATGTGCTCAAAACAAATCCTTATGCTAAATATATGAAGGGTATCATTACTAATAAAAGAAAGATACCGGAAGCTGAGATTTCCATCATGCTTGCTAATTATACTTTTAAGGGTGGAATACCAAAGAAACTTGGAGACCCCGGAGTACCTACTATACCTTGCTCCATTAAAAGAAATTATATTAAAACTGCTTTATGTGATCTTGGAGCCGGTGTTAGTGTTATGCCTCTCTATTTATATCATAGACTTGACTTGAATAAGTTGACACCTACTGAAATATCTTTGCAAATGGATGATAAATCAACCGCTATACCTGTCGGTATTTGTGAGGATGTGCCTGTTGTGGTTGCAAACGTTACTATTTTAACGGACTTTGTTATACTTGATATTCCCAAGGATGATAGTATGTCTATTATTCTTGGAAGACCTTTTCTTAATACTGCAGGGGCTGTTATTGATTGCAACAAAGGCAATGTCACTTTTCATGTTAATGGTAATGAGCATATGGTACACTTTCTAAGGAAACAACCTCAAGTTCATAGTATCAATTCTATTGGGAAAATTCCATCGATTATATTTGGAGGTTTTGAATTTCCTCTTCCTACTATCAAGAAGAAATATGATATACTTATTATTGGGGATGTGCATATCCCCGTTGAGGTAACTTAGTGTTATTCGAAATTTCTCCGGTTTCATGATTATCGGAATGAGTTTGTTAACAAGACTTGATCAACCTTGTTAGTGGATTCTTTTTGATGAGCATGAGATGGATGAAACTAGAAGCACATACTTCTGTACCGCACTTTTACTTTCTGTTAATTAGTAGAAATAAAGTAAAAATAGTATTTTTCTGTCTGTTTCCTGACTTATCCGTGCAATATAAAAATATCCCGAAAATAAAGTCCTCGGAATGCCATGCCAATTTAATATGATTTTTTTGGGAATATTTGAGGATTTACTGTGCAAAAATTACCGCGGGAGGAGCTGCCACCTGGCCACGAGGGTGGTGGGCGTCCCCCCCTAGGGCGCGCCCCCCTACATCGTGGGCCCACGGTGGCCCTCCTCCACTTATCCTAGAACCCATCTTCTTCCTCTATCTCACACAAACCCGAAAAACCAACTCAAGCACGAGTTCCAACCACTTTTGCTGCGATTTTCGATCTCCTTGCTCAAAGCATCTCTCGCAAAACTGCTTGGGGAGATTGTTCCTTGGTATGTGACTCCTTCATTGGTCCAATTAGTTTTTGTTCTAGTGCTTTATTCTTTGCAAAGTTGTGCTGCATAGGTGACCATGTTCTTGAGCTTGCATGTCAAATTTATATGGTTCTAAGTAGTTCTAATGCTTGATATAGGCTCTAGGCACTAGTAGGAGTAGTTGCTATCAATATTATTGAGTTTGGTTTACTTTTATTTTGAAGTTACTAAAAATTTCAGAATTTTTCAGAGAAAAACAATATGCTTAGGAAGATGTTCCAAGGTGGTTCCTCTAAGAAGTAAGGACCCAAGATTGCTATGCGCGATGCTGACGAGGATCCACCAAGAGACGCTCCAGTACGGCCTTGCGAATGGCCGTCGAAAATTTTTATGGACCGTGCGGGAATTAAAGAAGAATTCAAAGCATATTTGTGCAATGCCGGTCTTGAGGATTTTGAGGCTAACAAATGCCCCCAGTATCATGATCTCACAAGTTCATTTGTGAGGAGGTTTGAGTATTCATCTTCGCGTAAATTCTCCTTCAGTCATGTTTGATCTTTATGACAAATCTTATACCATGGACCTAGAGGATTTCACTCTTGCATGCAAACTTCCATCATGGGGAAGTGTTAGGGATCCCCCTAAATCTGAATTTAGAAACTTTCTTGCTAATATAACTGTGGGGGGATCTAGAGATATAACACAGGCTACCATAGGGAGCATTCACTTTCCTGCTATACATTATTTTGCTCTCTTCATCGGTAGATGCATAAATGCTAAGGATGAAGCATGTCACATGTGTGCCCCTGACCTGAGCATTCTTAGGAGTGCTGTGTCAGGAGACCAATCTTATCATATGGGAGCCATTGTAGCTCGTAGGTTGCATCATAATAGGCATAATGGAGATTTCTTTGGAGGAATTTATGCAACCCGCTTAGCTCATTTTCTTGAGATAGACATTCGTGAGGGTGATATGGAGTTGCCTCCTGCATATTTAGATTATGACTCTATGGCTTCGCACCAGTTTGTCGAGAGGCCTGAATCACCTCTCTTATATCGCTTAATTTTTGATAAACGACGTGTTTTCCATATTACTCTCCCTGCTCCTGCCTTCTTTGATTCACAGACAAAAGGAAGATATGTTATTACCAGAGAGGAGGCAGAAGAGTACGTGAGGAGAGCGGAGGCAGCTCGAGTCCACGCTGCAGCACAGCAGGCGATAACCGCTGCACATCAGTATGATCCCAACTATTCCTCCTCATCACAGTACGACCCCAACAACTATTATTATGGATATACGCCAGGCCAGCCGTGGCCGTAGACCAACTTAGGCCAAACGCCTAAGCTTGGGGGAGTACGTATTTCTCACCAACATTACATTTATGTTCACACACACTCATTGCTAGATGTCGGTGCTCATACTCTTTCAGTGTAATATCCATGCCAGTTTATTTTCTTTTTTCTGTTTTCTTCTTGTGTGTTTGTTAAACCTTAAGAAAAACCAAAAAATTAGTAGTAGTTTATTTTTCCGCTGTAGTAGTAATAATTAAAAAGAAAACCCAAAAATATTTCCCGTTCTTCTTTTGCTTGTTGGGAGCTTTCCCGTGTAAATAGTTTTATTTCTTTTCTTTTATTTGGGGGTTAGTAGGAGAAGACCATAATTAAATTGTTGAAGTGGCTCTTGTATGCATTATTGTTGATTTAACCCAGAGCCCATATTGCCTTGTCTTCTCCTGTTTATTGAATGCTCGCAGATTCCAGTTTAGTCCAAGGCACGTACACTCTTATTATTATTCACACCGTTTGGTCGTGCAAGTGAAAGGCAATTATGATGATATATGATGGACTGACGGAGATGAGAAAAGCTGGTATGAACTCGACCTCTTTTGTTTTTGTAAATATGATGAGTCCCTCGTTCTTGATTCAGCTTATTATGAATAAACATGTTTGCAATGACAATTAGAGATCATAGTTTCTTGTGCCATGCTTGATTAGCTATGAGTCATAATGATTTACCTTGTATGCCAACATGCTATTGAGATGATTATGATGTGGTATGATGGGGTGGTATCCTCTTTTTAATGATTTAAGTGACTTGACTTGGCACATGTTCACGCATGTAGTTGAAACAAAATCAACATAGCCTTCACGATATTTATGTTCATGGTGGATTATATCCTACTCACGCTTCCATCCAATGTTTATTAATTTTAATGCATGTACATGGCTATTGTTTTTCTCTAGTTGTTCGCTTCCCAGTCTTTTGCTAGCCTTCACTTGTACTAAGTGGGAATACTGCTTGTGCATCCAATCCCTTAAACCCCAAAGTTATTCCAGATGAGTCCACCATACCTTCCTATATGCGGTATCTACCTGCCGTTCTAAGTAAATTTGTATGTGCCAAACTCTAAACCTTCAAATAAACATTCTTTTTTGTATGCTCGAATAGCTCATGTATCAACAAAGGCCGTCCTTATCTTCCGGTGTTAGGCGTGTTATTCTCAAGAGGAGTGGACTCCGCTCCTCACTCACGAGAAAATGGCTGGTCACCGGGATGCCCAGTCCCATGCTTTATGCAAACTAAATCAAAATTAATTGCAAACAAAACTCCCCCTGGGACCTGATGTATGTTGGAGGCACTCGTTGTTTCGAGCAAGCCATGGATTGATGCTTGTTGGTGGAGGGGGAGTATAACCTTTACCATTCTGTTTGGGAACCGCCTATAATGTGTTTAGCATGGAAGATATCGCCATCTCTTAGTTGTTATGTTGACAATGAAAGTATACCGCTCAAAATACAATTTATCTCTATTGCAAAACCGAGCTCTGGCACCTCTACCAATCCATGCTTCCCTCTGCGAAGGGCCTATCCATTTACTTTTATGTTGAGTCATCACCCTCTTATCAAAAAGCACTAGCTGGAGAGCGCAACCGTCATTTGCATTCATCACTGTTAATTTATATTGGGTATGACTATGATTGGATCTCTTTTACCATGAATTACAATGTCTAGTCAGTCCTTGATCTTTAAAGGTGCTCTGCATTTATGTTTTGCGGTCTCAGAAAGGGCTAGCGAGATACCATCTTGTTATATCATATTATGATTGTTTTGAGAAAGTGTTGTCATCCGAGATTTATTATTATGACTTGCTAGTTGATTATGCTATTGATATGAGTAATTATGAGACCTGAGAATTATTGCAAATGTGGTTAGTTATGATCTATGCTGAAAACTTGAATACTGGCTTGACATAGTTACAACAACAAGAGCAAACAGAGTTTGTAAAAGTTTTTCTTTCTTTCTTTCAATTTGTCAACTGAATTGCTTGAGGACAAGGAAGGGTTTAAGCTTGGGGGAGTTGATACGTCTCCATCGTATCTACTTTTCCAAACACTTTTGCCCTTGTTTTGGACTCTAACTTGTATGATTTGAATGGAACTAACCCGTACTAACGCTGTTTTCAGCAGAATTGCCATGGTGTTGTTTTATGTGCAGAAAACAAATATTCTCGGAATGACATGAAACTCCACGGAACATCTTAGAAAAAACAATAAAAAATCCTCGCCAAAGATGAAGACCAGGGGGCCCACACCCTTCTCACGAGGGTGGGGGCCCCCCTAGGGCGCGCCCCTACCTTGTGGGCCCCCTAGAAACCCTTCGACGCCAACTCCAACTCTATATATTTGCTGTCGGAGAGAAAAAAATAAGAGAGAAGAAATCATTGCGTTTTACGATACGGAGCCGCTGCCAAGCCCTAAAACCTCTCGGGAGGGCTGATCTGAAGTCCGTTCAGGGCGCCGGAGAGGGGCATTCATCGTCGTCATCATCATCAACCATCCTCCATCACCAATTTCAAGATGCTCATCGCCGTGCGTGAGTAATTGCATCGTAGGCTTGCTGGACGATGATGGGTTGGATGAGATTTATCATGTAATCGAGTTAGTTTTGTTAGGGTTTGATCCCTAGTATCCATTATGTTCTGAGATTGATGTTGCTATGACTTTGCTATGCTTAATGCTTGTCACTAGGGCCCGAGTGCCATGATTTCAGATCTGAACCTATTATGTTTTTATGAATATATGTGAGTTCTTGATCCGATCTTGCAAGTCTATAGTCACCTACTATGTGTTATGTTCCGGCAACCCCGAAGTCACAATAATTGGGACCACTCCCGGTGATGACCATAGTTTGAGGAGTTCATGTATTCACTATGTGCTAATGCTTTGTTCCAGTTCTCTATTAAAAGGAGGCCTTAATATCCCTTAGTTTCCAATAGGACCCCGCTGCCATGGGAGGGTAGGACAAAAGATGTCATGCAAGTTCTTTTCCATAAGCACGTATGACTATATACGGAATACATGCCTACATTACATTGATGAATTGGAGCTAGTTCTGTGTCACCCTATGTTATGACTGTTACATGATGAACCGCATCCGGCATAATTATCCATCACTGATCCGGTGCCTACGAGTTTTCCATATACTGGTTCTCGCTTATTTACTTTCCCGCTGCTACTGTTACAATCACTATAAAATACCAAAAACATTACTTTTGTTGTCTTTACTTTTGTTGCCGCTACCACCACTATCATATTACTTTGCTACTAAACACTTTGCTATAGATACTAAGTTTCCAGGTGTGGTTGAATTGACAACTCAGCTGCTAATACTTGAGAATATTCTTTGGCTCCCCTTGTGTCGAATCAATAAATTTGGGTTGAATACTCTACCCTCGAAAGCTGTTGCGATCCCCTATACTTGTGGGTTATCACAACGGTGAATGCCAGAGTCATAGATGATCAAGATGATGCTACCTCACCACCTCCAACTTCAGCGCGTGTCAACACTGCACCAAGTTCTTCTGCACCACCGAACCATAACGATGACCCTGCTGCATCGCCTACTCCTCATGGGAACGGGTAGAAGCTCAATGTATTCAAACCTTTTTGGTCATTACTAACAAAAGGGGGAGAAGCATATGAGTTGATAGTCTTCAAGCGGGTCCATATGGGTGGTTGCTATACTTTTGCTACATTTGCCAAGTGCTTACAACTCTCACTTTTGATACATTTGGTTCATTTTGATTTGTAACACTTAAACTTGATGGTCGTCTGCTACCGTTTCGTCAACTATGTGATGCGATGATAAATTCCGCATGTGCGACAATGAATTCCGCACGAAGTCATTTTGCAGACGTCCATTTTTCATTATGCATGTCATTATCTTTGTTATATCCTTTCATGCATGATGAATTGTCTTCATAAGTATAAGAGGAGCTCCGCAAGTACAACCTGCCATGTGCATTTGCATTCAAAAGCAAAATACTTATATGCACATCGTCAGGGGGAGCCTTTCTGCTACTTACGAAGACAATACCTAAATCCTTTACAATTTCACATACTTTTATCCCCGTTGAAAACTTCAAACAGTTTGTCATCAATCACCAAAAAGGGGGAGATTGTAAGTGCATCTTGTGCCACCCCTAGTTGGTTTTGGAGTATTGACGACAAACTTGGTTGAGGGACTAATGTGTTTGTGAGAATTGCAGGATAACACAGGTAGTAGTCCCTCATTGATTCGGTTTACCTACCGGAGATGACCCCTAAAAATGTATGAAGACATTGAAGACAAAGGTGGTATGTGAAGATATTCACATTAAAGACTATGACAAGAGAAGACATCGCGTGAAGACTATGGAGTGCGAAGAATTAGTTGTTTCGTTGTTTCCTTTTCTTCTTTGTTGAATCATAGGAACCACCGTACTGTTAAGTGGGGTCCCAGTGAACAAAGTCAGAGTGACTAAAGTGATGCTTAACCAAAATCCTATGTCTTCGAGCGAAGACAATGAGAGCAAAACTTATCCAGAGCTGGATAAGTTAGCTTTACTTGTAGCGCAAGTAAAGTTGTCGCGTGTGTTTGAAATCTGACCGTTGGAACACGTGTCAGTTCCTTAGTGACCCAGGATCATTTCGGACAAATCAGGTCGGATTGCCTAGTGGCTATAAATAGCCCACCCCCTACACCATAAATTGGTGGCTGCTCAGAGTTAGTGCATGGCTTTTGTCGTTTGAGAGCAACCTACCTCGAAGCCTTTGAGAGAGAAATCCCTGCGAGGACAAAGCCCTAAACACCCAGAGCCAAAGAGTGTTAGGCATCACTGAAGTGTTCATGTCTGTGTGATATGAACACTTGTTACACTTGAGGACTGTGAATCCTCCAGCCAGTTAGGCGTCGCGTTCTGAGCATCCAAGAGTCATTGTGGATCGCCGGTGAACGAAGTCTGTGAAGGTTTGGAAGTCTACCTTGAAGACTTACCTGAGTGATTGGGCGAGGACTGGGTGTCCTTAGCTCAAGGGGAATAAGGTGAAGACATGGTCTTCTGAGTTAAATCTCAGCCTCCCTAACCAGACGTACAGTTGTCACAACAACTGGAACTGGTCCAACAAATCATTGTCTTCAACAAGCAGTTGGTTCTATCCTTCCCATCTCTTTTTTTATAGTTGGTCCTTGTGAAGTCATTGCCTGGTTGCAATATCTATTTGTCTACACTGCGTGACTATTTATTCTGATTGGCTTCATACTATCTTCCATCCCGATCCGTACTTCCTAGCTGCTATTAGTCTTCGTGCTTTCACTTCATTGAATACTTGACTATGGCTTGCCTAGTGTAGTCTACCTTCCGTTGCATGTTTATAGGTTCATTTCTATCCTTTGTCTTCGAAACTCCCATGTTTTGAAGACTTTCATAAAATCGCCTATTCACCCCCCCTCTAGTCGATAACTAGCACTTTCACATTATAAGATGATCTCTCACTAAATTTCAAGGTAAAGGTGTTCTCCCTGAGTATGCACCGTTGCCAAATTTCATCGTGCAGAGACACCACGTGATGATCGGGTGTGATAAGCTCAACGTTCATCTACAACGGGTGTAAGATAGTTTTGCACACGTAGAATACTCGGGTTAAACTTGGCGAGCCTAGCATATCCAGATATGGCCTCGAAACACTGAGACCGAAAGGTCGAGCGTGAATCATATAGTAGATATGATCAACATAGTGATGTTCACCATTGAAAACTACTCCATCTCACGCGATGATCGGTTATGGTTTAGTTGATATGGATCACGTGATCACTTAGATGATTAGAGGGATGTCTATCTAAGTGGGAGTTCCTAAGTAATATGATTAATTGAACTTAAATTTATCATGAACTTAGTACCTGATAGTATTTTGCTTGTCTATGTTGTTGTAGATAGATGGCCCGTGTTGTTGTTCCGTTGAATTTTAATGCGTTCCTTGAGAAAGCAAAGTTGAAAGATGATGGTAGCAATTACATGGACTGGGTCCGTAACTTGAGGATTATCCTCATTGCTGCACAGAAGAGTTACGTCCTGGAAGCACCGCTAGGTGCCAAACCCGCTGCAGGAGCAACGCCAGATGTTACGAATGTCTGGCAGAGCAAAGTTGATGACTACTCAATAGTTCAGTGTGCCATGCTTTACGGCTTAGAACCCGGACTTCAACGACGTTTTGAACGTCATGGAGCATATGAGATGTTCCAGGAGTTGAAGTTAATATTTCAAGCAAATGCCCGGATTGAGAGATACGAAGTCTCCACTAAGTTCTACAGCTGCAAGATGGAGGAGAATAGTTCTGCCAGTGAACATATACTCAGAATGTCTGGGTACTACAATCACTTGATTCAACTGGGAGTTAATCTTTCAGATGATAGTGTCATTGACAGAATTCTTCAATCACAGCCACCAAGCTACAATAGCTTCGTGATGAACTATAATATGCAAGGGATGGATAAGACGATTCCCGAGCTCTTCGCAATGCTAAAAAGCTGCGGAGGTAGAAATCAAGAAGGGTCATCAAGTGTTGATGGTCAACAAGACCACCAGTTTTAAGAAAAAGGGTAAAGGAAATAAGAAGGGGGACTTCAAAAAGAAGAGCAAACAAGTTGCTGCTCAGGAGAAGAAACCCAAGTTTGGACGTAAGCCTGAGACTGAGTACTTCTACTGCAAACAGACTGGTCACTGGAAGCATAACTGCCCCAAGTATTTGGCGGATAAGAAGGATGGCAAGGTGAACAAAGGTATATGTGATATACATGTTATTGATGTGTACCTTACTAGAGCTCGCAGTAGCACTTGGGTATTTGATATTGGTTCTGTTGCTAATATTTGCAACTCGAAACAGGGACTACAGATTGAGCGAAGATTAGCTAAGGACGAGGTGACCATGCGTGCGCTAAATGGTTCCAAAGTCGATGTGATCGCCGTCGGCACGCTACCTCTACGTCTACCTTCGGGATTAATTTTAGACCTAAATAATTGTTATTTGTTGCCAGCGTTAAGCATGAACATTATATCTGGATCTTGTTTGATGCGAGACGGTTATTCATTTAAATCTGAGAATAATGGTTGTTATATTTATATGAGTAATATCTTTTATGGGCATGCGCCCTTGAAGAGTGGTCTATTTGTGTTGAATCTCAATAGTAGTAATACACAGATTCATAATGTTGGAGCCAAAAGATGCAGAGCTGATAATGACAGTGCAACTTATTTATGGCACTGCCGTTTAGGTCATATTGGTGTAAAGCGCATGAAGAAACTCCATAGTGATGGACTTCTGGAATCACTTGATTATGAATCACTTGGTACTTGTGAGCCATGCCTCATGGGCAAGATGACTAAAACGCCGTTCTCCGGAACAATGGAGCGAGCAACAGATTTATTGGAAATCATACATACTGATGTATGTGGTCCAATGAATACGGAGGCTCGCGGCGGGTATCGTTATTTTCTCAACTTCACAGATGATTTGAGCAGATATGGGTATATCTACTTCATGAAACATAAGTCTGAAACATTTGAAAAGTTCAAAGAATTTCAGAGTGAAGTGGAAAATCATCGTAACAAGAAAATAAAGTTTCTACGATCTGATCATGGAGGAGAATATTTGAGTTACGAGTTTGGTCTACATTTGAAACAATGCGGAATAGTTTCGCAATTGACGTCGCCCGGAACACCACAGCATAATGGTGTGTCCGAACGTCATAATCGTACTTTACTAGATATGGTGCGATCTATGATGTCTCTTACTGATTTACCGCTATCGTTTTGGGGTTATGCTTTAGAGACGGCTGCATTCGCCTTAAATAGGGCACCATCGAAATCCGTTGAGATGATGCCTTATGAACTGTGGTTTGGCAAGAAACCAAAGTTGTCGTTTCTTAAAGTTTGGGGCTGCGACGCTTATGTGAAAAGGCTTCAACCTGATAAGCTTGAACCCAAATCGGAGAAATGTGTCTTCATAGGATACCCAAAGGAAACTATTGGGTATACCTTCTATCACAGATCCGAAGGCAAGACTTTTGTTGCTAAGAATGGATCCTTTCTAGACAAGGAGTTTCTCTTGAAAGAAGTGAGTGGGAGGAAAGCAGAACTTGATGAGGTAAATGTACCTGCTCCCTTATTGGAAAGTGGTTCATCACAGAAACCGGTTCCTGTGACACCTACACCAATTAGTGAGGAAGCTAATGATGATGATCATGAAACTTCAGATCAAGTTACTACCGAACCTCGTAGGTCAACCATAGTAAGATCCGCACCAGAGTGGTACGGTAATCCTGTTCTAGAAGTCATTTACTTGACTACGATGAACCTACGAACTATGAAGAAGCGATGGTGAGCCCAGATTCCGCAAAATGGCTTGAGGCCATGACATCTGAGATGGGATCCATGTATGAGAACAAAGTATGGACTTTGGTTGACTTGCCTGATGATCGGCAAGCCATCGATAATAAATGGATCTTCAAGAAGAAGACTGACGCTGACGGTAATGTTACTGTCTACAAAGCTCAACTTGTTGCAAAAGGTTTTTGACAAGTTCAAGGGGTTGACTACGATGAGACTTTCTCACCCGTAGCGATGCTTAAGTCTGTCCGAATCATGTTAGCAATTGCCGCATTTTATGATTATGAAATTTGGCAAATGGATGTCAAAACTGCATTCCTCAATGGATTTCTGGAAGAAGAGTTGTATATGATGCAACCAGAAGGTTTTGTCAATCCAAAGGGTGCTAACAAAGTGTGCAAGCTCCAGCGATCCATTTATGGACTGGTGCAAGCCTCTCGGAGTTGGAATAAACGTTTTGATAGTGTGATCAAAGCATATGGTTTTATACAAACTTTTGGAGAAGCCTATATTTACAAGAAAGTGAGTGGGAGCTCTGTAGCATTTCTAAAATTATATGTGGATGACATATTGTTGATTGGAAATGATATAGAATTTCTGGATAGCATAAAAGGATACTTGAATAAGAGTTTTTCAATGAAAGACCTCGGAGAAGCTGCTTATATATTGGGCATGAAGATCTATAGAGATAGATCAAGACGCTTAATTGGACTTTCACAAAGCACATACCTTGATAAAGTTTTGAAGAAGTTCAAAATGGATCAAGCAAAGAAAGGGTTCATGCCTGTGTTACAAGGTGTGAAGTTGAGTAAGACTCAATGCCCGACAACTGCACAAGATAGAGAGAAAATGAAAAGTGTTCCCTATGCTTCAGCCATAGGCTCTATCATGTATGCAATGCTGTGTACCAGACCTGATGTGTGCCTTGCTATTAGTTTAGCAGGGAGGTACCAAAGTAATCCATGAGTGGATCACTGGACAGCGGTCAAGAACATCCTGAAATACCTAAAAAGGATTAAGGATATGTTTCTCGTTTATGGAGGTGACAAAGAGCTCGTCGTAAATGGTTACGTCGATGCAAGCTTTGACACTGATCCGGACAATTCTAAATCGTAAACCAGATACGTGTTTATATTGAATGGTGGAGCTGTAAGTTGGAGCAATTCTAAACAAAGCGTCGTGGCGGGATCTATGTGTGAAGCGGAGTATATAGCTGCTTCTGAAGCAGCAAATGCAGGAGTCTGGGTGAAGGAGTTCATATACGATCTAGGTGTCATACCTAGTGCATCGGGTCCAATGAAAATCTTTTGTGACAATACTGGTGCAATTGCCTTGGCAAAGGAATCCAGATTTCACAAAAGAACCAAGCACATCAAGAGATGCTTCAATTCCATCCGGGATCAAGTCCAGGTGGGAGCCATAGAGATTTGCAAGATACATACAGATCTGAATGTTGCAGACCCATTGACTAAGCCTCTTCCACGAGCAAAACATGATCAGCACCAAGACTCCATGGGTGTTAGAATCATTACTGTGTAATCTAGATTATTGACTCTAGTGCAAGTGGGAGACTGAAGGAAATATGCCCTAGAGGCAATAATAAAGTTATTATTTATTTCCTCGTGTCATGATAAATGCTTATTATTCATGCTAGAATTGTATTAACCGGAAACATAATACATGTGTGAATACATTGACAAACATAGTGTCACTAGTATGCCTCTACTTGACTAGCTTGTTGATAAAAGATGGTTGAGTTTCCTAGCCATAGACATGAGTTGTCATTTGATCAACGGGATCACATCATTAGGAGAATGATGTGATTGACTTGACCTGTTCCGTTAGCTTAGCACTTGATCATTTAGTTTACTTTTGTTGCTTTGTTCATGACTTATACATGTTCCTATGACTATGAGATTATGCAACTCCCGAATACCGGAGGAACACTTTGTGTGCTACCAAACGTCACAACGTAACTGGGTGATTATAAAGGTGCTCTACAGGTGTCTCCAATAGTGTTCGTGGAGTTGGCATAGATCAAGAATAGGATTTGTCACTCCGATTGTCGGAGAGGTATCTCTGAGCCCTCTCGATAATGCACATCACAATAAGCCTTGCAAGCAATGTGACTAATGAGTTAGTTGTGGGATGATGCATTACGTAATGAGTAAAGAGACTTGCCGGTAATGAGATTGAGCTAGGTATTGAGATACCGACGATTGAATCTCGAGCAAGTAACATACTGATGACAAAGGGAACAATGTATGTTGTTATGTGGTTTGACCGATAAAGATCTTCGTAGAATATGTAGGAACCAATATGAGCATCCAGGTTCCGCTATTGTTTATTGACCGGAGACATGTCTCGGTCATGTCTACATAGTTCTCGAACCGGTAGGGTCCGCACGCTTAAAGTTCTGTGACAATCGGTATTATGAGTTTATATGTTTTTATGTACCGAAGGTAGTTCGGAGTCCCGGAGATGATCACGGACATGACGAGGAGTCTCGAAATGGTTGATACATAAATATTGATATATTGGAAGCCTACATTTGGACATCGGAAGAGTTCCGGGTGAAATCAGGATTTTACCGCAGTGCCGGAGGGGTTACGGGAACCCCCCCGGGGGTTAATGGGCCTTGTTGGGCCCTAGTGGAGAGAGAGCTGCCGTCTAGGGAAGGCAGCGCGCCCCCTCCCCCTCTGGTCCGAATTGGACTAGGAAGGGGGGCAGCGCCCCCCCCCCCTTCCTTCTCCTTCTTCCCCTTCCTTTCCCCTCCTAGTAGGAGTAGGAAAGAGGGGAGTCCTACTCCTACTAGGAGGAGGACTCCTCCTCCTGGCGCGCCCTACAGGGCCGGCCGGCCTCCCCCCTTGCTCCTTTATATACGGGGGCAGGGGCACCCTAGAACACACAAGTTGATCATTGATCTCTCCCAGCCGTGTGCGGTGCCCCCCTCCACCATAATCCACCTTGGTCACATCGTAGCGGTGCTTAGGCGAAGCCCTGCATCGGTAGCTTCATCAACATCGTCATCACGCCATCGTGCTGATTAAACTCTCCCTCAAGCTCTACTAGACCGTGAGTTCGTGGGACGTCACCGAGCTGAACGTGTGCTGAAAACAGAGATGTCGTACGTTCGGTATTGAGGATCGGTCGATCGTGAAGACGTACGACTACATCAACCGCGTTGTCATAACGCTTCCGCTTAACGGTCTACAAGGGTACGTGGACAACACTCTCCCCTCTCGTTGCTATGCATCACCATGATCTTGCGTGTGCGTGGGAATTTTTTTGGAATTACTACGTTCCCCAACAAGTAGCTCTATGCAAAGCATTATAGACATAAAAAACTTGCAAAAATACATACGGCTCTGAATGTGACAGACCCGTTGACTAAACTTCTCTCACAAGCAAAACATGATCACACCTTAGTACGCTTTGGGTGTTTTTCACATAGTGATGTGAACTAGATTATTGACTCTAGTAAACCCTTTTGGTGTTAGTCACATGGCGATGTGTACTAATCACATAAAGATGTGAACTATTGGTGTTAAATCACATGACGATGTGAACTAGATTATTGACTCTAGTGCAAGTGGGAGACTGAAGGAAATATGCCCTAGATGCAATAATAAAGTTGTTATTTATATTTCCTTATATCATGATAAATGTTTATTATTCATGCTAGAATTGTATTAACTGGAAACTTAGTACATGTGTGAATACATAGACAAACCGAGTGTCCCTAGTATGCCTCTACTTGACTAGCTTGTTTATTAAAGATGGTTAGGTTTCCTAACCATAGACATGTGTTGTCATTTGATGAACGCGATCACATCATTAGAGAATGATATGATGGACAAGACCCATCCGTTAGCTTAGCATTATGATCATTTAGTTTTATTACTATTGCTTTCTTCATGACTTATACATGTTCCTCTGACTATGAGATTATGCAACTCCCTAATACCGGAGGAACACCTTCTGTGCTATCAAACATCACAACGTAACTGGGTGATTATAAAGATGCTCTAGAGGTGTCTCCGAAGGTGTTTGTTGAGTTGGCATAGATCGAGATTAGGATTTGTCACTCCGTGTATCAGAGAGGTATCACGGGGCCCTCTCAATAATGCACATCACTATAAGCCTAGCAAGCAATGTGATTAATGAGTTAGTTGCGGGATGATGCATTACGGAATGAGTAAAGAGACTTGCCGGTAACGAGAATGAACTAGGTATGATGATATCGAGGATAGAATCTCGGGCAAGTAACATATCGATGACAAAGGGAAAAATGTATGTTGTTATGCGGTTTGACTGATAAAGATCTTCGTAGAATATGTAGGAGCCAATATGAGCATCCAGGTTCCGCTATTGGTTAGTTACCGGAGACGTGTCTCAGTCATGTCTACATAGTTCTCGAACCCGTAGGGTCCGCACGCTTAACGTTCGATGATGATTTATATTATGAGTTATGTGATTTGATGAACTGAATTTTGTTTGGGGTATCGGATGAGATCACGGACATGACGAGGAGTGTCGAAATGGTTGAGAGGTAAAGAGTCATATATTGGAAGGTTGCATTTGGACATCGGAATGGCTCCGAGAGGTTCGGGCATTTTTCAGGAGTACCGGGAGGTTACCGGAACCCCCGGAAAAGTTATGGGCCTTATGGGCCATAAGAGGGAAGCACACCAGCCCACAAGGGGCTGGTGTGGCCCCCCCTAGGGCAGGAGGCCGATTAGGACTAGGAGAAGGCCCCCCCTTTCCTTCTCCTTCTCCCTTCCCCCTTTTCTACTCCGTGTGGGAGGAGGAATCCTACTAGGACTAGGGAGTCCTTGTAGGACCCACACCTTGGCGCGCCCCCTAGGGCCGGCTGCCTCTCCCTCTCCATAGACACACAAGTTGATATTTTAGCCGTGTGCGGTGCCCCCCTCCATAGTTACACACCTCGGTCATATCGTCATGGTGCTTAGGCGAAGCCCTGCGTCGGTAACTTCATCATCACCGTCACCACGTCATCGTGCTGACGGAACTCTCCCTCGGCCTCAGCTAGATCAAGAGTACGAGGGACGTCACCGAACTGAACGGGTGCTGATCGCAGAGGTGTCGTACGTTCGGTACTTGGATCGGTTGGATCGCGAAGACGTTCGACTACATCAACCGCGTTACTAAACGCTTCCGCTTTCGGTCTACAAGGGTACGTAGACACACTCTCTCCTCTTGTTTCTATGCATCTCCTAGATAGATCTTGCGTGATCGTAGGATTTTTTTTGAAATACTGCGTTCCCCAATAGGTTGACCATGAGGGTACCCGCAAGATAATGACGCGGCACGACCGGGTAGGCAGAAAGCCCTAGAGAGGGATGGGCCTGGTGTCGGTGTCAAAACCAGCGGATCTCGGGTAGGGGGTCCCGAACTATGCGTCTAGGATCAATGGTAACAGGAGACGGGGGACACGATGTTTACCCAGGTTCGGGCCCTCTCTATGGAGGTAATAACCTACGTCCTGCTTGATTGATCTTGATGAATATGAGTGTTACAAGAGTTGATCTACCACGAGATCGTAATGGCTAAACCCTAGAAGTCTAACCTATATGACTATGATAATGAGTATATCTATCCTTTCCGGACTAACCCCTCCGGTTTATATAGACACCGAGGGGACCTAGGGTTTACATAGAGTCGGTTACATAAGAAGGAATCTTCATAGTCGGTTGCCAAGCTTGCCTTCCACGCCAAGGAGAGTCCAATCCGGACACAGGTACAGTCTTTGGCCTTCATGTCTTCATAGCCCATCAGTCCGGCCCATGGATAACAGGCCAGACGCCCGAGGACCCCTTAGTCCAGGACTCCCTCAGTAGCCCCTGAACCTAGCTTCAATCACGAGGAGTTCAGTGCGCAGATTGTCTTCGGCATTGCAAGGCAGGTTCCCTTCTATCCGAACTTCAAGATAGTCTTTGGATGCGATGATAGTATCCGGACATGTCGCACACACCATACATAACCGCAGAGAGAATATATATTTTTACACGAGTTTAATCTGCTGATAGCTTTTTACAATATGACATCACGTCTGTCCGGTCATAATTTCGAACCTTTTTTTGTCTGCCGCTCCACATTTCGAGGCGCGGTTGCCATTGGCACGTCTTGTTGAAGCAGAGATCGTGTCCCCTTATTACAGGATTCTCATCAATACGGGCGTGGGTGACACAACCGTGCCGTTTGCACGGCCCTTGGGAATAGGCGAGTTTAAGGCGAGTGGGGAGACGCTTGATACTCGTGTCCTTTATAAGGGGATAAGGATTCCCTTCCTTCACCCACACCTCAGCTCCTCCTCAGTCCTTCCATCCCTGAGCTCCAGCGCCCAAGCTTTTAGCTTTTCCCTCGACCGAGAAAGCACTCCAAAGATGTCCGGATCCGGAGCTGGGGGTAAGTGGATGGCCTCCTCCGTCAAGAAGAAGGATATCAAGGTGCTCCGGGAGGCAGGATATCTGGCCAAGGAGATCGCTCACCGACTCCCGGCCAGGGGACAGATCGTCCCCACTCCAGAGCCCCATGAGAGGGTTGTGTTTCTCAAACATTTCATCCGCGGGCTGGGCTTCCCTCTTCACCCCTTTGTCCGTGGACTGATGTTTTACTACGGGCTAGACTTCCATGACCTAGCTCCCAACTTCATCCTCAACATCACGACATTCATTGTTGTGTGCGAGGCCTTTCTCCGCATCCCGCCTCACTTTGGCCTATGGCTGAAGACCTTCAATGTGAAGCCAAAGGTGGTGAGTGGCCAACAAGCAAAGTGCGGAGGCTCCATGGTGGGCAAGATGCCCAACGTTACCTGGCCCGAAGGCTCGTTCGTGAAAACGGTGAAAGGGTGGAAATCGGGGTGGTTCTATATCACCGAGCCGCGCGGCGCCAACTGGGTGGCGGCCCCTGAATTCAGATCCGAAATCCCAATGCGGCTCACCTCCTGGAAAGAGAGGGGCCTAACATGGGGTCCCTCGGACGAGCTGACTGGGCTCCAGACGTGCATCCAGAAGATGATAGATAGGAAGATCAAGCTCATCAACGTGGTCCAGGTCATGCTCATTCGTTGGGTCCTTCCGTGCCAACGCCGGACTTGCTATCTGTGGGAGTACGATCCGGCCAAGAACCAGACGCTACTAGAGCTCTTCGGCATGACGCACGAAGAAATCTAGAAAGTGCTCTTCAAGGCCGGCGAGACGCCACCGCCCACGACCGAAGATCGCGGGCTTAGCTCAAAACACCAGGCTAACCCGGTAAGTTCTTTTAATGTTTTCAAGGCGTACCCTTTACTAGCATATTTTGAGAAAAAGCCTAAGCTTTCCTACCCGTGTTTTCAGGCCTGGATCAAGATAGCAGAGGGGATTCACTGTCCGGCTCCGGTGCCCGAAGACCAAGAATTCTCATTACTGACGAAAATGCTTTTCCCAGCACCTTATGAGGTGCCAGAGAAGATGGACAAGAAAGCGGCCAAAGGGGCCAAAAAGGGCCCTCGCCAAAAAGGCGCTCCGGACGTGATGTCCAAGACGAGACTTCCTCTTCATTCCCTGATGATGACGACAAAGAGGAAGAAGACAGCGACTCCCCACCTGAAGTGGGGAGGAAGAAGAGAGCGGCCCTGTCGGTGTCAAAACCGGCAGATCTCGGGTAGGGGGTCCTGAACTGTGCGTCTAGGCCGGATGATAATAGGAGGCAAGGGACACGAAGTTTACCCAGGTTCAGGCCCTCTCGATGGAGGTAAAACCCTACATCCTGCTTGATTAATATTGATGATATGGGTAGTACAAGAGTAGATCTACCACGAGATTGGAGAGGCTAAACCCTAGAAGCTAGCCTATGGTATGATTGTTGTGTATGAATATGATGTCCTACGGACTAAAACCCTCCAGTTTATATAGACACCGGATAGGGTTAGGGTTACATAGAGTCGGTTACAATGGTAGGAGATCTGTATATCCGTATCGCCAAGCTTGCCTTCCACGCCAAGGAAAGTCCCTTCCGGACACGGGACGGAATCTTCAATCTTGTATCTTCATAGTCCAGGAGTCCGGCTGAAGGTATAGTCCGGCTGAAGGTATAGTCCGGCCATCCGGACACCCCCTAATCCAGGACTCCCTCAGTAGCCCCTGAACCAGGCTTCAATGATGACGAGTCCGGCGCGCAGATTGTCTTAGGCATTGCAAGGCGGGTTCCTCCTCCAAGTACTTCATAGAAGATTTTGACCACAAAGATAGTGTCCGGCTCTGCAAAATAAGTTTCCACATATTGCCATAGAGAGAATAATATTTACACAAATCTAATCTGCTGACGTATTCTGTAGCGCGACACACCACATCCAAGCCTTTATCCGAGTCGTTTCATTATCCCACCTCAGCATGTCATGCGAGGCAGTTTCCTTGGCACGTCTTGTTAAAGCAGAGATCGTGTCCCCTTATTCCGGGATTCTCATCAATACGGGCGTGGGTAACCCAACCGCGCCATTGATTACGGCGCTTGGGAGATAAGTGAGTTTTACCAGGCTGGTGGGGACGCATAGTCACGTCTACCCATATAAGGGGATAAGGGTCCACCTTTTCACCTACGCCTTCTTCCTCCTTTGCCTATCCATTCTCGCGCACTCAAGCTCCAACGCCCAAGTCCGCACTCCCCATATCAACCTTCTCTATCTATGTCTGGAGCGGGAGGCAAGTGGATGGCCTCCTCCGTTACGGAGGGGCACATCAAAAAGCTAAGGAAGGCCGGATACTTGTCTAACGACATCGCGCACCGGCTTCCCGAAGAGGGGCAGCTCATCCCTACCCCTAGGCCCCATGAGAGGGTGGTGTTCCTCCCCCATTTCCTCCGCGGACTGGGTTTCCCTCTCCACCCATTTGTCTGGGGGCTCATGTTCTACTATGGCCTGGATTTCCACGATCCGGCCCCGAATTTTGTCCTCAACATCTCGGCGTTTATCGTCGTGTGTGAGGCCTTCCTCTGCATCCGCCCCCATTTCGTCCTATGGCTCAAGACTTTCAATGTCAAGCCGAAGGTGGTGCGCGGCAACCAGGCGGAGTGCGGAGGCGCCATGGTGGGCAAGATGCCCAGTGTCTTATGGCTCAAGGGCTACTTTGTGGAGACCCTGAAGGGGTGGCAATCGGGGTGGTTTTACATCACCGAGCCGCGTGACCCTAAGTGGGTCGCAGCCCCCGAGTTCCGGTCCGGACCGCCAACGCGACTCACGTCCTGGAAAGAGACGGGCCTGTCGTGGGGCAGCAAAAAGGAGGTGACCGGACTACAAACATGCATCCAATCCCTGGTGAACAAGCAGCTCAGGCTTGTCAACGTAGTCCAGGTTATGCTCATCTGCCTGAGCCTCCTGTGTCAACAGCGGGCCTTCAATCTGTGGGAGTTCAATCCAGCGCAGCACTGAACTCTGAGCAGGCTCTTCGACACGATGTACGAAGATGCCTGGAAGATGCTTTTCAAAGGCGCCGAGGCTCCCGCATCCGCTACCGAGGATCGCGGATTCAGCGCGCAGCGTCACCCTAGCGCGGTAAGTTTTTTGTACCTTTTGCAGGGCACTAGTTTTTCATAGTTTAACTCTGTGCGGGATCTAAGCTCCCTTACCTTTGACAGGATTGGCAGGCGAAGTCCGGACGGATCGACTGTCCGGCACCTTTGCCCGAAGACCCAGCCGATGCCCACTTGGCGAAGCTGCTGGTTCCGGCACCCTATGTGGTGCCGGAGAAGACGGCCAAGAAGAAGGCCACGGGGACTCGAAAGAGTGCCCGACGCCCGGAGGTGTCGGATTCATCATCCGACGAATCCAAGACGCACTCCTCCCACGAAGACGAGGAGGAGGAAGAAGAGACCCCTCCCCGTCCAACGGGGGAAGGGAAGAAAAGGAAGGCCGCCCAACTGGGGAGGTCGAAGGGTCCAAGAAGGGGAAAACCCTTCCTCCGGACTACTCCATCGACCCCGATGACGGCAAAGAGGAGTGGACGCCCAGGGCTAAGCCCCTGGCCAAATCGTAAGTATCCGGATACCAGAGTAATTCATAGTATTCGTTTATTGTACAGCTTTCCCTTATGTTGAATATGTTTATGCAGCCCACCCAAAGACCGGCTCGACGCGTCGTCGAGCGGCTCACTGGACTGGTCGGACGTGAACTCACTTCCGACGGCTTCCTCCCCCCGCCCTACGGAAGACACCAAAGTGTTGTCCCAATAGGTTCCAATCCGAGAGGAGGTGGTCCTGGAGGCGCCGCGAGGCGACCTCCCGGACTCCAGGAGTAAAGGGGATGGAACCCCCCAGGGCTCCAAGTCCGGCTCTAGGCCGGACACCGCTCCGGAACCTTCAAAGGTTCCAGAGTCTGGCGGGCGACTCCTTCCAAGAGGAGCAAGCCCTCCATGCCGGTGACCCCCGTCCAACCGGAGGCGCCGGACAGTCTGTTGGAGGCACTCCAAGGCGCCTCCATCGACGAGGAGCACCGCACCATTATGAGTGCGGTGGTCCAGAAGGTTCAGTACGCCAAGAGCGGACTGACTAAAGCTTGTACTAGCCTTTTAACAGGCTTTGAGGTAAGTAAAGAATGTGCAAATAATATTACCGCATAGACAGTAGCCCCTGATGCTCTGTTTGGCGTTCGGGAAGAAAAGCCGAATAGAGGATCAAATAAAATTCGCAGGAGTCTAACAAAAAGGAGTCAATATGCGTATGCAGGCTTCTCTGCTTGCGTCCGCCGCACTGACTGCGGAAGTGGACACGATAAAGCAGAACCTCGAGTGGTCCGAGCAAGAGCTCGGTCGTGCCAAGCTTGGAGCTCTCATGGAAAAACATGAGAGTTTGGAGCTTGACTCAAGGACGCGAGCTTCCGAGCTTGCGGCGGCTATTGAAAGTGCCAAGTCTGCCAAGGCCAAATCCCAGAAGACCCTCCAGGAGTTGGATGAGGTGAAGAAGATAGCGGCGGGTAAGGCATTCTTTATGCAAAGCAAACACATAAGCGTGAGTTACTTGTTACTTACCCGAATCCGGAGTTCTCCAGGAGCATTCACAAATCTTCCCTAGAGTGTGTCTGATGCCGCCGCATTGTATTGAGCCGAGGAGGGCAGCTCGACATAGAAGGTGTTCTGGTCTCAGTATGTTGAGGCCGGACACCCCGTTCCCCTGAGCGACCAGTTGAAGCAACTGGTCGAGCTCCACAAGGCGGCCGAACAGGCCATGAGGGGCCTCATAGTTCGGCTGTGGCCTAGAGAGGCTCTACTTGGGAGCTATTTCGGGCTGGTGCGGCGGCTGGTGGAGGCCTGTCCAAGGCTCGAAGTCATCAAGCGCTCCGTCTGCATTGAAGGTGCCCGTAGGGCCCTTGCCCGTGCTAAGGTGCACTGGGGCAAGCTGGATGCTGAGAGGCTTGTGAAGGACGGGCCACCGCCGGGGAAAGAGCAACGCAAGCCCGAGAATTATTATAAGGATGTTCTGAAGGGTGCCCTCCTTGTGGCGGGTGAATGTTCTAGGGATGTAATTTTTGAGTAAAACTCGCTTGTTTTGTCCTGTGCGCTGAAAACTTGTTCTTATGTGCTAAGCAATGCTGTTTGAATTTAAAATATTACCTTCTGTGCGGCTGTTTATTAATTCTGAGAGATGGCGAGTCGTCGGCTTCTGCCTCGGTGCCGCTAGTGCTGGGGTGTTCAGGGATAAACCTGAGCGCTCTTTTTCCCATGTTTGGGTCCTTCGAGGGAGGTGCTCATCCCAACGAACAAGGCAATCGGACTATAATGCGTGAACACTCTCACTTAGCCATAGAATTCTATAATTTTAAATTTCGGCGAAGCCCCTGGTATTCGGAAGACCAAGTTCGGGGTGCTATCCACGCCTTGGCCGGACGGAGCCGACTCCTCACCCGAAGCGGCATAAGTCTTCAAGGACTCGAAAAAACCTCTCGAACAGCGACCAGCTCTGGCTTCATCATGACAGTCAGTTTTAGCTTTCTCCACTGAGGTGCTCGACCCATCTCAACTGGGGCACAATCGCAGTGGTTCTCCCAGTGCTACCTTAGCCGATATAGCGGAACGTAAGGCACCAAAACATAGGAGCCGGGCAAACCCAACTATTGACCCAAGACATGATTCGGAGCTGATGCATATAATGCTATAAGTTCGGGGTGCCGCACTTGTTAAAGTGTTCGGACTTCTCACACCATGTTGAGGGGTACTGAAGCCCCTGGCGTATTTTGGCCGTACCAAAGTGTACGGGTGCAACATGTCGTTACGGAACATATAGAAAAAAAAGAGTAATGCAAAAATAGACAAAAGCTATGCATTGTTTATTAAAGAGGGTTGCGATCAAAGCAGAACGATACAAATAATGCGATAAGCAAAAGGTTGGACTATTTAACATGTCCGTTCCAGGGGCAAGCTGCGGAATAATGTGCGAAACAGGTATACTGCTCGTGATAGAGACCACCTGGGAGTTCCGTAATGCGGCGTGGCTTGTCTGCTTCCCTGGTTCTTGCATCGTTTGTGCGGCAGTTGAACTACCGAACAGGCCTTCCGAATAATGGAGTCCTGAAAGTAAGAGAAAATTAAAAAATCGGTAGCCCCTGGTGTGGTTTAAGCCGTGCTTCGGGCGTGCCGTGACGGTGCCCCTGGGATTCCTTTTGAATGGCGAAAGCGCCTAAGAGTGTTAGAGGCTCCCACGCGGATAACTCCGTGTGGGATGTTGATAGCAGTCCGGAGCGACCTCATCGGACAAAGCCTCGGGCCGCCTCGTAAGTACCAGGATCCGAAAATGTCTGGCCTTCCCGGTTTGTAATATTGATATGCCTTAAACCTTGTTATTGCAGTCCAGCACGCGATGGCTCCCCGCGATCCTCGATAGAGGGGTCACTAGACTCAAACGAGATGGCTAGCATGTCTCCGCCACCTGCTCATTCCATCTCTCCCAAGGGTGACGATGAGCTGGTGTCGTAAAAGACCTTCCCCGACCGGGGGGGCTTCCGGAGATCGTCGGGGTGGCGCCCCAAGACGATTCCTTAGTCGCCGGACACATGGGGGAAAACCCCTATGGGGACTGGTGACGGGAGCCGAGTTCCCTTCAGACCTGAGCCGGATACCATTCCGGAGATCTGTGCGGCTCCGGAGTCCAGCGAACGGCATTCCCCAAAAGGAGGGAATGTGCCTGTTTCGCCGGTGACCTCTATCCAACCAGAGGCACCAGATGATCTTCTGGAGGCGCTACGAGGCACCTCTATTGTGGATGAACACCGCGCCCTTATGGGCACGGTCATAGAGAAGGTCCAGTTCGTAAAAAATGGACTGACCGAAGCCTGCACTAGCCTTCTATCGGGATTTGAGGTAAGTAATGCGTTTGTAGGAAGAATATCACGGTATAGACAGTAGCCCCTGATGCTCTGTTCGGTGTTCGGAAAGAAAAGCCAAACAGAGGATCGAGAAGAAATATCGCAGGAGTCTAACATAAGTTGTCTATGTGAATAAGCAGGTATCGCTGCAGGCTGCCACCGCTCATGCTGCGGATGTCCCCGGACTGAAGCGGAAACTGGAGCGGGCCGAGGAAGAGCTTGGCCTCGTGAAGAAGCAGATGGAGGATAGTCAAGGTATGCAGTAACCTGTGGGTATGTTTTAAGAAAAAATTAATAGTCCGTCTGGACTAAGGTGTCATAAACTTTATTAGGGGCCACTGCCGAGGTGACAGCCCTCAAGAAGGCATTAGCTGAGGCCAAGGACAAAGCAGCCAAGGAACGCACCGCGTGCGAGAAGCACGAGGCCCAGGTTGGTGAGGCGCAGCAATAGCTCCAGGGCGCGATCGAGAGATTTGAGTCCTTGGAGCACGATTGTAAGGTGCGAGAGTACGAACTGGCGAAGGCCCGCCAGAGTGCACAGGATGCACGAGCCGAAGCCCAGAACGCCCTCCAGGAAATTCAGGCGGCCAAGGAGATTGCGGCGGGTAATTCTTTCACCATGCAAAGCAAGTATGTAGAAGAAACGTTCCTTGTACTTATCCGAATTTGGGTTTTCCAGGGGCGTTTACGGATCTGCCGTGCAGTATATCAGATGTTGCCGAGCATTATAGAGCCGAAGAAGGGATGTCTATGGAGAAGCTATTTTGGTCCCAATATCTTGGACCCGAACATCCATTGCCCTTCAGCGACCAGCTAAAGCAGTTGGTCGAACTGCACAGGTCGACAAAGCTAGCCATGAAGGACCTGATAGTCCGGTTGTGGCCTGCCGAGCCTATACCTAGCAGCTACTTCGGACTTGTTAAGCGGCTTGTAAGTGCCTGCCGCGGCTCGAAGCTGTGAAGCGGTCGGTCTGTATTGAAGGTGCACGTATGGCCTTTGCCCGCATCAAGACGCATTGGGCAAAGCTGGATGCCAAGAAGCTGATGACCGAGGGGCCACCGAAAGGCAAGGAGCATTGTCGACCCGAGCTCTATTTTGATGGCGTCCTAGAGGGGTCCCGCCTTGTGGTAGAGCAATGTTCGAAGGATATCATATTCCCATGAGAACATTTGTATTATCGTGTCCTGTTAGATGGAACAATGATGTTATGTATTGTAATGTTTTACATTTTACCTCCTGTGCAGCCGTTTATGAAATCTGAGGGTTGACTAGTCGTCAGCTTCTGCCCCCATGTAGATAGTACGGGGGTGTTCAGGATGAATTAAACACTCTTTGCTCCACATTCCGGTCCTTAAAGGAGGTGTTTAGCGCAACGAACAAGGCAATCAGACTATGCGGCCTTTACCGCCCTCACTTAGCCATAGGAGTTTGACAGTTAAGAAAGTTGGCAAAGCCCCTGGTATTTGGAAGGCCGAACTAGGGGCGTTATACACACCTAATCGGAGGAACCGATTCTTTGCAAGAAGCGGAAAAAATCTCTAATGATTTGGAACCTCTCTAACATCTGACCAGCTCTCGCCGCATCATGACAGTCAGTTTTCGGCATTCTCTACTGAGGTGCTCGTCCGGAAGAACCAGGACACAATTGCAGTAGTTCTCCCTTTACTACCCTAGCTGATATAGTGGAACGTAAGGTAGTAAGCACAGGAGCCGGGCAACCCAATTATTGACCAAAGACATGATTCGGAGCCAATGCATATAATGCTATAAGTTCGGGGTGTCGCACTATACTGAAAAAGTGTTCGGACTTTTATTGCCGTAATGCGGGGTATAATTAAGCCCCTGGCGCAGTAATACGTACCATGGTGTACGTGTGCAATAATTAATATATACAAAGGTGAGGAAACAGGAAAATTAAGTAATAAGCTGACGCCACCATTTATTCACCATTGTGATGTAATTAGTATGTCGGGGCGTACTTTGTGCAAGTAATGTGATAAGCAAGTAAAGCTATTTAACATGCCGTAACCAAGGCCGAGCTACGTACAGGTATCTAAAACAAGTATGGTAATCGTTTAATAGACACCACCTGGGGGATTCCCTTGTATGCCAGAGCTCCTTGCCTCCTTGGTGTGTTCTGCAAACGGGTCGTCCGCATAGACCTCGAAAAGAGCAAAAAACCTGTAATAAAAAGAAAAAAATAAAGGTGTGTGAATCCCAGGGTCGGTCAAGCCGCATTGTGGATCGTGAGCGAGTTATGCCTCCGTCAGTACCCATGGGGTTTTCAGTGCGTAGTTATGTATGCGCGGTACCGGTGCCATTCCTTCATCGGGGCTGGGACGGAGGCCGAATTTACTAATTCAGCTCTTGACGAACTGAACTGCCCTATTGCAGTGTAGTCCGGATCTTGTTATCGATGTCCAGGGGCTCGGCGGCCGGATTATGGTGCCACTTGAGAAGGCCGCTCTGTACTTCTGCTTCTAGGGCTGCGGTATGCTCCTCTGTACGGAGGGAATGTTCCATGTTTCCATTTACTGTAATGACGTCGTGTTGACCGGGCATCTTGAGCTTGAGATAAGCATAATGTGGCACCATGTTGAATCTAGCAAATGCGGTTCGTCCGAGCAGTGCGTGGTAGCCGCTGCGGAAGGGGACGATATCAAAGATTAGCTCTTCGCTTCAGAAGTTATCCGGGGAACCGAAGACCACCTCCATTGTGATCGAGCCCGTACAATGGCCTCTACGCCTGGTATAACTCCTTTAAAGGTAGTTGTCGTGGTTCTAAGTCTGACAGTAATGTAGGGGGTAGGTATGGAGAGGCAAGATCTTAGCTATGGAGTAGTTGTAAGCACACGAGGTTTATGAGTTCAGGCCCTTCTCGGAGGAAGTAATAGCCCTACGTCTCGGAGCCCGGAGGCGGTCGACTGGATTATGCGTGTATGAATTACAGGGGTGCGAACCCTTTACACTGAGGAGGGGGTGGCTTATATAGAGTTCGCCGGACCCCTCCGGCCCTTAGTTGTGCAGGGTTTTAAATACATTAAGGTCGGGCGTTACTGATAACGCCCCTAATAAAGTGCTATGATGACCATAAAAGCTACTTAATAACCGACCGTTAGCGTGCGGAGTGCCTTTAGGTCTCCTGGTTGTCGAGTGGTTGGATCTTGGTCGAGTGATTGCTTCTTGGTCGAGTGTCTTCGAGTCTGTCGAGTGTAACACCTCCAAGTCGATTGAAAGGTGATTTCTTCTAGAGATGTCCTTGGGTAGGGCAGTTGGGACAGGTCCATGATCCTACCCTAGGTACATAGCTTCATCAGTAGTTATCGTGGGCTTGATTCGTGAGGGATTAATGCCCATTTTGCGTACTATATCTTGATAGAGCAGGTTGAGGCTGCTACCACTGTCCATTAGGACTCGTGTCATGTGGAATCCGTCTATGATTGGGTCGAGTACCAATGCGGCCGAACCGCCATGACGGATGCTAGTTGGATGATCATGACGATCAAAGGTGATCGGGAATGACGACCATGGGTTGGATTTTGGGGCGACTGGCTCTACCGCTGAAAGTGCGTTATATCGATTAGAGGGAATGAATAGGCGATTTTTATGAAATTCTTTACTAAGGAATTTGCCGGTGAGGAAATTCCTTACTGAAGAACTACTAGCAGCGGAATGAGTACTCAAAAGTAGACATAACAGAGTACAAGCATAGTCATCATGATGGAATGAAGACACACTCAGAGTACAGGAAGCGTAAGCACAGGATAACACAGGATGAAGACAAACAGACTGAAGAAATTGAACTGAGGAAATTGAGAAAGTCTTCAGTCAAAGTCTTCAAACACAGATATGAACAAGCACACAACACAGTTATGAGGAAATGAAAGAGTTGAGGAAATAGAACCAATAAGCTTGGTGAAGACAATGATTTGGTAGACCAGTTCCAACTGTTGTCTCAGTTGTACGTCTGGTTGGAGCAGCTGAGTATTTAAACTCGAGGACACACAGTCCCGGACACCCAGTCCTGAACACGCAGCTCAAGACACCCAGTCCTCACCGTATTCTCCTTGAGCTAAGGTCACACAGACCTCGCCCAATCACTCGTGGTAAGTATTCACGCGACTTCCAAACCTTCACAAACTTGGTCACTCGGCGATCCACAATTCCTCTTGGATGCTCTAGACCATGACGCCTAACCGTCTGGAAGAAGCACAGTCTTCATAGGTAACAAGCGTCGGATCCACACAGGATCAATCTCTTCAGTGATGCTCAATCACTTGGGGTTTGTAGGTGTTTGGGTTTCGGTTTGGGTTTTTCCTCACTTGATAATTTTCGCTCAATGTCCTCGGAGGATGGGTTGCTCTCAAATGACAAGTGTCAGTTTCTCTCGGAGCAGCCAACCAGCTAGTGGTTGTCGGGGCGCGGCTATTTATAGCCTAGGGAGCAGCCCGACATGATAAGACATAAATGCCCTTCAATGATATGACCGTTAGGTGGATAGATATTATGGGACAGCTGGCGCATAGCACAGCAACGGTCAAAATTTTGAGTAGCAAAATCCTCAGGGCTATCATGTTCCTGACTGTGTAGGTAATCTGCACTGGCGAATTCCTAACTCCTCAGTTAGAACAAATTCCTCAGAGACCAGAAGAACTTCGTCTCTCTCACTGAAGAAATTGACTGAACTGTATGAGATTTCCAATGGCTTCACTCGAAGGGATTGGTAGGTGTGGGATTTTGAGTTGAGCATCACATGGAAATTTTCCTTAGTATTTCCTCGACCCCCTTTAACAGTATGGTCTTTCCTATGACTCAAGAAAGAGAAAATGAAACTACGAAAACAAAAGTCTTCATGCTTCATGTTCCTCGAATGAATACCAAGTCTTCAAGGTCACACCAATTTCTTCACTTTCAAAGTCTTCAGAAAGTCTTCAGAATACCAAAGTCTTCAGACGAAGAACTTCATTTTTAGGGGTCGACTTTCTCTGTAAATATCAAACTCCTCATAAACTTATAGACCGGTGTACACTCATAAACACATTAGTCCCTTAACCTATAAGTCTTCAACACACCAAAATCACTAAGGGGCACTAGATGCACTTACAATCTCCCCCTTTTTGGTGATTGATGACAATATAGGTTAAGTTTTCAACGGGGATAAACATATGAAGTGTAAATACTGATATTGAGGAATTTGATTGCAAGATATAGAAGAACTCCCCCTGAAGATGTGCATAGTGAGGAATTTGCTTTTGAAGCAATGCACACTTGAAGAGTTGAATCATGGAGATCTCCCCCTATATCTTGTAATTCATACACGCATTTGCCATACAATAGTGAAGAATTTGAAATGCATGATGAAATATGGTGACTGATGTAATTCAGCATGCGTGCAATAATATTAACAAGGAATAAGCATGCAGAAAAATGCATCAAGAGTATCAGAGCACCATCGGGTTTAAGTTTACAACTCGATCCAATAAGAGTCTCAGAAGAACAAGAGTTGTAACTTTAAAAAAATGCCCATATAGAAAGACCCGCTTGAAGACTAACTCAAAATTCTCCCTCTTTGTCAACAAATGACCAAAAGGTTCGAATATGAGGACTAACGCCCCTGAAGAATATCAAGTTGATGAAGGAGCGCCAGCGTTGTTGGGGTCATTTGTTGTAGTAGGGCCTGCCGCAATGTCGTCCAAGTCTTCATTTTCATCAGTGTCGCGCGATAAAGAATATGAGTTGGCCACCAGAGAAGGAACCTTGACCTTCTTGAATTTCTTCGGTGGAGGTGCAGACCAGTCAAAATCTTCCTTGAGACCCATTTTCTTCAGGTCGTCTTCACCATACAGATGTGACAGGATTGCCCAGGTGCGACCGAAGACTTGATGGAGGTAGTAATGGTTTTTCTTCACTTCATTGTGTGTAGCAGTCATGTTGTGAAGAAATGAACCAAACTGACGCTTAACCCATTTGTGATTTCGATCCACCTTCTGGTGAAGACTAAGCAGAAGTTCACAGTCAGTCATCACGCGCGGAGCAGTGGCTTGAGGAGTGGACTTGGGTGCATTGGCAGAGTCATGTGTGGCATAGTCATCATTGGTGGAATAAGAAGCAGCTTTGCGAAATTGACCATCCAATGGATGAATGCCTTCATCTATTACAGCTAGTGTCTTGCCCTTTCCATCAACTGAGGAATAGTTCTGCTTGAGGACTTCAATTGGGGGCAAGTAGCTGAGGTGATTCTGAAAATCAGCTTTGTAGTTGAGTGAAGACCTTATCTTGAGGAATCTCATAATCCAAGGTGCATAAGGCTTCAGCTCAAATGGAGACAGTGCAGCATTTGCCAGAGTCCTCATGAAGAAATCATGATAATTGACAGGAATGCCATGAACGATGTTGAATACCAGATTCTTCATGATGCCAACAATTTCCTCATCAGATGAGTCGTGGCCTTTGATAGGACTCATTGTCCTCGTAAGAGTACGATAGATAGTTCTTGGCACATACAACAATTCCTTCACGGGGAATTTGGTTCTTGGTGCTTGACCTGGCTTCAAAGGTTTCATCAGCACCTGCATGTAATGATTTGTAAGCTCAGGTTCACTGTAGATGCAACGAGCTTCTTCAAGGGGAGGACTGAGTGGTAAGGCACGAAGCAATTCAGAGGCTGGTGCAGTGTAGTGAGTATTTTCAGACATCCAGTCCAGCACCCACGAATTCACATCTTCAAAATCTCCTGTGATGTGCAGCGTTGCATAGAATTGAATAATCAGTTCTTCATTCCAATCGCAGATGTCAGAGCAAAAGTTTAACAGTCCAGCGTCGTGAAGAACACTAAGGACTGGTGCGAAGCACGGCAGAGATTCCATATCCACATGAGGAATATGCTCATGATAGAAGATTTTCTCTTTGTTGAACAGCACTGAGGAATAGAAATTGGCTTGACTAGTAGTCCAGAAACGCCTCTTCCTAATGCGAGCAAAGTTATATGGGTTGTAATCTTCGAAGAATACGTGCTCGCCTAAGAAATCATCAGCCTTGAACTTTTGCTTGCGTGAGAATGGATACTTTGGCTTGGGCAGAGGAGTGTCAGTGAGTTGCATCACAACCTCAGGAATCTCAATCGCAGGTTCTTCAGGCTGAGGAATTTCTGGTTCCTCTTCAGTGGCAGTCTGCGTCTTCAGATGTTTAGTAGCAGCATTTTCTTCAGCACTAGTAGCTGGAATTTCCTCATGTACAGATGAAGTGGGGTGAGTTTCTTCAGAGCCCATTTGAACAGTTTGTGCGGGGGACTGAGGTACTTGCTACAGCGGTGTGAACATTGGAGAGTTTGGATGCTGACTTTCCTAAAATTCATCACTTATTACGGGTGTGGATCAGCCAACGTCCACATCTTCATCTTCCATTTCTTCAATGCCAGCCTCTTTAGCTGTGAACTAAGGCATAGGCGAGGAGATGACAGGTGTTGAAGGGATCGCATCCACTTCAATTTCTTCATCAATCTGCTCTGACGAAGCAGCAGAATGATTTTCTTCATCAGATCCGCTAGGGATCTCATATTCTTCACCAAAAGGAACAAGGTCCTTTGATGGCCTGGTTGAGATGGGAACAGCATCAATGGGATTAGCAAATGAACTTGTCAAGGGATTCATCTTCTTCGGAGCTGAGGAATCTGAAGCAACTGATGCTTTCCTTTTCTTCACTGCAGCACGCTCTGCAGCCTTGGTCTTCTTCACATCTGATGCAGATGGAAGGATTGGAGTTGAAGTTGGCGTACGAGCAGCTGAGGAATTTGGTTGAGGTTCTTCAGGCACAACTGATGTAGTTGCCCTGATTTCTTCAGTTTCTTCAGGCGCACCACTAGTGGATGCCCTGGCAATTTCTTTAGTGGTTGGAATGCAGTCATCAGCCCTGGAACTCACATTTTCTTCAGCTGCCTGATTTTCATCAGTGGTGCTGGCATGTTCTTCAGTCGGCTGAGCGGATGCTTCAGCCTGAGGAACTTCCTGTTGTGTTGGGGCAGCAACATTTGAAGTGAAGTTATCCGCAAGTTTCACAAAATGAACCTTGGCTCCAAGCCAATCAGCGCGATATGCGTCAAAGTCATCACTGAGTTTCTTGATCTCAGCTTGAATAGTGACAAGTTCTTCAGTTGTCATAGAGACAACGTTTTTCTTCAGATAGCGCTCTTTCTTGTACTGCGCTTTCTTGATCTGCCTGGCCTTCTCAAATTTCCACTTCTCTTCTTGAATGAACTGGGTCAGCATGTGACTATGGCCAGTAGTCAGCTTGAAGTCAGGCATGGGAGTGTTGGGGTCCTTGTGCCAAACATCAATGTATTCGACGATCAACTTGGGATCCAAAAGCAGTGGCACCTCTATTCCCTTGGCTCTAGCGGCCCTGACTTGCCTGTCTCTGATGATTTCTGCAAGTTCATCATCATCAGCTTCGTCTTCTTCAGACGGCACATGGAAAGCGACTTGCTTCTCTTGAGGACTTGGTCGAGGACCGCGTCCAGCAGTTGACTTTGTCTTCAGCAATGAGGGGCCAGCTGAGGAACTTGGTGCAGCTGAGGAACTTGCTGAGACACCTGAGGCAATAGACATGCCTGTAGTCCTTTGGCACGAGGCGAGATGCACAGGTGCTGAGGATTGAGTCGGAGCTACCAAAGACTTTGGCAGAGGAGCTAAGGACTTTTGAGGAACAGGGGCAACATGAGGAATTGGCCGTGAGGGCTTTGAGGATTCTGGCCGTGAGGGCATTGCTGATGAGCTTGGCCTTGAGGGCATTGTTGGTGAAGCACTTGGCTTGCGTGCAGGCTTCTTTGACATAGCCTTCTTCAGCTTGACAGGAGAGGCCTCAGTAGAGGCAGCAGCAGCAGCAGAGTCTTCATTGAATTTCCTCACTGCTTCTCTGGCTTGCTTAGCCAACTTGGCTTGGCTCTTGGCCCATTCATCAGGATAGTCCTCACCGCGCTTGAGGCTGGTGGGATCAGCTATTTGGCCAGGTGCCAATGGAGCTCTTGGGCATGGAGGATTGAGTGTGAATTTCTTCATGTACTTTGGAGTTACATACCTGTACTCCCTCCATTCTCTTTCCCATCTCCTTTCTATCCTCTGTATGCGCACCTTGCGCTGATTTTTGTCCTCTTTTCCAAACTTGGCCTCATCAAGAGTGCAGTAATCTTTGTATATGTCCTCAGGGATTTCAAAGGCAGTCATGACCTCAGGCTTCTTTCCTCCTTTCTGTGGCCTTTTACCATCAGCCGTTTTCTTCAGTTGAGGAATTTGAACAATTGAATTCTCTGAAGAAGTATGCAACTTTTCTTCGAGGAGTGCTGCAAATGAGTTAAGTTGATGAGAACCTAGTGATTCAGCAGCTGACATGAGTACCTGTGAACAAAGTATAGTTGCGAGGAATTTGGAGACGTCATATGCGTTCTCAGAAGGTTTTTCAAAAAGAACAAGTTTGAGGAATTTGACCAGATGAGTCTTGAAGAATTTCACTAAGTGTTCTTTGTCTTAGGTTCCTCAGTTGTATAGATCGAAGATCCACACAATTGAGGAATCTTGAAGAAAAATGATGCTTAGAGAAACGAATCAAGAACAGATGACTTGTGAGGTGTTTAGTGTGTGAAGCTATGAAGAAAAACACCTTTGAAGATTTTGAAGATAATCATTCGAATCAACGAGGGCAGTAAAAGTAACTTTTAATTACCCTGGACAAAGAACACAACGAACAGTGAGGTGTAGAGATGAAGTTCGTCTGTGTAGATCTTCCACGCCCTAACTCGGCGGAGGAAGACGGCTATGGCGGCGGCGGAGTGAAGATTTCCGCGGTCGGCGCGAGTACGTCGGCGATGAGGTCGAGACAGTGAAGCTCTTCCTCACCGGCGGTGATGAAGTAGATGCGGCGCTAGGGTTTGAGAAGCTCGAGAGGTCGAGCGGAGTAAAAGAAGTGAGGAAGGGAAGGAGGGTTATTTATAGCCACGGTGAAAAACTGCTCGCCCAAAAAAATTGGACAAACGTGCCCCTAACCCTTCTCATTAGCATGACATGTGCCACCCACGTGCTGAGAGGTGGAGATCGTGTTAGATCGTGGGTGAGTGGATAAGTATATCATGGGATGTGGAACGGTTTGAGCGGCAAAGCCGAAAATTTAGATAAGATAGGTTTTAAAGTTACGTTCGCAATTTCTTCAGCTGACAAGGACACAGTGAATATTTTGAACGAGTTTCAAATAGAATGCACATGAAGAATTTGTGAATAGATTGGGTTGAGTATAGCATAGAGGGGGAAGGGTCCGGTCACATTCACTTAGCAGAAAAACCAACTTGAAGAATTAGCAATAAGTGAATGTTGTAGAGGACATAAACTTATATATATATATAGCCAATGAAGAAAACCGACGGAAGCAGTGAAGACAATGCAAAGTTGAAGAATATGAATAATTGAGGAATTTCAACTTTTGGTGGTGGCATGACCCACCGTATAAGAATGATGATTTCAGACACCGCGTACAATTATTGTAGGGTTCTGAGAATCAAATTCTTCGTTAATTTCTTCACACTAAGAGTGTTATTCTTCATTGATTGAAGAAAAACGTTTCTTCATGTGTTGCACATCTAAGTCATCAATTTTGCATAAGTGTTAGGATGAGAGTCCTTCTCAAAGAACATTCGAAGATTCTAGGATATTTAGCTCACACCGCAACTTGCTAAATCTCTTCTCATCCAAGGGCTTTGTGAAGATATCGGCTAGCTGTTCTTCAGTCTTCACATGCTCAATAGAAATGTCGCCCTTCAACACATGATCACGAAGAAAATGATGACGAATCTGAATGTGCTTTGTCTTCGAGTGCTAAACTAGGTTGTGAGCAATCTTGATGGAACTCTCATTGTCACAGAAGAGAGGCACATTCTTCATGTTGACGCCATAGTCCTTGAGAGTTTGCTTCATCCATAGCAATTAAGCACAGCAAGAACCAGCGGCAATGTACTAAGCTTCAGCAGTAGATAGTGATACGCGGTTTTGTTTCTTCGAGGACCAATAGACCAAAGATCGTCTGAGGAAATGACATGTACCAGAGGTTGACTTGCGGTCCACACGATCACCAGCATAGTCAGAGTCAGAATATCCAATGAGATCAAAAGCCGAGCCCTTGGGGTACCATAATCCAAGTGTTGGTGTGTGAGCTAGATATCGAAGAATATGTTTCACAGCCTTATGGTGTGATTCCTTCGGTTCAGCTTGAAATCGGGCACACATGCAAACACTAAGCATTATATCTGGCCTAGATGCACATAAGTACAATGTAGAACCAATCATGGAGCGGTATACCTTATGATCGAAGTCAATACCATTTTCATCAGTGCACAGATGGCCATTTGTGGGCATAGGAATTTTGACGCCTTTGCAATCTTGCATGCCGAATTTCCTTAGTACATCCTTGAGGTATTTCTCCTGAGATATGAATATGCCATTGCGTTGTTGACGAATTTGAAGACCTAAGAAGAATTTCAACTCTCCCATCATAGACATTTGATATTCTTCACTCATCATATAGGCAAATTCATCACTATAACGTTGGTCAGTACAGCCAAAGATAATATCATCAACGTATATTTGGCACACAAATAATTCACCATCATAAGATTTAGTGAAAAGAGTAGGGTCAAGTGAACCGGGTTTGAAGCCTTTCGTCATGAGGAATTCCTTCAAGGTAAGATACCACGCCCGTGGGGCCTGCTTGAGGCCATAGAGGGCCTTGTTGAGTCTGAAGACTTTGTCAGGATTCTTTGGATCTTCAAAACCTGTGTGTAGCCTTGAGCTACAAGCCGTGCCTTATTCCTCACCACAAGGCCATTTTCATCTTGCTTATTGCGGTAGATCCACTTTGTGCTAATGATATTGTGCTTGCGAGGATCTGGACGTTTGACCAGTTCCCAGCCATTGTTGAGCTCGAACTGATGTAATTCTTGTTGCATGGCCTGAATCCACTCAGGCTCCAGAAATGCTTCATCTACCTTAGTGGGCTCTGTAATAGACACAAAAGCATAGTGCACACAAAAGTTAGATAAATGTGAAGCTTTTGAGTGTGTGAGAGGACCTGGCGCTTTGATGTCATTGATGATCTTTTCAACTTGCACTTCTTTTGCAATGCGAGGATGAGCTGGTTGTCATTGAAGAATTTGATCAGCATTCTCTTCAGCACCATTTTCTTTAGTATTTTCTTCAGGTGCATTAGCTCGACGTTCTTCATGTTCTGGAATGAATTCTTCAGCAGATTCTTCAGTGGGAATGACATCCTCAGTAGCCTTGAACTTGATAGTTTCCTCAGGTGCTGGTTCATCTATCACAGTAGGTAGGTGCTCTCTTTGCGAGCCATTAGTTTCATCGAACCGCACATCTATAGTTTCAACAACCTTGTGAAGAACGTTGTTGAAGACTCTATAGGTGTGCGAGTCCTTTCCGTAACCAAGCATAAAACCTTCATGTGCTTTCGGTGTAAATTTTGAGTTGTGATGAGGATCTCTAATCCAACATTTAGCACCGAAGACTTTGAAATAACTTACATTGGGTTTCTTATCAGTGAGGAGTTCATAGGCAGTCTTCTTGAAGAATTTGTGAAGATATACTCTGTTGATGATGTGGCACGCAGTATCAATTGCCTCAGTCCAGAAATGACGAGGCGTTTTGTATTCATCAAGCATAGTGCGAGCCATCTTAGCAAGAGTCATGTTCTTGCGCTCCACGACGCCGTTCTGCTGAGGAGTATAAGGAGCGGATAACTCATGAATAATACCAAGTTCATCAAGATAGTCATCGAGACCAGAATTCTTGAACTCAGTGCCATTGTCACTTCTGATGTGCTTGATCTTCACACCAAAGTTGGTTGAAGCCCTCGAGGAAAATCGTTTGAGGACTTCCTGCACTTCATGTTTGTAAGTAACAAGGTGTACCCATGTATAACGAGAGTAATCATCAACAATAACAAAGGCATATTGAGATGCTTCATTTGAAACAGCAGAATAATGATTAGGACCGAAGAGATCCATGTGAAGCAATTCAAATGGGCGAGTGGTGGTCATGATAGTCTTTGTTGGATGCTTGGCCTTTGTCATCTTCCCAGCTTCACAGGCTCCACATAGGTGATCCTTGAGGAATTTGACATTCTCGGTGCCAATGACATGCTTCTTCTTCGCAAGCGTGTGCAAATTCCTCATGCCTGCATGACCAAGTCGTCGATGCCAGAGCCAGCCTTCTGAAGCTTTTGCAAGTAGACACACGGCTGGTTGTGGTCCTGTAGAGAAATCAACAATATACAGGTCTCCTCTCCTAAAGCCTTTGAAGACTTTGGAATTGTCAGCTTCCATAAGCACAACACAGTGGTACTTGCCAAAGACAACAACCATATCAAAATCACAAAGCATTGAGACAGACATAAGGTTGTATCCTAGGGACTCAACAAGCATGACTTTGTCCATGTGTCGATCCTTTGTGATCACAACCTTACCTAGACCCAATACCTGACTTTTGCCTTTGTCAGCAAAGATGATATGCTTCAGATGTGACGAAGATAATGGAGCATCCATCAATAGATTCTTGTCACCAGTCATGTGATTTGTACATCCACTATCGAGGACCCACTCAGTGGCTTTGGGTTGATCATCCTGCAGATGAATTAGTGCAGCTTACAAACTCATATACTTCATCAGTGAAGAATATGACATCAATTCATCAGATCAATTTCATCAAGCAACAGAACAGATAAAGCAGTGTGAGGACGTGAGAAATGAAAGTTCATTTCTTCATGATTAGCCTGCGTCCTATCAGGCATACTCAAGTCTCCAGCAAATTCTTCAGACGATTACGTACGTCTGGAGACCTGACCCTGCAGAAGAGATTAGTTCTTTTTCTTCACCACCCACATCTGAAGGGGTGGCAAAGAGTTCATCATTCTGCAAGCTCCATACGAGAAGGATGGCATAGAAGCCAGTCCATTTCGTTTCACATAAGAGGGGTTAGAATAAGCATAAGAGTAAGCAGAGAAATTCTTCGAGGACTTATGGACATAATAATTTGAAGAATAATGCACATATCCATAATCCTTAGATCTTCCCTGCGAAACAGACGGGTTAGCACGATGGTGTTCATATGAGGACTTTGATCCTTTTGAGGAATTTGATCCATGTGAGGAGTTTGGTCCGTATGAGGACTTGGATCCATATGAAGAATGTGGTCCATATGAAGAATTTGATCTGGGGTTCCTAATCTTCACAGGTGGCGTCATGATGACATTCACCCGAAGATTTTCAAGGCATCTTTTGGGAACCCAGATTTTCTTCATAGGGGGGCCGTTCCTGCAGTTAGTGCCACCATATCTAGCAAATGCTTCACCATTCTGATTTTTTGAACAGTTTGTAGTTGGAGTCAAATGACTCATCGTCAGAATGAGGAGATTCACATGCATGTCCAGATAGGTTAGATGGATCAACTGGAGGTCCCTTTACAGCAACCCATGTTGTTTTGGGGTACTGCTCAAGCTTCCAATATGTACCATTAGCGTTGAGTTTCCTCTCAAAGGCAATACCCTCTTTCCTAGGGTTCCTGTTGAGGATCTACTTTTTAAGCACATCACAAAGAGTCTGATGCCCTTTGAGGCTTTTGTACATGCCTGTCATGTACAATTCCTTCAGCCCTGCATCGTCAGTGATACTAGCAATGTCCTCAGACGAGGAATTAGTGATAACAGAGGCATGTGAAGAATTTGAAACATTAGCAGCATTTGAACATTCAGGTGAAGAATTAGCAGATTCACGTTCAATGCACTTCAAACATGGAGGAACAAATTCTTCCTGGGAAACGCTGATTTGTTGAGCAAGTAATGAATCGCGCTCCTTCTAAAGATCTTCATAACTCACTCTTAGCTTCTCAAGATCTTGCTTTCTTTCAAGAAAATCATAAGAAAGCTTCTCATGATCGGATAAGAGAGTGTTATGATGACTTTGAAGATTGTCAAACCTAGTCTGAAATCTCTGAAGATTTTCAGTCAAGGCTTTAGTGCGATCCATTTCTTCACCCAACATATCACTTTTGTCTAGCATGTTTTGAACCTTTTCTAAAGCTCTTTGTTGTTTTATAGCAATCTTAGCAAGTTTAGAATAGTTGGGCTTAAGGTTTCCATCAGATTCATTCTCACTTGATTCAGATCAGGTATATTTGAGTACCTTAGCACCCTTTGCCATGAAGCAATAGGTGGGAGCGTAGTCATCATCCCCTTCATCAGCCTTGTTGGTGAGGTCATTTTCTTCAGTGTTGAAGATAGACTTGCTGACGAATGCAGTAGCGAGAGCTAGGCTCTCCACTCTGGATACGGACTCCTCGGATGACTCCTCTTCCTCATTTTCTTCAGATTCAGCCTCAGAGTCCATTTCCTTGCCAATGAATGCCCTGGCCTTCTTGGAGCTGCTCTTCTTGTGATATGAAGGCTTTGAGGATTTTGATGATGAAGATTTTGTGGATTTCTTCTTTTTCTTCACATCATCAGAACGGTAATCCTTGTATTTCTTCTTCTTTGATTCCTTTTCCCACTGAGGATAATCTTGAATGTAATGTCCAGGTTTCTTGTATTTGTGGCAGAGCCTCCTCTTGTAGTCACTGGATGAGGAATCACTGCTCCTTGAGGGACTTCCAAGGCGACCATGTCTTGAGAACTTTTGGAACTTCTTCACCAGCAGAGCGAGATCATGGCTTAGTTCTTCAGGATCACCAAGGCTGCTACCAGAGTCTTCATCTTCAGACTCAGATACTGCCTTGGCCTTTAGTGCACGTGATCTGCCATAGCTTGAACCATAGAGATCTCTTTTTTCAGCAAGTTGGAACTCATGAGTATTTAGCCTCTCGAGAATATCAGCAGGATCAAGTGACTTGTAATCAACACGTTCTTGTATCATCAATGCCAGAGTGTCAAATGAGGAATCAAGCGATCTCAGCAATTTCTTCACCACCTCATGGTCGGTGATGTCAGTGGCACCAAGTGCTTGAAGCTCATTTGAGATGTCGGTGAAGCGATCGAAGGTTTGTTGAACATTTTCAATGTTGAGTCTTTTGAAGCGATTGAAGAGATTGCGAAGAACATCAACTCGAGAGTCACGCTGTGTTGAGACTCCTTCATACACTTTGGACAACCTATCCCAGATAAGCTTCGTTGTCTCCAAAGCACTCACTCTTCGCTTGAGAGTCAAGTTGCTTGAATCTCTTCACATCAGCAGCATTCAGAGAAGGAGTGACTGAGGGAACACCATTTTTCACAACATACCAGAGATCATTATCAATTGCCTCAAGATGCATTCGCATCTTATTCTTCCAGTAGGGGTAGTCCGTCCCATCGAAGGTAGGACACCCAGCAGAGACCTTGATCATACCTGCGGTCGACATAACTAAACTCCAGGCGGTTAAACCAAAATCACACAGAACAAGGGAGTACCTCGCTCTGATACCAATTGAAAGTGTGTTATATCGACTAGAGGGGGTGAATAGGCGATTTTTATGAAATTCTTTACTGAGGAATTTGCCGGTGAGGAAATTCCTTACCGAAGAACTACTAGCAGCGGAATGAGTACTCAAAAGTAGACATAACAGAGTACAAGCATAGTCATCATGATGAAATGAAGACAGACTCAGAGTACAGGAAGCGTAAGCACAAGATAACACAGGATGAAGACAAATAGACTGAACAAATTGAACTGAGGAAATTGAGCAAGTCTTCAGTTAGAGTCTTCAAACACAGATATGAACAAGCACACAACACAGTTATGAGGAAATGAAAGAGTTGAGGAAATAGAACCAGTAAGCTTGGTGAAGACAATGATTTGGTAGACCAGTTCCAACTGCTGTCTCAGTTGTACGTCTGGTTGGAGCGGCTGAGTATTTAAACTCGAGGACACATAGTCCCGGACACCCAGTCCTGAACACACAGCCCAGGACACCCAGTCCTCATCGTATTCTCCTTAAGCTAAGGTCACACAGACCTCGCCCAATCACTCGTGGTAAGTCTTCAGGCGACTTCCAAACCTTCACAAACTTGGTCACTCGGCGATCCACAATTCCTCTTGGATGCTCTAGACCATGACGCCTAACCGTCTGGAAGAAGCACAGTCTTCAAAGGTAACAAGCGTCGGATCCACGCAGGATCAATCTCTTCAGTGATGCTCAATCACTTGGGGTTTGTAGGTGTTTGGGTTTTGGTTTGGGTTTTTCCTCACTTGATGATTTTCGCTCAATGTCCTCGGAGGATGGGTTGCTCTCAAATGACAAGTGTCAGTTTCTCTCGGAGCAGCCAACCAGCTAATGGTTGTAGGGGGCGGCTATTTATAGCCTGGGGAGCAGCCCGACATTATAAGACATAAATTCCCTTCAATAATATGACCGTTAGGTGGATAGATATTATGGGACAGCTGGCGCATAGCACAGCAACGGTCGGAATTTTGAGTAGAAAAATCCTCAGGGCTATCATGTTCCTCACTGTGTAGGTAATCCGCACTGGCGAATTCCTAACTCCTCAGTCAGAACAAATTCCTCAGAGACCAGAAGAACTTCGTCTCTGTCACTGAAGAAATTGACTGAACTGTATGAGATTTCCAATGGCTTCACTCGAAGGGATTGGTAGGTGTAGGATTTTGAGTTGAGCATCCCATGGAAATTTTCCTTACTATTTCCTCGACCCCCTTTAACAGTACGGTGTTTCCTATGACTCAAGAAAGAGAAAGTGAAACTACGAAAATAAAAGTCTTCACGCTTCATGTTCCTTGAATGAATACCAAGTCTTCAAGGTCACACCAATTTCTTCACTTTCAAAGTCTTCAGAATATCAAAGTCTTCAGACAAAGAACTTCATGTTTAGGGGTCGACTTTCTCTGTAAATATCAAACTCCTCATAAAGTTATAGACCTGTGTACACTCATAAACACATTAGTCCCTTAACCTACAAGTCTTCAATACACCAAAATCACTAAGGGGCACTAGCTGCACTTACAACCGCATAAACGACCCTAAGTGCTCGCTTGCGCTCCCTTTTGGGGATGTGTGTAGCATATATCATGTTCACCGTTTTGACTTGAGGTGGGAATTTCTTCTGCCCCCCAGTGTATGGCTGTCGGGGCTCCTCGTCTTCGTCCTCGCTCTATGATTCCTCTTCCTTGTTTCAGCTATTTACCTTGCTGGCTTGCTTGAAGACTCGGCAATCTTTGTTAGTGTGGTTGGCCGGTTTGTCTAGGGTGCCATGTATCTGGCACGGACGATCGAGTATGTGGTCCAAGCTAGATGGTCCTCCGCCGTTCCTTTTATAGGGCTTCTTTCGCTGGCCAGACTTGGAGCAACTGAATCCGGCGTGAACTGTAGTGTCATCGGTGTTATCGCCATTGCTTCGGCGTTTATGTCCATTGCGCCGGAGCTTGCTGGTGCTGTTTTTGGCCTTGGAGGGGCGTGCTTCATTGGCTGTGTTTGTACTGCGAGCCAGCCAACTATCTTCTCCCGCGCAAAAGTGGGTCATAAGTGCCGCGAGGGCTGCCATGGACCTCGGCTTTGCTTGGCCAAGGTGGCGGGCGAGCCATTCGTCGCGGATGCTATGATTAAAGGCCGGTAGGGCTTCGGCATCCGGACAGTCAATGATCTGGTTCTTTTTGGTTAGGAACCTAGTCCAGAATTTTTTGGCTGGTTCTCCAGGTTGTTGAACTGTGTGGCTTAAGTCATCGGCATCGGGTGGTCGGACGTATGTTCCTTGGAAGTTGTCAAGGAAGGCTTCTTCCAAGTCCTCCCAACTGCCGATGGAATTTTTGGGCAGGCTATTTAGCCAGTGTCGAGCTGGCCCTTTGAGCTTTAGTGGGAGGTATTTGATCGCGTGGAGGTCGTCTCCATGGGCCATGTGGATGTGGAGAATAAAGTCCTTAATCCATACTGCAGGATCAGTTGTTCCATCGTATGATTCAATATTGACGGGCTTGAACCCCTCGGGGAATTCATGATCCAGCACCTCATCTGTGAAGCAGAGAGGGTGTGCGGCGCCTATATATCGGGCCGCATCACGGCGCACCTCCGATGAAGTCCGTTTGCGGTTATCGGCCCAGGTGTGACTAGGTTTGTCACGTACGAATAGGTAGCCATCATCCCCGGTCGGGAAGCATCCTCACGATCCGTAAATTGATCTGGTGTGTCCTGCTCTACTGTCCAGATCCTGCCGAAGGTCGTGTGTATGGTCCCAAGCTGTTCTGTCCCTATTTTTACAAGGCGGTGGGGCTGGCTGTTGTTCGTCCTGAGTTGTCGTTTTATCCCAACCACGGGGTGGTCGGTCTGCCGCACTATCCCAACCGCATGGTGGTCATTCCGCATTACGCGAGGGAAGTATGGGATTTGGTGCCTCCTCATCGAACTGAGGTAGCAGTCTGCGCTTTGGGTAACTCTTGGCTAGGCGCTTGAGTCCATTTTCTTCGGCTGCCAGGACATCGGCCCATCTGTCAGTGAGTAGGTCTTGACCGACGTGGAGCAGCTGCTGCTTTTTCTTTAAGCTTCTTGCAGTAGCTATTAGCTGGCGCTTGAAGTGATCCTGCTCTAGGGGTGCCTCAGGCACGATGAAATCCTCGCTGCCGAGGCTCTCCTCATCCTCGGAGGGTGGACGATAACTATCGTCATCTGGGTCGCTCGCATGCCCTGTTTATCAGGGTTAGCTTGCTCATTGTCTTGTTCCTCCTGTTCGAATGCTGCTCCAACAGGGTCTTCGTTGTTTTCGGCGTCGCCCGGAGTGCTATTTTCTCCGAGGCTAGTGTTGCCATCTTTTAAGCGGTGTGGCTTAGAGCGGCGTTTAGGGCACCCGCGCTTGGACTGTGTCTCAGAAGGTTTATTCACATCTGGGTCTTCTTTGTCATCGCCGCTAGATTCTTTAGGTGTATCTACCATGTACACATCGTATGAAGAGGTGGCCGTCCAACATCTCGTGAATTGCGGGTCTTGGCCTTGCTCCTTATCAGCATCGTTGTCTATACCCTTGATGTCTTCGGAGTCATAATCTAGCACGTCGGTTAAGTCCTTGATGGTAGCTATGAAGTGGGTGGCGGGTGGGAAGCAAAATTGTCCGTCGTCAGCCCCTAGTTCGAGCCGGACATAGTTCGGCTGCGAGTCTCCCGTGAATGACGGGTTGTTTAAATAGTTTAGCACATCGCCCAAAGGTGAGTGTTGAAAAACGTCTACGGCGCTGAATTCGAAGATCGATAACCGATCCAGCTCGGTATCCGCAGGCGTACCCGGTCCGGGACTTATAGCCAGAGGCGAGTCCCGAGTTCCATTGACGCAAATATTGCAGGGTGCCGAGTCCGTGTGCGGCTCCAACACCGCAGACTCTGTGGCCTCGGATGGAACGATCTGCTCCAGTTCTAAGGCCGTTGCAGCAACAGGGACCGTCTCCTAGATGTGATCCGATGACAGATTTAAGTCATGTTCATAGAGGCGAGGGGGAGCGATCGTTGCGGTCTCAAATCCATTGAAGATCAAGTCTCCACGGATATCCGTGATGTAGTTCAAGCTTCCAAATCTTACCTGGTGGCCAGGGGCGTAGCTATCAATCTGCTCCAGATGGCCAAGCGAGTTGGTCTGCAGTACGAAGCCGCCGGACACGAAAATCTATCTGGGGAGGAAGGTTTCTCCTTGGACAGCGTCACTATAGACGATTGAAGGGGCCATCGAACCTTTCATTGACGGCACAGTGGAACTCTCAATGAAAGCACCAGTGTCGGTGTCAAAACCGGCGGATCTCGGGTAGGGGGTCCCGAACTGTGCATCTAGGATCGATGGTAACAGGAGACGGGGGACACGATGTTTACCCAAGTTCGGGCCCTCTCTATGGAGGTAATACCCTATGTCCTACTTGATTGATCTTGATGAATATGAGTGTTACAAGAGTTGATCTACCACGAGATCGTAATGGCTAAACCCTAGAAGTCTAACATGTATGACTATGGTAATGAGTATATCTATCCTTTCCGGACTAACCCCTCCAGTTTATATAGACACCGAGGGGACCTAGGGTTTACATAGAGTCGGTTACATAAGAAGTAATCTTCATAGTCGGTTGCCAAGCTTGCCTTCCACACCAAGGAGAGTCCAATCCGGACACAGGTATAGTCTTCGGCCTTCATGTCTTCATAGCCCATCAGTCCGGCCCATGGATAACAGGCCGGACGCCCGAGGAGCCCTTAGTTCAGGACACCCTCACCTGGCCCTTGTCGTAAGTCCGTGAGACGGGGCGACAGGATCACTGATCGTCTCCGTGCGCTCCCAAGACACTAACGGGTTTCAGTATGTGATCTGAGTATGCCTCTAGCCTTTTCACACTAACCACCACGCAGGAATAAGTATGGGCACTCAACGTCATACGGTTCTTCCGAAACATCTCAGACATCAGAAGTTGAGCGGCATGCTCCCGGTTGGACGGTAACCACATGCGCTTGTGGGGGTGGGTCTGCTCCAAGCCGCGTTCGCAACACGCAATATTGCAAAGGGTGATTGGACCATGACCCCTTCGCATTTAGGATGTAGACCGGCGTGGTGGCCTCTCTGTCAAGCTTAGGTAGGACTACGGTGTGTCGATCAGCCGAGGCTGGGCATGACCCAAAAAAGTGTGTCCGACCGGAGTTAATCGAGCGTGTTGGGTAAGTTGGTGCACCCCTTTAGGGAAGTTTATCTATTTGAATAGTCATCTCCACGGTAATGGAGGCTTGGAGTTGTATCCCAATCTACTACAACTAGAATTGGATACTTGTGACACTAAATGGATATGATGGCTCCGGGATCGCTTTCTCGTTGGGAGTCGAGGAAGGATCTCAGGGCGTTACTAAACTATACTTATCACTATATGATATGTTACTCTACTCTCATATGTTATTTCACATCGCTGCAAGAGCCTAGTCTTCATTAGGCTTGGTGTTGCCTTCTATTCTGGCATTTCTGCAGTATAGTCCACAGATACAACCCCTTCTCATTGATACCAATGCATACTTAGTATAGATATGATGTAAGTCTTGCGAGTACTTTGGATGAGTACTCACAGTTGCTTTGCTACCTTTTTCCCTTTAGCCTATTGCTGCATCAGATGACAGAGCCTAGGAGCTAGCTAATCCCGCTGACGACTACTACTACCCCGACGGAGCCTACTACTATGTGGATACCATCGACGACTAGGAGTAGTTAGGAGGCTCCCAGGCAGGAGGCAGGCGCCTTTTCGATCTAGATGTCGTTGTTTTGCTCAGCCTTCTTAAGGCAAACTTATTATCTTATGTCTGCACTTAGATGTTGTTGCTTCCGCTGACTTATGTATTCGAGCCTTTGTGGCCCTGGCTTGTAATATAAAGTTTTATGACTTTATTTTGTGTCTAAAGTTGTGTTGTGATATATTCCCATGAGTCTCTGATCTTGATCATGCGCATTTGCGTGTATAATTAGTGCATGATTAAGTTGAGGGCGTCGCAAGTTGGTATCAGAGCCGACTGCCTATAGGAAGCCCTTTTCGAACTCCTTGGCCGAAGTTGAGTCTAATGTTTGAAACACTATTTTACTAACACTGGTGTGTGGCTTATGGGCCCACATCACAATGGGTGGGTTTAGGATCTTTTATTCTACACCTTTACTCTCGGATTCTGATCTCTCATCTTTTCGGGTAAAAGATTTACTAACTCATACTCTAGGTTCTCGTAAATACTTCCTCTTGGAGAGCTCTTCATTCTAGATGACCGCTTGATTCACCAGAAGATTCTGAAGATACTCTTCGATGTTTTCCTGAGACCCTTGTACCCACCGCCTTTGCAATTCCCTACCACTGATATATCTTTATGGATAACCACATACACTTGCCATTCATACATTCATTCCCAATTGCTCTTGATATTACAAGATTCCCCGAAATACTCTCCTTCTCTCGGGAATCCTTTGTGTCTACTGCCTTGCAGCTCCTTTTTGCATGAATACTCCTACAAATAATTACTCACCCTTACCGGGGAATTCGTTCATCCCCGTTGTTCATGTGTTTGACAAAATACTTCGTAATGCTACCAATCTTCTGAGAATCATCTGCAATCTATTGCTCTCGAGAGTCTTGCCTACCTGCATCATGGTTAACTCCATGTGTCTAGCAATATTCATTATCTTCCTTTGTCATTGTCATTCTGAGTCTATTGATTCAATATGTTTGCGAATACTTAATCCTTAGAAATTATCCTTCCGGGTCAAGAGTCATTCCTGATATGAGATGGTTCATGACCAATCAAACCTTGATCAATTGCGCCTCAAGTCTATTCAACTTACTTATATTTGATCAGAGCATCTGCTTCTAATCCTCCAATCTGGAAATCATAACTTCTTTGTAATTAAGCATCGAATTATTTAGATGTTTCTATAATCTGGTGCCTTTGCATTCTTTCTTCCTCTGATTGAGCACCAATACTCACATCAGCTCTGTTGTGGACTGCTAGACCCATTCCTGGGTTATTATCTGACAGTGTCCTTCACATTCAAATTTATTGTGAGTTCCTCCCCTGATACACAATGCCTTTGGTAAATTGTATCCTATCCTTTTTGCCAACCATGCTCTAGTATCGAGCTTGTGTTATTTAATCTTGAAGTTTGTGGTATATGTTCCTAAGATGCCCCGATGAGTTCAACCAATGCCTCCCCCAATCTATGTGAACCCGGAAACTTCTATGGGTCATACTCTACTGGGTGTTACACCAGATAAAATTCCAACACTACAAATTCTTCAAAAGCGAGAAGTAAATGGAAGGTTATGCATTGATGAAGTGGGAGTCAACCTTGAACTTTGTGTTCATGCCCATGGAAATGATGTAGACCATCACGGAAGCTTCTTGCAAAATTAATTATCCATTTGTATAATTATTTCGGTGTCCTTAACTTGATTCCATGTAGTTATGGTTTGACCATGCTGACCTCATATTGATAACTCCATTCCCATGCCTCGTCTATTTTTCGACAAGGTTAAAGTATTTGTCGTAACATGTCAATGATGACCCACAGGTATAGGGTATCTATCGTAGTCCTTTCGATAAGTAAGAGTGTCGAACCCAACGAGGAGCAGAAGGAAATGATAAGCGGTTTTCAGCAAGGTATTCTCTACAAGTACTTAAATAAGTGGTAACAGATAGTTTTGTGACGGGATAAATTGCAACGAGCAACAAGTAACAAAAGTAAATAAGGTGCAGCAAGGTGGCCCAATCCTTTTTGTAGCAAAGGACAAGCCGGAACAAACTCTTATAATAGGAAAAGCGCTCCCGAAGACACATGGGAATATTGTCAAGCTAGTTTTCATCACGTTCATATGATTCGTGTTCGATACTTTGATAATTTGATATGTGGGTGGACCGGTGCTTGGGGGCTGTTCTTACTTGAACAAGCATCCCACTTATGATTAACCTCTATTGCAAGCATCCACAACTACAACAAAAGTATTAAGGTAAACCTAACCATAGGATGAAACATATGGATCCAAATCAGCCCCTTACGAAGCAACGCATAAACTAGGGTTTAAGCTTCTATCACTCTAGCAACCCATCATCTACTTATTACTTCCCAATGCCTTCCTCTAGGCCCAAATAATGTGAAGTGTTATGTAGTCGACGTTCACATAACACCACTAGAGGCTAGACAACATACATCTTATCAAAATATCAAACGAATACCAAATTCACATGACTACTAATAGCAAGACTTCTCCCTTGTCCTCAGGAACAAACGTAATTACTCACAAAGCATATTCATGTTCATAATCAGAGGGGTAATAATATGCATATAGGATCTGAACATATGATCTTCCACCAAATAAACCAACTAGCATCAACTACAAGGAGTAATCAACACTACTAGCAACCTACTAGCACCAATCCCGGACTTTGAGACAAGAATTGGATACAAGAGATGAACTAGGGTTTGGAGATGAGATGGTGCTGGTGAAGATGTTGATGGAGCTTGCCCTCTCCCGATGAGAGGAGTGTTGGTGATGACGATGGTGATGATTTCCCCCTCCCGGAGGGAAGTATCCCTGGCAGAACAGCTCTGCCGGAGCTCTAGATTGGATCCGCCAAGGTTCCGCCTCGTGGCGGCGGAGTCTCGTCCCGAAAGGTTCCTTCTTCTTTTTTTCTCATCGAAAGACTTCATGTAGGAGAAGATGGACGTCGGAGAGCCACCAGGGGGCCCACGAGGTAGGGGGGCGCGCCCTAGGGGGGGCGCCCCCCACCCTCGTGAGCAGGGTGTGGGCCCCCTGGCCTTCATCTTTGGCGAGGATTTTATTTATTTATTTTAAGACGTTCCGTGGAGTTTCAGGACTTTTGGAGTTGCGGAATAGGTCTCTAATATTTGCTCATTTTCCAGCCCAGAATTCCAGCTGCTGGTATTCTCCCTCCTTATGTAAACCTTGTAAAATAAGAGAGAATAGCCATAAGTATTGTGACATAAAGTGAAATAACAGTCCATAATGCAATAAATATCGATATAAAAGCATGATGCAAAATGGACGTATCAACTCCCCCAAGCTTAGACCTCGCTTGTCCTCAAGCGAAAAGCTGATAACAATAAATATGTCCTCATGTTTAGAGGTAGAGGCGTCGATAAAAATAAAATACGGACATGAAGGCATCATGATTATTCTCATAACAACAACATATATAGATTTTGTCATATGATTACTTATGTTCAAGTGATGATCTATTGACAATGCAAAAGTATAAATCATAAACCTTATTGGGCTCCGAAAAACTATAATCTCAGTCATTGAAGCAATTGCAATTTATCATAACATCGGAAAGAGTCTATGTCAGAGCTAAAAAAAAGTCCACATACTCAAGTATCATTTAGTCCTCCATAATTGCTAACACTCACGCAATACTTGTGGTTACGGAGTTTTAATCGGACACAGAGAAAGATAGGGGCTTATAGTTTTGCCCCACAATCTTTTACCTCAAGGGTAATGTCCACAATAATCGTTCATGCTCCCCTACATCCAATTAGATATATGTATATATATATCATGTTCTTTCCAACATGCTGAGCTTGCCAAAGGATAAAATGAAAAAGAAAAGGTGAAGATCACCATGACTCTTGCATAAGGTAGAAGATAATAATAAAAGATAGGCCCTTCGCAGAGGGAAGCAGAGGTTACCATGCGCTTTTATGGTTGGATGCACAAAATCTCAATGCGAAAGAACGTCACTTTATATTGTCCCTTGTGATATGAACCTTTATTATGCAGTCCGTCGCTTTTATTACTTCCACATCACAAGATCGTATAAAGCTTATTTCTCCCACGCCAATCAATCATACATATTTAGAGCAATTTTTATTGCTTTGCACCGATGACAACTTACTTGAAGGATCTTACTCAATCCATAGGTAGATATGGTGGACTCTCATGGCAAAACTGGTTTAAGGGTATTTGGAAGCACAAGTAGTATTTCTACTTGGTGCTGAGAATTTGGCTAGCATGAGGGGGAAAAGCAAGCTCAACAAGTTAGAGGATCCATGACAACATGCTTTATCTCAGATATAAGAAAGACATAACTCATTAGTTGTCTTCCTTGTCCAACATCAACTCTTTGGCATGTCATATTTTAATGAGTGCTCCCAATCATAAAAGATGTCAATGATAATATATCTATATGTGAAAACCTCTCTTTCCTTATTACTTCCTATTAATTGCAACAATGACCAAAGCTATGTCTGCCAACTCCCAACAACTTTTAATCATCATACTCTTTCTGTGTGAAGTCATTACTCTCAATAAGATCAATATGAACCTTTTGTTTCTTTTTATTCTTTTCTTCTTTCTTTTATTCATCCAAGATCATGGCAAAATAATCAAGCCCTTGACTCAACACTAATCTTTATTATATATAGCTCACTGACTCGATTACAAAGAGAGATCATAAAGCAAACTCAGAACTAGATCATGCCATAAACTTTATTCTACTAGATCAAGATACTACTAATAGGATCGAACTAACAAAAACGGTAAAGATAGGAGTTGTGATTGTGATACGATACCGGGGCACCTCCCCCAAGCTTGGCAGTGTGCCCACACCCATGTGATTATATCTCCTCCTTTGTTGTTGGTGTAAAATTCTTGGCGATTATTCCCCTCAGGATGCGGTTCTCCTGCTCGAGCTTATTGACTTGCTGCTTGAGGTCCATTATTTCCTTACGAAACTTTCCTGTGACAGCTAAAGCTCCTTGCACCCAAGGGTGTTGCATAGCTGCAGGAGAACAAGTGACACTCCTCTTCATATTTTCATAAGAAAGAAATCTAACATTGGAAGGGATAACCGAGTTTGGAATGGCTGAGCTCTGTAGTTCCCCCATCGTGAATCCAGCTCGGAAGTGAGAGGTGACTTCTTCATCCTCCATGGCATCTACTCTCATCAAGTCAGCCTCCATCTCTTCCTCCGTTGCTGGCCCAAAGTGGTCAGCGTCGCTGTTTGCCCTTGGTTCCGGTGCCGGATTAGATACCCGGCTCTCCCCGATTGACTCTTGAGAAGACATCTTGTTCTAATCTGCAGTAGCAGCAGCAACAGCTCAAAAACAAAAACAGAGGAGGTTTGCGTGATACGGGAGTCAAAACCTTCGGGAGAATATATAATGAATTTTTACCGACCAAAATACGTATCGTGCAAGAAAACGGAGTCCGGAAGGCACACGAGGTGCTCACGAGGTAGGGGCGCGCCCACCACCCTCATGGGACCCTCGTGTCCTTCCCGGACTGCTACTTATTTTTCTATTTTTCTAAATATTCCAAAACAGAGAAATATTGCCTTAAAATTGTTTTCGAGTCGGTTTAATTACCGTACCACATACCTATTCCTTTTCAGGGTTTGAAACATTCTGGAAAGTGTCCCTTATGCATGCCTTCGGGGTTACGGTTTCAATAATATTGGTTTCAACATTTATGGGATTACCTGAGATATAATGTTTAATTCTTTGACCATTTACCACCTTCGGATTTGTGCCTTCAAAGTTGTTGATCTTTATGGCACCGGAACGATAGACCTCTTCGATAACATAGGGGCCTTCCCATTTAGAGAGAAGTTTGCGTGCAAAAAATCTTAAATGAGAGTTGTATAGCAATACATAATCACCTACATTAAACTCACACTTTTGTATCCTTTTGTCATGCCATCTTTTAACTTTTTCTTTAAACAACTTGGCATTTTCATATGCTTGGGTTCTCCATTCATCAAGTGAGCTAATATCAAATAACCTCTTCTCACCGGCAAGTTTAAAATCATAGTTGAGCTCTTTAATAGCCCAATACGCCTTATGTTCTAGTTCGAGAGGTAAGTGATATGCTTTTCCATAAACCATTTTATACGGAGACATACCCATAGGATTTTTATATGCAGTTCTATAATCCCATAATGCATCATCAAGTTTCTTGGACCAATTCTTTCTAGACCTATTAACAGTCTTTCACAAAATTAATTTGAGCTCTCTATTGCTCAACTCTACTTGACCACTAGACTGTGGGTGATAAGGAGATGCAATTCTGTGATTAACATCATATTTAGCAAGCATTTTACGAAAAGCACCATGAATAAAGTGTGAACCACCATCAGTCATTAAATATCTAGGGACTCCAAACCTCGGGAAAATAACTTCCTTAAGCATTTTAATGGAAGTGTTATGATCAGCACTACTAGTTGGAATAGCTTCTACCCACTTAGTAACGTAATCAACAGCAACTAAAATATGTGTATATCCATTAGAGGCAGGAAAAGGTCCCATATAATCAAAGCCCCAAACATCAAACGGTTCGATAACAAGAGAATAATTCATAGGCATTTCTTGACGTCTACTAATATTACCAATTCTTTGACATTCATCACAAGACAAGACAAACTTACGGGCATCCTTGAAGAGAGTAGGCCAATAAAAACCAGATTGCAATACCTTATGTGTAGTTCTATCTCCAGCGTGGTGTCCTCCATAAGCCTTGGAACGACACTTGCGTAGGATCTGTTCCTGTTCATGCTCAGGTACACAACGTCTAATAACACCATCTACTCCTTATTTATAAAGATGTGGGTCATCCCAAAAGTAATGTCTTAAATCATAGAAAAACTTTTTCTTTTGTTGGTATGTGAAGCTAGGTGGTATAAATTTAGCAACAATATAATTAGCATAATCAGCATACCATGGAGTACTACGAGAAGTACTTATAACATTTAATTGTTCATCAGGAAAGCTATCATTAATAGGTAGTGGGTCATCAAGAACATTCTCTAACCTAGACAAGTTGTCTGCAACGGGGTTCTCAGCTCCCTTTCTATCAAGAATATGCAAATCAAATTCTTGTAGCAAGAGAACCCATCTAATAAGTCTAGGTTTAGCATCTTTCTTTTCCATAAGATATTTAATAGCAGCATGATCAGTTTGAATAGTTACTTTAGAATCAACAATATAAGGTCTGAACTTATCACAAGCAAATACAACTGCTAAAAGCTCCTTTTCAGTAGTAGCATAATTTCTTTGAGCATTGTCTAGAGTCTTACTAGCATAATGAATAACATTTAATTTCTTATCAACTCTTTGCCCTAGAACAGCACCTACATCATAATCACTAGCATCACACATAATTTCAAAGGGTAAATTCCAATCAGGTGGCTGAACAACAGGTGCAGAGACTAATGCTTTCTTAAGTGTTTCAAATGCTTCTACACAATCATCATCAAAGACAAATGGTATATCTTTTTGCAATAAATTAGTCAGAGGCCGAGAAATTTTTGAGAAGTCCTTAATGAACCTCCTGTAAAATCCGGTGTGACCAAGGAAACTTCTTATACCTTTGATGTCCTTGGGACATGGCATCTTTTCAATAGCATCAACCTTGGCTTTATCAACTTCAATACCTCTTTCAGAAACTTTATGCCCCAAGACAATACCTTCATTAACCATAAAGTGGCACTTCTCCCAATTCAAGACAAGATTAGTTTCTTCACATCTCTGCAAAACTCGATCAAGATTGCTCAAGGAATCATCAAAAGAAGAACCATAGACGGAAAAGTCGTCCAGGAAAACCTCACAAATCTTTTCACAAAAGTCAGAGAATATAGCAATCATGCATCTTTGAAAGGTAGCTGGTGCATTACATAAACCAAAAGGCTTACGTCTATAAGCAAAAGTACCAAAAGGGCATGTAAAAGTAGTCTTTGATTGATCTCTAGCCGACACAGGTATTTGAGAGAAACCAGAATAACCATCTAGAAAGCAATAGTGTGTATGTTTGCATAATCTTTCTAGCATTTTATCAATAAAAGGTAAGGGGTAATGATCTTTCTTAGTAGCTTTCTTTAATTTGCGGAAATCAATTAGCATCCTATAACCTGTGATAATTCTTTGTGGAATCAATTCATCTTTATCATTAGGAATAACAGTAATACCTCCCTTCTTAGGGACACAATGGACAGGACTTACCCATTCACTATCAGCAACGGGATAGATTATACCTACCTCCAAAAGCTTTAGTATTTCTTTTCTTGCCACTTCTTTCATTTTAGGACTCAGACGTCGTTGAGGATCACGAACTGGTTTGGCATCTGCCTCTAAATTTATTTTATGTTAACATAGAGTGGGACTAATGCCCTTAAGATCATCAAGAGTATATCCAATAGCAGCACGATGCTTCTTCAGAGTTTTCAATAATCTTTCTTCTTCATGCTCTGAAAGGTTAGCACTAATAATAATAGGATATATCTTCTTTTCATCAAGATAAGCATATTTAAGATTATCAGGCAACGGTTTAAGCTCAAACACGGGATCACCCTTGGGTGGAGGAGGATCCCCTAGAAATTTCAACAGGCAAATTGTGTTGTAGAATAGGTTCCTGTTTAAAGAATACTTCATCTATTTCCCTTCTTTCATTCATGAACATATCATTCTCATGGTCTAGCAAATAGTGTTCTAAAGGATCACTAGGAGGTACGGCAATAGAAGCAAGACTAATAATTTCATCCTTACTAGGTAATTCTTCCTCACGATGTTGTTTACTAAATTTAGAGAAATTAAACTCATGAACCATATCATCAAAGCCAACAGTAACAACATTCTTTGTGCAATCTATGGTAGCATTAACAGTATTTAAGAAGGGTCTACCAAATATAATGGGACAAAAGCTATCTTGTGGGGAACCAAGAACAAGAAAATCAGCAGGATATTTAGTTTTCCCACACAAGACTTCAACATCTCTAACAATTCCCATTGGTGAATAGTATCTCTATTAGCAAGTTTAATAGTAACATCAATTTCTTCTAACTCAACAGGTGCAATGTCATGCATAATTTCTTTGTATAAGTCAATAGGTATAACACTAGCACTAGCACCCATATCACATAAGCCATGGTAACAATGATCTCCTATTTTAACAGAAATAACAGGCACGCCTACCACAAGTCTATGTTTATCATTATCACAAGGTTTAGCAATTCTAGCAGTTTCACCTTCGATGAATAACATGCCCATCAATATTATCAGACAAGAGATCTTTAACAATAACAATATTAGGTTCTACTTTAACTTGCTCAGGAGGTGTATAAGTTCTAATATTGCTTTTATGAACAACAGTTGAAGCTTTAGCATGATCCTTTATTCTAACAGGGAAAGGTGGTTTCTCAACATAAGAAGTAGGAACAATAGGATCATTATAAGTGACAGTCTTTTCTTCAACTTTAATAGGTGCAGCTACTTTTACTTCTATGGGAGGATGATATTTAAACCACTTCTCCTTAGGGAGATCAACATAAGTAGCAAAAGATTCATAGAAAGAAGCTACTATCTCAGAGTCAAGTCCATATTTAGTGCTAAACTTACAGAAAATATCGATGTGCATAAAAGATTTAACACAATCAAACTCAGGTGTCATACCTGACTCCTTACCTTCATCGAGGTCCCAATCTTCAGAGTTGCATTTAATTCTATCCAATAAATTCCATCTGAATCCAATAGTCTTCATCATAAAAGAGACAGCACAAGAAGTATCAAGCATGGTGCGATTATTTTCAGAAAGCCGAGCATAAAAACTTTGCATAATTATTTCTCTTGAAGGCTCATGATTGGAGCATGAATATAACATTGATTTAAGCCTCCCCCAAGCTTGAGCGATGCTTTCTCCTTCGCAAGGCCAGAAATTATATATATAATTGCGATCATGATGAACAAGATGCATAGGGTAATACTTTTGATGAAATTCCAATTTCAATCTTTTATAGTCCCATGATCTCATATCATCACATAGCCTATACCATAACAATGCGTCTCCCTTCAAAGATAAAGGGAAGACCTTCTTCTTAGCAACATCATCGGGTATACCTGGAAGCTTAAATAATCCACAAACTTCATCCACATATATTAAGTGCTCATCAGGATGCTTTGTTCCATCTCCTGTAAAAGGGTTAGCTAGCAGTTTTTCCATCATACCCAAAGGAAATTCAAAGGAGTTTAATTTTCAATAGGTTCAGTAGGTTGAGGAGCAACTCTTTGCTCTACTGGACGGGGTGAAGATACCCCGAACAAGCCCCTCAGAGAATTACTTTCCATAGTAACAAGTGACAGTAAATTTCAGCACACTATGTAAATTTTTCCTTACCAAATTCCACCTACCAAAGGCGCTACACTCCCCGGCAATGGCGCAAGAAAAGAGTATTGATGACCCACAAGTATAGGGGATCTATCGTAGTCCTCTCGATAAGTAAGAGTGTCGAACCCAACGAGGAGCAGAAGGAAATGATAAGCGGTTTTCAGCAAGGTATTCTCTACAAGTACTGAAATAAGTGGTAACAGATAGTTTTGTGACGGGATAAATTGTAACGAGCAACAAGTAACAAAAGTAAATAAGGTGCAGCAAGGTGGCCCAATCCTTTTTGTAGCAAAGGACAAGCCGGAACAAACTCTTATAATAGGAAAAGCGCTCCCGAGGACACATGGGAATATCGTCAAGCTAGTTTTCATCACGTTCATATGATTCGCGTTCGATACTTTGATAATTTGATATGTGGGTGGACCGTTGCTTGGGTGCTATTCTTACTTGAACAAGCATCCCACTTATGATTAACCTCTATTGCAAGAATCCGCAACTACAGTAAAAGTATTAAGGTAAACCTAACCATAGCATGAAACATATGGATCCAAATTAGCCCCTTACGAAGCAATGCATAAACTAGGGTTTAAGCTTCTGTCACTCTAGAAACCCATCATCTACTTATTACTTCCCAATGCCTTCCTCTAGGCCCAAATAATGGTGAAGTGTTATGTAGTCGACATTCACATAACACCACTAGAGGCTAGACAACATACATCTTATCAAAATATCAAACGAATACCAAATTCACATGACTACTAATAGCAAGACTTCTCCCTTGTCCTCAGGAACAAACGTAATTACTCACAAAGCATATTCATGTTCATAATCAGAGGGGTAATAATATGCATATAGGATCTGAACATATGATCTTCCACCAAATAAACCAACTAGCATCAACTACAAGGAGTAATCAACACTACTAGCAACCTACTAGCACCAATCCCGGACTTTGAGACAAGAATTGGATACAAGAGATGAACTAGGGTTTGGAGATGAGATGGTGCTGATGAAGATGTTGATGGAGATTGCCCTCTCCCAATGAGAGGAGCGTTGGTGATGACGATGGTGATGATTTCCCCCTCCCGGAGGGAAGTATCCCCGGCAGAACAGCTCTGCCGGAGCTCTAGATTGGATCCGCCAAGGTTCCGCCTCGTGGTGGCGGAGTCTCGTCCCGAAAGGTTCCTTCTTCTTTTTTTCTCATCGAAAGACTTCATATAGGAGAAGATGGACGTCAGAGAGCCACCAGGGGGCCCACGAGGTAGGGGGCGCGCCCTAGGGGGGTGCCCCCACCCTCGTGAGCAGGGTGTGGGCCCCCTGGCCTTCATCTTTGGCGAGGATTTTCCTTTATTTATTTTAAGACATTCCATGGAGTTTCAGGACTTTTGGAGTTGCGCAGAATAGGTCTCTAATATTTGCTCCTTTTCCAGCCCAGAATTCCAGCTGCCGGTATTCTCCCTCCTTATGTAAACCTTGTAAAATAAGAGAGAATAGCCATAAGTATTGTGACATAAAGTGAAATAACAGTCCATAATGCAATAAATGTCGATATAAAAGCATGATGCAAAATGGACGTATCAGTCAACAACCTAGTTAAGCTTCTATTATGTTCTACCTTCGAGTATTACCCCCTGGTATCTCGAGGACATCATGCCATTGCCCTACATCTTATGAATTTTTGATGAAGTAATACCTTTCCCTGTCATATTCACTCCCCGGGTTCTAGGTTGTTGTCAACCGAGAACACCGGTTAGTGAGTCGAATCCGCACTGCAATTCAATACCCATAGTAATTTGTTGCTGGGATTTTTTAACTCAATATTGTCATTTCTAGACTATGGGCTACATCCTTATCATGTTATATTAGATTGTGCTACCTCGTCCCCCTTTGGCACACAAATTATTCAGACTCTGAGCAAGGCTTACGTTGAGTTTTCAACATCATTTTGTTGTCTTGAAAAGCAGCTCCGATTTTGAGCTTGCATCTTATCCATTGTTCCCATAACTTTCCACTTCATCATTCCCTTGCTTGATGTCATCATTGTTTGCTTGCATCCTCTTGAAACCTCTTGAAAAAATGTGTCGTGATCACCGTCAACATTTTGACTTCTTTCGAGATGTCAATTGAGTTCATGATGAGAAATATCATCCTTTTCCCTCTATGATTTGTGTTACCATCGACAATACCCTTGCCTTCTTGCCAACACAGACTTGGTCATGTTTTGCTTATACCTTGTTTTCCTTGCTATTCCTGAAATTGATCCTTGTGTATTTCTGGTGATCTTCAATCTCAACCCTTACTTGAAACACCATATTATTGCTACCTCGAAGCATGACTATGGTACTCCGAATATCAACAAGAACATTGGAAGGATAATGCTAAATGTTTCTTGATCAATTATCCAAACACCATTGTATGGGTAAACCTCATGATTTCCTTACCCCTTTACCTAAAGGGTTATACACTTGCTGACATGTCATGATTATCCTGCTCTGCTTGCTCTTGAAAAGGATATACACCTAAAACTTGTGTATACACACATTTTCCTTTCCATTGGTCTGTTTAATCTGATAATCACATTTTCTTTTCCATTCGTTTGTTAAACCTTTCTTGTAATCAAACTTACCTGGGCAGTGACAATTCCCTGCTTATGTAAACACCCCCCAAGTACAACCCTATCAAGTAAAACCCTGTTACTATTGTTGATCACATTTCGGTAACCACCGGTGGACGAGAACTTTGCCTATTGGTTCGCCTCGTTTCAACAAGCAGGAAAATGGTTCTCTTTGTTCCCCGCCCTTGGTACAAACGTTGTTACCAACATAATTGACAAACTATCCTCTTACATGCCTTGATATCATGATCGTGCAAGATGTCACCGCCCTTCGTACTCTTAATCTACACTAACCACAGTTCCATGGGATCAAAACCTGACTCTCCTATACATCTTTGATTCTGAAGTATCATTTGCACTTGGATTTGTATGTAATTCATGAGCTAATTTCCTTACCATGTTTCATTCCGGTATCAGGTGCAACGTTATTCTTTATTGCTTTGAACCCCTTCATCATCTATTTTAGGCATCAGCTGGATGCCTACCTGGTTGAAAATTGCTGAACCTCCTTATATCACTCTCAATATGTTCCCTAGTGATTCTAAAATCTCCTTCCCTGAGATAATTATCGGATGTCGGTCCTTCCAAACATATGTCTCTATAAAGTTTTACCCTCTTGTCCTATTCGAGAGTACGATGGAGATTCTGAAGCGATGACGACTTCATCATGATGCCCCGATGCAGCGAAATGAAGACATCAACATAATGGATCAACCTCTTCAATGAGAGCAACAAGAAGCAGAAGATCCGTTAGAATTTCGTAACCAAACCTTTCCCCTTAACTCTACCTCTTAAATCTCGGGACGATATTTCTTGTACCGTAGGAGATTTGTAACACCCCAAGAGGTTAGCTACAGTGACCACTTGCTAATGATGTTGATTGCTTGTATCTGCGTTGGTAATTCCCCAAAGAGGAGAGGATGATGCAGCACAACAACGGTAAGTATTTCCCTTAGTAATGAAACCAAGGTTATCAATCCAGTAGGAGAACCAAGAAACACTATGTAAACAGCAGCTATACACAAATAACAAAAACTTGCAATCCAACGCGTGAGAGGGATTGTCAATCCCTCCTTGGTATTGAGATAGATTAAATTGTATGAGATTGGATAAATAGATCTAGCAAAAAAACCAAAATAAAATAAATAAAGAAAAAGTGCAGCAAGGTATTTTTGGATTTTTGGATTAATAGATCTAAAAATAATATGATAGGAAATAGACCCTGGGGTCATAGATTTCACTAGAGGCTCCTCTCGAGAAAATAGCATACGGTGGGTAAACAAATTACTGTTGAGCAATTACCAGAGGAGCAAATAATTATGACGATATCCAAGGCAATGATCATGTATAAAGGCATCATGTCCAAGATTAGTAGACCGACTCCTGCCTGCATCTAGTACTATTACTCTCCACATCGACCAATATCCAGCATGCATCTAGTGTATTAAGTTCATGGAAAAACGGAGTAATGTAACAAGAATGATGACATGATGTAGACAAGATCTATTCATGTAGGAATAGACCCCATATTTTTATCCTTAATGGCAATGATACATTCATGTCATGTCTCCTCCGTCACTGAGATTGAGCACCGCAAGATCGAACCCATCACAAAGCACCTCTTCCCATGGTAAAAATCAATCTAGTTAGCCAAACCAAACCAAAGTTTCGGAGAAGAAATACGAGGCTATAACAATCATGCATACGAGAGTTCAACAAAGACTCAAATAATATTCATGGATAGATTTGATCATAAACTCACAATTCATCGGATCCCAACAAACACACCGCAAAAAGTCATTTCATCAAATAGATCTCCAAGAACATCGAGGAGAAAATTTTATTGAAGATCAAAAAGAGAGAAGAAGCCATCTAGCTACTGCCTATGGACTTGTAGGTCTATGGTGAACTACTCACGCATCATCGGAGGGGCAAGGGTGATGATGAAGAACCCCTCCGTGAGCATTGACCCCTCCGACAGAGTCTCAGAGAAGGCCTCTAGATTGGATATCGTTGTTTTAGAACTTGTGGCGGCTGGAATTGTGTTTTCTCAACTCCCCTAGGGTTTTTGAGATTTTAGAGTATTTATAGAGCCAGCGGTCGGTGGATGGGGTTTCTGTGAGGCCCACTACCTACCAGGGCATGCCTGGGGGGCCTGGCGCACACTGGTGCCTAGTGGGCCCCACGGGCCCCCTCTGGTGCACTTCTTTGAGCCTCCTGGGTGTCTTCTGGGCAAAAAAAATCTCCAAAAAGTTTCATGGCATTTGGACTTCGCTTGGTATTGATATTCTGTGAAGTAAAAAAACAAGCAAAAAACAACAACGGGCACTGGGCACTATGTCAATAGATTAGTCCCCAAAAATGATATAAAGTTGCTAGTAAATGAGTATAAAAGATCCAAGAATGATACTTTAATGCATGGAAGAATAAAAAAGTATAGATACGTTGGAGACGTATCAGCATCCCCAATCTTAATTCCTACTCGCCCTCGAGTAGGTAAATGAAAAAAACAGAATTTTTTATGTGGAATGCTACCCATCATATTTATCACATATTCTTTTTTTGTAGCATGGACATTTGGACTTTGGACGATTCAAAGCAATAGTCTATAATTTGATATGAAGACCACAATACTCAAGCATATCAATCAGCAACCATGTCTTTCAAAATATCAATGCTAAAGAAAGCTATCCCTACCCCATTATGCTCAAGCATTGATCCATTCATGAAACACACTCAAATATTAGCTACATCCAATGCACAAGTATGATAATAGTGCTCCCTAGTTGGTTCTTTTATAAGAGAAGATGGAGACTCAATAAAAATAAAAATTGCATAAAAGTAAATAGATAGGCCTTTCGCATAGGGAAGCAGAGATTTGTAGAGGTGCCAGAGCTCAAAGCTTAAATTGAGAGATAAAATTGTTTTGAGAGACATGTTTTTCCCGTCAACAAAAACGACCGAGAATTCCCAATACTTTCCATGCTAGATACATCATAGGCGGTTCCCAAACATAAATAAAGTTTATTCCTTTTTCCACCATTCTTTCACAATCCATGGCTAGCCGTATCCACGCGTTCCTTCCATACTGACACTTTCCAAGGAATTTATTATTGACAACATAAAGTAAATTTCTTTTTCAATTCGGGACTAGGCATCCCTATTACCAGCCACACTCTTGTGCAATGACAAGTGAATAAACACTCATCTTGAGAATAACACATCTAGCTAGCATGGAAGAATATTGGACACCCCCTACCGCTTCATGAGCAGTACGGGCACACAAAAAGGAAATTCATTTTGAAAATTAGAGTTGGCACATACAAATTTACTTGGAATGGCATGCAAATACCGCATATAGGTAGGTATAGCAGACTCATTTGGCACAACTTGGTTTAAGGAGTTTGGATGCACAAGCAGTATTCCCGCTTAGTACAAGGGAAGGCTAGCAAATAGATTGAGAAGCAACCAACCAAGAAGAAAAAATGACCATAAGCGAGCATTAGACATAACTAACACCGAATAATGCACCACAAGTAGGATGTAACTTCATTGCATAACTATTGACTTTCGTGCTTGCATAGGGAATCACATACCTTAACACAGATATTCTTACTAAAGCATAATTACTCACCAACATGACTCACATATTATTATCTCCATATCACTTTAATATACCAATGATCTTCATGGGTTTGCAAGGAATCTAGTTTTAATATCCAATGATCTTCATAATAGTTTTTATTATCCCTCTTGAATATCTATCACTTTGGGACTAGTTTCATATATTACCATTGCTTATAACAAGCTCTCAAACAAATTTAAGTGAAGAACATGAGCATAAATATTTCTTCAAAATTTTCATCTCTCAAAATAATATAAGTGAAGCATGAGAGTATTTCTTCAAAAAAATTAAACAACCACCATGCTCAAAAAGATATAAGTGAAGCACTAGAGCAATTCCATAGATCAAAAAATTTAGGTGAAGCACATAAAGAAATTCTAACAAATTATAGCATAATTATGGCTCTCTCAAACAGGTGTGTCCAGCAAGGATGATTGTGACAAACTAAAAAGAAAAACAAGCAAAGACTCATATAATACAAGACGCTCCAAGCAAAACTCATGATAAGTGATGAATAAAAATATAGCTCCAAGTAAAATCACTGATGGTCGTAGAAGAAAGAGGGGATGCCTTCCGGGGCATCCCCAAGCTTAGTTTCTTGGTTCTCCTTTAATATTACCTTGGGGTGCCATGGGCATCCCCAATCTTAGGCTCTTTTCACTCCTTATTCCTTCATCCATCGTGATCTCACCCAAAACATGAAAACTTCAATCACACAAAACTTAACAAAAACCTTCGTGAGATCCGTTAGTATAATAAAGCAAATCACCAGTTTAAGTACTATTGCAAACCCATTCACATTTTATTATTGAACTATACCTACTGTATTCTAACTTTAC
>NC_041388.1:492343166-492358787 GCF_002162155.2 Triticum dicoccoides | reverse complement strand
ACAATGCAATGAAAACAGAATCTGTCAAAAATAAAACAGTTTGTAGTAATCTGGACTTCAACCTACTTCTATAACTCCAAAACTTCTAAAAAAATAGGAAAACATAGGCAATTTGTATATAAATCTTGTGTAAAAAATCAGAATTTTATCACGCTTCTATGATTTTTACCAATTCTGCTACCGAATGCAAAAGTTTCTATTTTCCAAGAAGATCAAATCAACTATCGCCCAACATGATTCTAAAGGCTTTACTTGGCACAAACACTAAGTAAAACATAAAACAAAATCATAATAGTAGCATAATTGTGTCAACACACAAAAACAGAAAGAAAAAGAGAAAAGAAATATTATATTCATTGGGTTGCCTCGCAAGAAGCGCCACCGTTTTATGCCCCTAGCTAGGCATAATGCATAGATTCAAGTGTTGTCATCTTTAGTTTCCAACTCCTCAATCACACAATCATAATCTCTATGAGTTCTAGCATATAAATTTTTGATAATCACGCTCATGGGAACAAAGTCAAGAGACGTATTTTTATAGATTGGTTCCTTAATCAAATCTATGAAATTTGGGTGAACTCTAATCATTTTAAGATCTTCGTTGTTGCTACTAGAAATAGCACCCTTGTTCTTAGGAACATGAGTCTTGGGGAACATTGCATAGAAAACAAAAAAAATCTACGCACACGCAAGATCTATCTATGGAGATGCATAGCTACGAGAGAGGAAGAGCATCTACATAGAAGTGTTTATCAACGTGGTTGATGTAGTCATACACCTTCACGATCCATTCCAATCAAGCACCGAACGCACGGCACCTCCGCGTTCAGCACACGTTCAGCTTGATGATGTCCCCGCCTTCTTGATCCAGCAAGAGGGGTGAAGTAGTAGATGATTTTCGGTAGCACGACGGTGTGGTGACGGTGATGGTGAAACTATTCCGCAGGGCTTCGCCAAGCACAGCGGTTTAGAGCGGAGAACCAACTAGAGGGAGAGGGGCGCCCCCTCCCATTCTCTCATATATATATAGGTGGAACAGGAGGGGAGGCAGACCTAGGCGCACCCCAAGGGGGGCGGCGCCTGCCCTGGGCGTGCCCCCCTTCCTTTCTTGGCGTGTGGGGAGAAGGCAGGAGGGGAAGCACCCCCTCCTTTCCTTTCTTAGCATGTGGAAGAGAAGGCAAGAGGGGGACGGCCCTCGTCCTTCCTTCACTAGGGCTAGTGGCCATGAGGTGGGGCGCGCCAGCCTCTTTGTGGGCTGGTGTGCTCCCCTCGTTGGCCTGTTTGGCCCAATAACTCCCTGTGGCCTTCCAGAACCCGTTTCGGTGATCCAATAAATATTCAGTGCATTCCAAAACTCTTCCGGAGACCAAATGCTATCATCCTATATATCAATCTTTACCTCCAAGCCATTATGGGGCTCCTCGTCATGTCCGTGATCACATCCGGGACTCCGAACAACATTCGGTCAGCAACATACATAACTCATATAGTACTATATCGTCAACAAACATTAAGCATGCGGACCCTATGGGTTCGAGAATGATGCAAACATGACCGAGACGCTTCTCTGGTCAATAACCAATAGCTGGACCTAGATACCCATATTGGTTCCTACATATTCTACGAAGATCTTTATCGGTCAAACCTTTATGACAACATACATAGTTCACGTTGTTTGTCGGTTTGTTACTTGCCCGAGATTTGATCGTCGATATCTCCATACCTAGTTCAATCTCGTTACCGGCAAGTCTATTTACTCATTCCGTAATATAACATCTTGTAACTAACTCCTTAGTCACTTTGCTTGCAAACTTCTTGTGATCATGTATTACCAGAGGGCCCAGAGATACCTCTTCATCATACGGAGTGACAAATCCCAATCTTAATTCACGCCAACTCAACAGACACCTTCGGATACACTTGTAGAGAACCTTTATGATCACCTAGTTACAAGTGATGTTTGATAGCACACAAGGTATTCCTCTGATATCCTAGAGTTGCATGATCTCATGGTCGAAGGAATATGTATTTGACATTAAGAAAGCAGTGGCAATAAACTAAACGATCATATGCTAAGCTAACAGATAGGTCTTGTCCATCACACCATTCTCCTAATGACATGACCCCGTTATCAAATGACAACTCATGTCTATGGTCGGGAAACCTTAACCATCTTTTTCTCAACGAGCTAGTCCAGTAGAGGTTTACTAGGGACTTGGCATTTGTTTATGTATTCACACATGTATTTAAGTTTCCGCAATACAATGATAGCATGAACAATAAACCTTTATCATGATTAAGGAAATATAAAAATAACCACTTTATTATTGCCTCTAGGGCATATTTCCAACAGTCTCCCACTTGCACTAGAGTCAATAATCTAGATTACATAGGAATGAATCTAACACCCATGGAGTCTCGTGCTGATCATGTTTTACCCATGGAAGAGGTTTAGTCAACGAGTCTGCCACATTCAGATCCGCATGTATTTTACAAATTTCTATGTCTCCATCCTTGACCTTTTCACGAATGGAGTTGAAGCGTCGCTTGATGTGTTTGGTTCTCTTGTGAAACCTGGACTCCTTGGCTAAGGCAATTGCTCAAGTGTTGTCACAAAAGATTGTCATCGGACCCGATGCATTGGGTATTACACCCAGATGGAATATGAACTCCTTCATCCAGACTCGTTCATGCGCTGCTTCCGAAGCAGCTATGTAATCCGCTTCACATGTAGATCCCGCCACGACGCTCTGATTGGAACTGCACCAACTAACAGCTCGACCATTCAATTTAAATATGTATCTGGTTTGTGACTTAGAGTCATCTAGATCTGTGTCGAAGCTAGCATCGACGTAACCCTTTACGATGAGCTCTTCGTCACCTCCATAAACAAGAAACATACCCTTGGTCCTTTTCAGGTACTTTAGGATATTCTTGACCACTATCCAGTGATTCACTCCTAGATTACTTTGGTACCTCCCTGCCAGACTTATGGCAAGGCACACATCAGGTCTGGTACACATTATAGAACCTATCGTTGAGGCATAGGGAATGACTTTCATTCTCTCCCTATCTTCTGCCGTGGTCAAACTTTGAGTCTGATTCAATTTCACCTTGCAACACGGGTAAGAACCCTTTCTTTGACTGGACCATTTTGAACTTCTTCATAACTTTGTCAAGGTATGTGCTTTGTGAAAGTCCTATTAAGCGTCTTGATCTATCCCTATAGATCTTGATGCCCAATTTGTAAGCAGCTTCACCAAGGTCTTTCATTGAAAAATTCTTATTCAAATATCCTTTTATGCTATCCGGAAATTCTATATCATTTCCAATCAGCAATATGTCATCCACATATAATATTAGAAATGCTACAGAGCCCCCACTCACTTTCTTGTAAATACAGGCTTCACTGTAAGTTTGTATAAAACCAAATGCTTTGATCACCTTATCAAAGCGTATATTCCAACTCCGAGATACTTGCACCAATCCATAGATGGATCGTTGGAGCTTGCACACTTTGTTAGCACCTTTAGCATCGACAAAACCTTCTCGTTGCATCATATACAACTCTTCTTTAAGAATCCGTTAAGGAATGCAGTTTTGACGTCCATTTGCCAGATTTCATAATCATAAAATGCGGCAATTGCTAACATGATTCTGATAGACTTAAGCATCACTATGGGTGAGAAAGTCTCATCATAGTCAACTCCATGAACTTGTCGAAAACCTTTGCGATAAGTGAGCTTTGTAGACAGTAATATTACCATCAACGCCCATCTTTCTCTTGAAGATCCATTTAGTCTCAATGGCTTGCCGATCATCGGGCAAGTCCACCAAAGTCCACACTTTGTTCTCATACATGGATCCTATCTTAATTTCATGGCCTCAAGCCATTTGTTAGAATCTGGCTCATCATAGCTTCTTCATAGTTTGCAAGTTCGCCGTTGTCTAACAACATGACTTCTAGGACAGAATTATCATACCACTCTGGTGCGATACGTGTTCTGGTCGACCTACGAGGTTCTGTGGTAACTTGATCTGAAGTTTCATGATCATCATCATTAGCTTCTTCTCTAGTTGGTGTAGGCATCACGGGAACAATTTTCTCTAATGTGCTACTTTCCAATTCAAGAGAAGGTACAATTATCTCATCAAGTTCTACTTTCCTCCAACTCACTTCTTTCGAGAAAAACTCCTTCTCTAGAAATGACCCATTCTTAGCAACAAAGATCTTGCCTTCGGATCTATGGTAGAAGGTATACCCAATAGTTTCTTTAGGGTATCCTATGAAGACGCACTTCTCCGCTTGGGGTTCGAGCTTATCAGGTTGAAGCATTTTGACATAAGCGTCGCATCCCCAAACTTTAAGAAATGATAGCTTAGGTTTCTTGCCAAACCATAGTTCATACGGTGTCGTCTTAGCGGATTTAGACGGTGCCCTATTTAAAGTGAATGCGGATGTCTCTAATGCATAATCCCAAAATGATAGCGGCAAATCGGTAAGAGACGTCATAGAATGCACCATATCTAATATAGTACGGTTATGACGTTCGGACACACCATTACGCTATGGTGTTCCAGGTGGCGTGAGTTGTGAAACAATTCCACATTGTCTTAAATGAAGGCCAAACTCGTAACTCAAATATTCACCTCCGCGATCAGACCGTAGAAACTTTATTTTCTTGTTACGATGATTCTCCACTTCACTCTGAAATTATTTGAACTTTTCAAATGTTTCAGACATGTGTTTCATCAAGTAGATATACCCATACCTGCTCAAATCATCTGTGAAGGTTAGAAAATAATGATACCCGCCGCGTGCTTCAACACTCACCAACCGCATACATCAGTATGTATTATTTCCAAAAAGTTATTAGCTCTCTCCATTGTTCCAAACAACAAAGTTTTAGTCATCCTACCCATGAGGTATGGTTCACAAGTATCAAATGATTCATAATCAAGTGATTCCAAAAGTCCATCCGCATGGAGTTTCTTCATGCGTTTTACACCAAAATGACCTAAACAGAAGTGCCACAAGTATGTTGCACTATCATTATCAACTTTCCATCTTTTGGCATCAATATTATGAATATGTGTATCACTACAATCGAGGTTCAACAAGAATAGACCATTCATTAAAGGTACATGACCATAAAAGATATTGCTCATATAAATAGAACAACCATTATTTTCTAACTTAAATGAATAACTGTCTCACAATAAACAAGATCCAGATATAATGTTCATGCTCAACGCTGGCTCCAAATAACAATTATTCATATCTAAAACTAATCCCAAAGGTAGATGTAGAGGTAGCGTGCCGAAGGTGACCACATCAACCTTGGAACCATTTCCGACGTGCATCATCACCTCGTTCTTAACCAATCTTCGTTTATTCCGCAGCTCCTGTTTCGAGTTACAAATATGAGCAACTGAACCAGTATCAAATAACCAAGCGCCACTATGAGCATTAGTAAGGAACACATAAATAAAATGTATATCAAATATACCTTTGTTCACTTTGCCATCCTTCTTATCTACTAGGTATTTGGGGCAGTTCCGCTTCCGGTGACCATTTCCTTTGCAGTGGAAGCACTCAGTTTCAGGCTTGGGTCCAGCTTTTGGCTTCTTCACAGGACCAGCAGCTTGCTTGTCAGTCTTCTTGAACTTCCCTTTGTTTCACTTGCCTTTTTTCTTAAAATTGGTGGTCTTGTTACCATCAACACTTGATGCTCTTTCTTGATTTCTACCTCTGCCGATTTCAGCATCGCGAAGAGCTCGGGAATCATTTTTGTCATCCTTTGCATATTATAGTTCATCACGAACCCTTTGTAGCTTGGTGGCAGTGACTGAAGAACTATGTCAATAACACTATGAACTTGAAGATCAATTCCAAGCTGAGTCAAGTGGTTGTGGTACCCAGACATTTTGAGTATGTGCTCACTGGCAGAACTGTTCTCCTCCATCTTATAGCTAAAGAACTTGTTCGAGACTTCATATCTCTCAACCTGAGCATTAGCTTGAAATATCAACTTCAGCTCTTGGAACATCTCATATGCTCTGGGGCGTTCCAAGCCGTAAAGCATGGCACACTGAACTATCGAGTAGTCATCAGATCAAGCTTGCCAAATGTTCATAACATCTGCATCAGCTCCTGCAGCAAGTCTGTCACCTAGTGGTGCATCAAGGACATAATTCTTCTGTGTAGCAATGAGGATAATCCTCATGTTATGGGTTCAGTCCATGTAGTTGCTACCATCATCTTTCAACTTAGCTTTCTCTAGGAACGCATTAAAATTTAAGGGAACGGTAGCACGGGCCATTGATCTACAACATAGATTTGCAAAAACTATTAGACTAAGTTCATGATAAATTTTAGTTCAAACAATCAAATTACTAATGAACTCCCACTTAAATCAATATCCCTCAAGTTGTCTAAGTGATACATAATCCAAATCAACTAATCCATGTCCGATCATCACATGAGATGGGGTAGTCTTCAATGGTGAACATCTCCATGTTGATCATATCTACTATATGACTCACGTTCGACCTTTCGGTCTTTAGTGTTTCGAGACCATGTCTATACGTGCTAGGCTCGTCAAGTTCAACCCAAGTATTCTGCATGTGCAAAGCTGGCTTACACCCGTTATATGTGAACATAGAGTCTATCACACCCGATCATCATGAGGTGCTTCGAAACGATGAAGTTTAGCAACGATGCATACTTAGGAAGAATACTTTTATCTTGAAATTAAGTGAAGGGATCATCTTATAATGCAACCGTCATTCTAAGCAAAATAAGATGCATAAAGGATAAACATCACATGCAATCAAAAATGTGACATGATATGGCCATCATCATCTTGTGCTTTTGATCTCCATCTCCAAAGCAACAGCATGATCTCCATCGTCGCCGGTGAGACAAACTTGATCTCCATCGTTGCATTGGGGTCATCTCGCCAACTATTGCTTCTACAACTATTGCTAATGCATAGCGATAAAGTAAAGCAATTACATGGTGCTAAGTGATTGACACGCAAGTCATACAATAATTAAAGACAACCCGAAGGCTCCTGCCAGTTGTCGTACTCATCGACATGCAAGTCGTAAACTTATTACAAAACATGGTCATCTCATACATCAACATATATCATATCACATCTTGACCATATCACATCATAACATGCCCTGCAAAAACAAGTTAGACGTCCTCTACTTTGTTGTTGCAAGTTTTACGTGGCTGCTACGGGAAACTAGCTAGAACCGTTCTTACCTACGCAAAACCACAATGGTTTCTATTTAACCTTCTGCAAGGACCACCGTAGTCAAATTAGATTCAACTAAAGTGGCAGAAACACACACCCACCAGTCACCTTTATGCAAACCAAGTTGCATGTTAGTCGGTGGAACTAGTCTCATGTACGTGGACATGTAAGGTTGGTCTGAGCCGCTTCCTCCCACAATGCTGCCGAATCAAAATAAGACATTGGTGGGAAGCAATATGAACATCACTGCCCACAACTCCTTTGTGTTCTACTCGTGCATATCATCTACGCATAGACCTGGCTCTAATACCATTGTTGGGGATCGTTGCATGGAAAACAAAAAAATCTACGCACACGCAATGTCTATCTATGGAGATGCATAGCTACGAGAGAGGGAGAGCATCTACATACCCTTGTAGATTGCTAAGCGGAAGCGTTTATCAACGCGGTTGATGTAGTTGATACGTCTCCAACGTATCTATATTTTTTGATTGTTCCATGCTATTATATTATTTGTTTTGGATGATAATGGGCTTTATTTTACACCTTTATATTATTTTCGGGACTAACCTATTAACCGGAGGCCCAGCCCAAATTGATGTTTTTTGCCTATTTCAGTGTTTCACAGAAAAGGAATATCAAACGGAGTCCGAACGGAATGAAACCTTCGGGAGCGTGATTTTTGGAACAAACGTGATCCAGGGGACTTGGAGTGGACGTCAAGAAACAATCGAGGAGGCCACGAGGCAGGGGGCGCGCCCTCCACCCTCGTGGGCCCCCCCTTGCTCCATCGACCTACTTCTTCCTCCTATATATATTCATATACCCCGCAAACATCCAGGAGCACCACGAAACCCTATTTCCACCGCCGCAACCTTCTGTACCCAAGAGATCCCATCTTGGGGCCTTTTCTGGAGCTCTGCCGGAGGGGGCATTGATCATGGAGGGCCTCTACATCAACTCCATGGCCTCTCCGATGATGTGTGAGTAGTTTACTTCAGACCTTCGGGTCCATAGCTAGTAGCTAGATGGCTTCTTCTCTCTCTTTGGATCTCAATACAAAGTTCTCCTCGATTCTCTTGGAGATCTATTCGATGTAATCTTCTTTTGCGGTGTGTTTATCGAGATCCGATGAATTGTGGGTTTATGATCAAGTTTATCTATGAATAATATTTGAATCTTCTTTGAATTCTTTTATGTATGATTGGTTATCTTTGCATGTCTCTTCGAATTATCAGTTTGGTTTGGCCTACTAGATTGATCTTTCTTGCAATGGGAGAAGTGCTTAGCTTTGGGTTCAATCTTGCGGTGCTCGATCCCAGTGACAGAAAGGGAAACGGCATGTATTGTATTGTTGCCATCGAGGATAAAAGGATGGGGTTTATATCATATTGCATGAGTTTATCCCTCTACATCATGTCATCTTGCTTAAGGCGTTACTCTGTTCTTATGAACTTAATACTCTAGATGCATGCTAGATAGCGGTCAATGTGTGGAGTAATAGTAGTAGATGCAGGCAGGAGTCGGTCTACGTGTCACGGATGTGATTCCTATATACATGATCATACCTATATATTCTCATAACTATGCTCAATTCTATCAATTGCTCGACAGTAATTTGTTCACCCACCGTAATACTTATGCTATCTTGAGAGAAGCCACTAGTGAAACCTATGGGCCCCGGGTCTATTTTCCATCATACAAGTTTCCAATCTATTTTATTTTGCAATCTTTACTTTCAATCTATATCATAAAAATACCAAAAATATTTATCTTATCATTATCAGATCTATCAGATCTCACTCTTGCAAGTGGCCGTGAAGGGATTGACAACCCCTTTATCGCGTTGGTTGCGAGGTTCTTATTTGTTTGTGTAGGTACGAGGTGTGTCGCGCGTGGTCTCCTACTGGATTGATACCTTGGTTCTCAAAAACTGAGGGAAATACTTACGCTGCTTTGATGCATCACGCTTTCCTCTTCAAGGGAAAACCAACGCATGCTCAAGAGGTAGCAGTAGTCATACACCTTCACGATCCGTTTCGATCAAGCACCGAACTCACGACACCTCCGCGTTTAGCACACGTTCAGCTCGATGACGTCCTTGCCTTTTTGATCCAGCAAGAGGGTCAAAGTATTAGATGAGTTCCGACAGCACGACGGCGTGGTGACGGTGATGATGAAACTATTCTGCAGGGCTTCGCCAAGCACAACGGTTTAGAGAGGAGGAGGATCAAGAGGAAGACGGGGCGCCGACACACGGCTTGCGATTTGTGGTGTGTGGCGCCCCCTCCCCTCCTTCATATATATAGGTGGAGGAGGAGGGGAGGCAGCCGTAGGCGCACGCCAAGGGGGCTGGCGGCCGCCCTAGGGCGCCTGCCATAGGCGTGCCCCCTTACTTTCTTGGCGCGTGGGGAGAAGGCAGGAGGAGAGGCGCCCCACCCCTTTCCTTTCTTAGCATGTGGAAGAGAAGGCAAGAGGGGGCAGCCCTCTTCCTTCCTTCCCTAGGGCCAGCGGCCATGAGGTGGGGCGCACCAGCCCCTTTGTGGGCTGGTGTGCTCCCCTCATTGGCCCATTTGGCCCAATAACTCCCCGTGGCCTTCCAGAACCACTTCCGGTGATTCGATAAATACCGGTGCATTCCAAAACTCTTCCGGAGACCAAATACTATCATCCTATATATCAATCTTTACCTCCGAACCATTCCGGAGCTCCTCGTCGTCCGTGATCACATCCGGGACTCTGAACAACATTCGGTCACCAACATACATAACTCATATAGTACTACATCGTCAACGAACGTTAAGCGTGCGGACCCTACGGGATTGAGACTGATGCAGACATGACCGAGACGCTTCTCCGATCAATAACCAATAGTGGGACCTGGATACCCATATTGGTTCCTACATATTCTACGAATATCTTTATTGGTCGAACCTTTATGACAACATATGTAGTTCCCTTTGTCTGTCGGTGTGTTACTTGCCCGAGATTCGATCATCGGTATCTCCATACTGATACGTCCATTTTGCATCATGTTTTCCTATTGTTATTTATAATGTTTTAATGCATAATAATGCTTTATAGAGTAATTCTGATGCCTTTTCTCTCATAATATGCAAGGTTTACGCAAAGAGGGAGAATGTCGGTAGCTAGAATTCTGGACCTGAAAATGCTACGTCAGAGTCACCTATTCTGCACATCTCCAAATGAGCTAAAAAATTACGGAGAATTGTTTTGGAATATATGAAAAATACTGGAGCAAATAACTACTGAAGGGGGCCCACCAGGTGGGCACAACCCACCTAGGCGCGCCCTAGTGGGTTGTGCTTAGCCCGGCCCACATCCGGTGCCCATCTTCTGGTATATAAGTCATTTTCAACTAGAAAAAATAAGGAGAGGACTTTTGGGACGGAGCGCCACCGTCTCTAGGCGGAACTTGGGCAGGAGCACTTTTGCCCTCCGGTGGAGCCATTCCGCCGGGGAAACTTCCCTCCCGGAGGGGGAAATCATCGTCATCGTCATCACCAACAAACCTCTTATCTTTGGGAGGCCAATCTTCATCAACATCTTCAACAGCACCATCTCCTCTGAAACCCTAGTTCATCTCTTGTGTTCAATCTTTGAACCGGAACCTGAAATTGGTACCTGTTGGTGACTAGTAGTGTCGATTACATCTTGTAGTTGATTACTATATGGTTTATTTGGTGGAAGGTTATATGTTCAGATCCATTATGTTACTTGAGTAGTTACTTTTGTTCTTGAGGTCACGGGAAAATCTTGTTGCAAGTAATCATGTGAACTTGATATGTGTTCGATATTTTGATGATATGTATGTTGTGATTCCCTTAGTGGTGTCATGTGAATGTCGACTACATGGCACTTCACCATACTTGGGCCTAAGGGAATGGATTGTGGAGTAGTTATTAGATGATTGGTTGCTAGAGTGACAGAATCTTAAACCCTAGTTTATGCACTACTTCGTAAGGGACCGATTTGGATCCAAAAGTTTAATGCTACGGTTAGATTTTATATTAATACGTGTCTCGTACTTGCGGATGCTTGCGAGGGGTTAATCATAAGTAGGAGGTTTGTTCAAGTAAGAACAGCACCTAAGCACCGGTCCACCCACATATCAAATTATCAAAGTAGCAAACACGAATCAAACCAAGATGATGAAAGTGACTAGATGAAACTCCCGTGTACCCTCAAGAACCCTTTGCTTATTATTAGAGACTGTTTTGGCATGTCCTTTGCCACAAAAGGATTGGGCTACCTTGCTGCACTTTATTTACCGTTATCGTTACTTGCTCGTTACAGATTACCTTGCTATCAAACTACTTGTTACCGACAATTTCAGTGCTTGCAGAAATTGCCTTGCTGAAAACCACTTGTCATTTCCTTGTGCTCCTCGCTGGGTTCGACACTCTTACTTATCAAATGGACTATGATTGATACCCTAAACTTGTGGGTCATCAAGGCTCTTTTCTGGCACCGTTGCCGGGGAGTGCAGCGCTCTTGGTAAGTGGAAATTGGTAAGGAAAAATTATTACTACGTGCTGGAATTTATTGTCACTTATTACTATGAAGAACCATCCTTTGAGGGGTTTGTTCGGGGTATCTTCACCTTGACCGGAACCACGATTAGTTTCCCCTCAACCTACTGCACCTATTGAAAATATTGGTTATGAAATTCCTACGGGTATGATAGAACAACTGCTAGCTAATCCTTATGCAGGAGATGGAACTGAACATCCTGATATGCACTTGATATATGTGGATGAAATTTGTGGATTATTTAAGCTTGCAGGTTTATCCGAAGATGAAACTAAGAAGAAGATTTTCCCTTTATCTTTAAAGGGAAAAGCATTGACATGGTATAGGCTATGCGATTATATCGGTTGAAAATGGAATTTCACCAAAATATTATCTTATGCATCTAGTCCATCATGATCGGAATTACATATATAATTTTTGTCCTCGTGAAGGAGAAAGTGTCGCTCTAGCTTGGGGGAGTCTTAAGTCAATGATATATTCATGCCCCCATCATGAGCTCTCGAGAGAAATTATTATTTAGAACTTTTATGCTCGGCTTTCTCGTGATGATCAATCCATGCTTGATACTTCTTGTGCTGGTTCTTTTATGAAGAAGACTATTGAATTCAGGTGGGATGTCTTAGAGAGAATCAAACACAACTCTGAAGATTGGAAACTCGACGAAGGTAAAGAGTCAGGTATCAAGCTTGAATTTGATTTGTTAAATATTTTATGAATACCCATGCATTTCAAAAGTTTAGCACTAAATATGGACTTGACTCTGAGATAATAACCTATTTTTGTGAATCATTTTCTACTCATGTTGATCTCCCTAAGGAGAAGTGGTTTAACTATCAGCCCCCTATTAAAGAAGAAATTAAAGAACCTATAATAGCTAAAGATGAAACCATTATTTACAATGTTGATCCAGTTGTGCCTACTACTTATATTGAAAAACCACATTTCCCTGTTAGGATAAAGGAACATGCTAAGGTTTCAACTATGGTTCACAAAAGTAATATTAGAGCACCCAAACCTGCTGAACAAATCGAAGTAGAACCTAGTGTTGCTATGGTTAAAGATCTTTTGGTAGAAAATATTGATGGGCATGTTATTTATTTCTGTGATGAAGCCGCTAGAATTGCCAAACCCGATGAAAAAGATAAACATAGACCTGTTATAGGCATGCCTGTTTTCTCAGCCAAAATAGGAAATCACTTTTATCATGGTTTATGTGATTTAGGTGCTAGTGTGAGTGTTATTCCTTTTACCTTATACCAAGAAATTATGAATGACATAGCACCCGCTGAAATAGAAGATATAGATATAGATGTTACTATTAAACTTGCTAATAGAGACACCATCACACCACTAGGGATTGTTAGAGATGTTGAAGTCTTGTGTGGGAAAATAAAATATCCTACTGATTTTCTAGTTCTTTGTTCCTCACAAGATGACTTTTGTCCCATTATCTTTGGTAGGCCTTTCTTGAACATTGTCAATGCTATAACAAGTATCCTTCAAATTCCCTCCTCCCCTTTGATTAAAATTGAGAACTTCATTCTCAGGGGTACATATAGTAGGTGAAGAACTAGCTGTAGCGATAAGATAGGCAAGCAAGATCTCAAACAAAAGGAGCAAACGAGGAAAGGGTAAACAAAAAATATTTTTGTATTTTTGCAAAAACGTTTTAGAAGTGGGGGAGATGAAAACAAGAGGCAAATGGAAAATAAAGTAACTGCAAGGAGATGAGAGTTTATGCGTGGGAACCTGATAGATGTTGATAATGTCTCCCTAGCAACGGCGCCAGAAATTCTTCCTGATTGCTTGTATCTGCATTGGTAATTCCCCGAAGAGGAGAGGATGATGTAGAACAACAACGGTAAGTGTTTCCCTTAGTTATGAAACCAAGGTTATCAATCCAGTATGAGAACCAAGCAAAACTACGTAAACAGCACCTGCACATAAACAACAAAAACTTGCAACCCAACGCATAAGAGGGGTTGTCAATCCCTCCTCTGTATTGAGATAGATTAAATTGTATGAGTTTGGATAGCAGATCTAGCAAAAACAAATAATAAAATAAAGAAAGAAAAAGTGCAGCAGGGTATTTTTGGATTTTTCGATTAATATATCTGAAAATAATATGATAGGAAATAGACCCGGGGGCCATAGATTTTACAAGAGGCTTCTCTCGAGAAAATAGCATACGGTGGGTAAACAAATTACTGTTGGGCAAATTGACAGAAGAGCAAATAATTATGATGATATCCAAGGCAATGACCATGTATATAGGCATCACGTCCAAGATTAGTAGACCGACTTCATCCTGCATCTACTACTACTACTGCATACATCGAGCGCTATCCAGCATACATCTAGTGTATTAAGTTCATGGAAACGGAGTAATGCAATAAAAACAATGGCATGATGTAAACAAGATCTATTCATGTAGGAATAGACCCCATCTTTTTATCCTTAATGGCCATGATACATGTGTGTCATGTCTCCTTCTGTCACTCAGATTGAGCACCGCAAGATCGAACCCATCACAAAGCACCTCTCCCCATGGCAAGAAAAATCAATCTAGTTGACCAAACCAAACCAAAGTTTCGGAGAAGAAATACGAGGCTATAACAGTGATGCATAAAATAGTTCAGCAAAGACTCAAATAATATTCATGGATAGATCTGATCATAAACTCATAATTCATCGCATCCCAACTAGCAAACCGCAAAAAGTCATTACATCAAATAGATCTAGAAAAAAATAGGTTAGTCCCAAAAAATGATATAAAGTTGCTAGTAAATGAGTATAAAACATCAAAAAAATATACTTTAATAGCATGGAACAATAAAAAATTATAGATACATTGGAGACGTATAAAATGCCATGTCACCAGGCTTGCTAAGCTAAATTACCACTTGTCCCAAAAAATCAAAGACAAATTCAAATTTAAATTTGCATGTGAAATTATTATTTTTATGAACAACAAAACAGAAATGATCGCATTATTCTATAAATCCCCCTGATCATTTTCATGTTGAAACCAACCTCATTTGAGTCACAAATAAATTCCTAGGGAATTAATAAGTGGTCCAAAAGCAAACAAAATGGAATTTTCAAAATAAATAACTATTTATACAATTCAAATTGACCTCAAACTTTGTGGGCCTCTTGAATATATTACATAGTATTTATGTGCCAATTGTCACATTTAATAAAAATAATTTAGTTGCTAAATTTAATAGAAAAAATAAATATAAAACAGAAAAGATAAAAGAAAAATAAAAGTCCCTGTTGTGCACTTGGGCCTCAAGTGCACAGTGAGCCCCGGCCCACCAGGCGCCCCTATCTCCTCCTACCTCTGTTCACAGAGGCGCGCTAGACGCGTGTGTGACGTCCATGCCGCCGATGCACACGCGGCATCCATCCGCGACTCCCCGCGATGGATAAGGTCTACCCCAAGCCCCCTGGACAACCCTAGCACACTTCCCTCCCCTCTCCTCGCACGCTCCACTCAATTCGAGCACACCCGAGCGCTTCCATCGTCGTCGACGGGCCGATACCGTGGCCAGTAGCCACCCCACGTCGTCCCACCATGTCCACGAGCTCCGCCTCGCTCCTCTACTCCTACTACGCCGAACGGCTCGAGCTGGGCGCCTCTACATCGCTAAGATTGAGCGCTCCTTCCTTCTTTGGTCGCCGTCGTCTGCCGCTCGATTTGCCCATCGCTGACAAGCTCGAGCCTCCCCGACCCCCCATGAGCTTAGCGATGTTGTCGCCACTCGAGTGCTCCACTGTTGTCGTTGCTTGTAGC
>NC_041388.1:492311138-492342782 GCF_002162155.2 Triticum dicoccoides | reverse complement strand
CCTGCCTTCGCCGGCCCGCGCTCACACGTGTGCGCGCCCGGGCTAGGCCTCGCCCCGCCTCTGCTGCTCACGCCCGCTGCTCGCCCTCGTCGTCCCCTTCTGTTGCTGCTCTCTTTCTATGCTGCTGCTTGAAGTTGCCCCCCCCCCGCGCCCCGCTGACGCCATCCCGTGCCATGTTCCACGGTCGCCGCTACTCCTTGTCGTGGCAACCGGAGCCCTCTGCTCCCGTGCGCGCCCAGCCACCGGAGGGGCACGACTTGTGCCCTACCAAGTGGGGCCCGACCCTTATTTAATTAGCAATAGGTTTAGATTAGGATTTGTTTATTCCTTAGTTATCATTTAGTCAATGACATGTGGCCCCACTAGTTTAAATTAGTTTAGACTAATTAATTTGCCCCTATGACACTGACAGGTGGGGCCCATTAACCCCTGATGACTAGTCAACATTGACTCGTCAACTGCTGACGGGGCTAGTTGACTGGGCCCCTAGACCCCACTGTCATACACTTAGGCTAGCCCACTTGTGGGTCTAAAAATTCATCCGCCATATTTTAATATTTGATTTAACTAGATAAAGAAAACCAGTAAATGTTATAAACTTTGTAAAATCGTAGAAAAATATCCGTAACTCGGATGAAAATAATTTATATATGAACGTTGATCAGAAAAATAAGACGAATCCGAATATGACATCCACATACCTGCCACATGCCTCTAACACTGCAAACATGGAACCTTCCTCTCTGGTTCGTCTATCCGATAGCTACCTAAAGCTGGGAAAATATTAATAGATATTTTCCTGCTCGTCTCTAACGCGTAGCACTGCATTAGGTCACCCCTAACACAACATATTGTCATGTCATGCATTGTGATGCATTTGTTTGCTTTATAGTTATTGTCCCCCCCCCCTCTTGTCTTAGGTACACCCCGAGACCGACGCTGCTCCCGAGTACGACTACACTCCTGATGACCAACCCCTTTTAGCAGAGCTTCCAAGCAAGCAAAAACCCCTTGATCATTCCTATATTGCCCATTCTTTCTCTCTCATGCTTGCATTAGAATTTGCTACTATTGTTCGATAGCTCCTGTGTTGATGCATAGCATGCTTTTGTAACCTGCTATTGTTACTTTACCTGTTATCCGATATGCTTAGTATAGGTTGGTTAGTGATCCATCAGTGACCCCTTGTCCTTATTGCCCCGCTTTGTTACCGATGACTCGATCAATGAGATCAACGAGCAGAGACCGACACATCACCGGCACCTCCCCCTTAGTTGTACGACTCTGCAGAGCTACGATGAGTGCCGAGGGTGATCGTATCCCACTTACGATGATATCTCTGTAGTGTAGCACCTCATGCGTGGATTACTGAGGGTGATTCCTCATTCACCACTCCCGATGATGACTCTATCGTGCAACACCTTAAGTGTGAACCCTTCGAGGCTGATTCCTACAAGGTCACCTTGAGGGTTACATCGAGTAGGAATCCAGTGAGGGTGATTCCTCAGATTACCACTTGATGTTACGGACACATAGTTACTTTAACCTTCACCTCAGTCCTTTGTTGAAGTCGGGTTGACCCAAGGGGTACCCGCGAGAGTTATGGAAGTCGGGTTGACCATGAGGGTACCCGCGAGATAATGACACGGCACGACTGTCGGTGTCAAAACCGGCGGATCTCGGGTAGGGGGTCCCGAACTGTGCGTCTAAGGCGGATGGTAACAGGAGGCAGGGGACACGATGTTTACCCAGGTTTGGGCCCTCTTGATGGAGGTAATATCCTATGTCCTGCTTGATTGTTCTTGATGATATGAGTATTACAAGAGTTGATCTACCATGAGATCAAGGAGGCTAAGCCCTATAAGCTAGCCTATGGTATGATTGTCTGTTGTCCTATGGACTAAAACCCCTCCGATTTATATAGACACCGGAGGGGGCTAGGGTTACACAAGGTCGGTTACAAAGGAGGAGATATACATATCCATATTACCTAGCTTGCCTTCCACGCGGAGTAGAGTCCCATCCGGACATGGGACGAAGTCTTCAATCTTGTATCTTCATAGTCCGACAGTCCGGCCAAAGGATATAGCCCGGCTGTCCGGAGACCCCCTAATCCAGGACTCCCTCAGTAGCCCCTGAACCAAGCTTCAATGACGATGAGTCCGGCGCGCAATATTGTCTTCGGCATTGCAAGGCGGGTTCTTCTCCAAATCTTGAATATTTGTAAAGTAGTGTCCGGCTCCCATAAATGTTGGAATTCTTGGCTTCTGTGCGCAATAAGGGCCATCTTCCACGCGTCGAGCGAATGTGAGGAGCCAGGGTGTTTTTACATTCGCCCCCTAGCCAGGTAAATAAATGGTCTATTAAAGGGATGGGGATTCTTAGATCCAATCCATACCATCCTCCCACGGCGAGAATCCATCGGAGCATGCTCGGAAAAAATCTATTCCAACATGGCCGACCACCGCAGCTCCTTCTCCCGCCCCCGTAGCCCTAAGCCCGGTGATTGGGAGAGGTGTTCCATCATGCACAGTCGACTAGTAGAGCTGCAGACTCAGGGATTTCTCCCTCCAGCGTATATGGTCCCCGTCCGAGCCGGGCTCGCCACTTATAATGGCGGGGAGCAAGCGGAGAGCTTCCCCAGCCCCTCTAAGGGGGAGTCGGTATGCCTCGTCCCTTACTTACTAAGGGGACTCGGATTTCCCATCCATCCATTCCTCCGCGGGCTCATGGAGTTCTACGGCCTCCAACTGCATAATTTCACCCCGGCTTCCATACTACACATCGCCGGTTATGTTGCCCTTTGTGAGCTATTTCTGGGCTGCGAGGCTCATTTCGAGCTGTGGAAGAGGTTATGTTGCCTTGTGCCCTGCACACAGAAGGGGTCACTTTATCAGGTGGGCGGAGCCGAAATATGGCGCATCACCGAGACCGGATACCTATCCGGCACTTTGAAGAAGACGTCCGAAGACTGGCCTTCGGAGTGGTTTTATATGGAGGACGTTCCCCTTCCAGACCCTGTTCGGCGGGGTCTTCCTGAGTTCAACAATGCTCCTCTGAAGAAGCACCGAAGCTGGTGCCCATGGAGCCCCCAGGAGAAAGACAACGGAGAAGTCCTTTACCTGATGAACCGGGTTAAAGCGCTAGCTCAATCAGGATTGACAATAGTCGAGGTTATGTCAATATGCATAATGCGTGGAGTGCAGCCACTTCAATATCGAGGGCACCCCCTGTGGTGTTTTAACGGGGAAGATGATGCCACCCGCTGCGGGCGTAAGGGACCGGACTCCACTGTTGCTTTAGCAAAAATTATGTCTGAGTTGTTCAAGGGAGAGGAAGAGGAGTTCATCCATATCAAGCCACGGGATGGATTCTCCATGTACAACCCTCCAAGCTGGGTGAGTTGTACCTCTTTACTCTCATTCTTCCCGCATTCTTCGTCGTAGGTACTCACCTTGCCATTTTACGGCAGGAACTACAAAAAGCTGTAAGGGAGGTCAACAGCCCATCTCCACAACCAAAGGACCCTGGCCGGGCCCTCGGTCCCGGACTCGAAGAGGATCCAGACATATTCGTGGAGCTGATAGACAGGCAATTCTATCAATTGAGCTGCAATGACGCCATGGTGGCCATAACGGCCGACTATCCCGGACTGCTCCCTGCGACGCACGTAAGAAAAACCAAAATCCCAGCTCCAAAAATAGGATCCCCTTTTAGACACTATACCTACCGTACACATATGGTGTTTCATAGGGAAGGCATTCGGAACACCGTGCCGAACCCACAGCAACTCGCCAACAAGAGGCACCGAAGCCGGGTAGGCCAAAAAGGAAGGCGGTCAGGACGGAGACGCCGGAGCAGAGGTATGACACAAAACCTCGCTCCGTGGTTGTCATCTTTCTCAAAATGTAATGATGTCCATGTTTCTTTAATAGAAAAAACGCCCGCCGGACTATATCCGGAGAGGCTGCCGATCACGCCTCCACCAGTCGGGCTCCAGGGCCGGACATAGAGGTGGAAGCCAACATGGGGCGGACGCCGGATGCTCCTCCTATAGAGGATGCGGATAGACTATCCGCTACAAATTCAGAAGTGGAGAGCTCCATGAATCACAGGCGTCGCCGGGCCATACTCCGTGACGCTTGTTTCTCACCAGAGGCATTTGATGCCTTCAATTCCGGAGACGCATACATCCGTGCTGCTCAAAATGGTCTAGCCAGAGCCACGGACCAGTATGTAAGGGATATACGGGTAAGCAAATCTGACGATCATATGTATCAGTAGCCCCTGAGACTTGAAACAGTTGACGCAACTGATTTAAGGATCATTATTTGTGCAGGTTCTTACGGAGAAGAATTCCCAATTGTCTCAAGAGCTGGACGAGTGCAAGGCCCAGCTGGAAGCCGCTGTTGCCGCCTTGAAGGAGTCCAAAAAGGGTCCCCTGGTAACTCTTTTGTCTATTGCAAAGAATATGGGTACCAGATAGTATCGGCATGTATGCACACCTAACAATAGATGTTGCAGGTGGCCCCAGAGTGAATCCGGAGGCCATGGAGGCGGATACGGCATGTGAGGATCGACAGCAAAATGCTGGCGAGCGCGTGCTGACACGAGTCAGGCGGGAGAAAAATGATCTCCAAGACGCCAATATCCGGTTGGGCGTGGAACTGAAGGATGTCCGAGCCCAGCTTGCGAACTCCGTGAAGGAGAATAAACGGCTTTGGCGCGGCATTTTTAGTAAGTGCTTGAACGAACTTTTTAAAGGAGTTCGGCGAGGAAGCCTGCTAACAGCGTTATGTCTGCAGGTATGCTGACGGGTTGTCCCGCGGAAGAGATGCCCGGTGAAGGAAATATGCTCTAGAGGCAATAATAAAGTTATTATTTATTTCCTTATATCATGATAAATGTTTATTATTCATGCTAGAATTGTATTAACCGGAAACATAATACATGTGTGAATACATAGACAAACAGTATGTCACTAGTATGCCTCTACTTGACTAGCTCGTTGATCAAAGATGGTTATGTTTCCTAACAATAGACATGAGTTGTCATTTGATTAATGGGATCACATCATTAGGAGAATGATGTGATTGACTTGACCCATTCCGTTAGCTTAGCACTTGATCATTTAGTTTGTTGCTATTGCTTTCTTCATGACTTATACATGTTCCTATGAATATGAGATTATGCAACTCCTGTTTACCGGAGGAACACTTTGTGTGCTACCAAACGTCACAACGTAACTGGGTGATTATAAAGGTGCTCTACAGGTGTCTCTGAAGGTACTTGTTGGGTTGGCGTATTTCGAGATTAGGATTTGTCACTCCGATTGTCGGAGAGATATCTCTAGGCCCTCTCGGTAATGCACATCACCTAAGCCTTGCAAGCATTGCAACTAATGAGTTAGTTGCGAGATGATGTATTATGGAACGAGTAAAGTGACTTGCCGGTAACGAGATTGAACTAGGTATTGAGATGCCGACGATCAAATCTCGGGCAAGTAACATATCGATGACAAAGGGAACAACGTATGTTGTTATGCAGTTTGGCCGATAAAGATCTTCGTAGAATATGTAGGAGCCAATATGAGCATCCAGGTTCCGCTATTGGTTATTGACAGGAGACGTGTCTCGGTCATGTCTACATAGTTCTCGAACCCGTAGGGTCTGCACGCTTAACGCTACGATGATAGTTATATTATGAGTTTATATGTTTTGATGTACCGAAGGAGTTCGGAGTCCCGGATGAGATCGGGGACATGACGAGGAGTCTCGAAATGGTCGAGACATAAAGATCGATATATTGGACGACTATATTCGGACATCGGAAAGGTTCTGAGTGATTCGGGTATTTTCAGGAGTACTGGGGAGTTACGGGAATTCGTATTGGGCCTTAATGGGCCATACGGGAAAGGAGAGAAAGGCCTTAAAGGGTGGCCGCACCCCTCCCATGGGCTGGTTCGAATTGGACTAGGGAGGGGGGGCGCCCCCTTCCTTCCTTCTCCTTTTCCCTTCCCTTTCCTTCCCTCCTACTCCTACTACTTGGAAGGGCTCCTAGTTCTACTAGGAAAGGGGGAATCCTACTCCTGGTGGGAGTAGGACTCCCCTAGGGCGCGCCATAGAGAGGGCCGGCCCTCCCCCTCCTCCACTCCTTTATATACGGGGGCAGGGGCACCCCAAAGACACAACAATTGATCTCTTGATCTCTTAGTCGTGTGCGGTGCCCCCCCTCCACCATAATCCACCTCGGTCATATCGTAGCGGTGCTTAGGCGAAGCCCTGCGTCGGTAGAACATCATCATCGTCACCACGCCGTCGTGCTAACGAAACTCTCCCTTAACACTCGGCTGGATCGGAGTTCGAGGGACGTCATCGAGTTGAACATGTGCAGAACTCGGAGGTGCCGTGCGTTCGGTACTTGATCGGTCAGATCGTGAAGACGTATGACTACATCAACCGCGTTGTGCTAACGCTTCCGCTTTCGGTCTACGAGGGTACGTGACAACACTCTCCCCTCTCGTTGTTGTGCATCACCATGATCTTGCGTGTGCGTAGGAAATTTTTTGAAATTGCTACGTTCCCCAACACCCGGGTCTTCGGGTGATCTTCTACCAGAGCTCTCACAACTGCACGAACAAGTTTGGCAGGTGATGCAGGTTATTGCTCAAGCCTTGTGGCCATCTGCGTCCCCGCCAGGAGGCATGGGAGAGCTTATAGAGAAGCTCAAGGGAGCGCGACGGCGCTTTCTATTATGGAAGATATCCGCCTGCCGACAAGGTGCAAGGGAAGCCTGGGCTATGGTGAAGACACGATATACCAACGCGGACCCAAACCACATGGCCATAGTTGGACCTGTGGGGCCCGATGGGAAAGAGATCCCTGTTAGTTTAGTGTATGATCAAGTAGAATTAGCCGCAAAGTATTCCCAACAGGATTGTAGGCTAGACAGTCTGTTGGATGGTATAGAAGAAGAATTTAATCAGTCTTAGTGACTGTGTACTTCAAGTGACATATGCAATGTCCCTAGCCGGATTGTAAATCATTTGTCATGGCGGACCTTTTCTCTTCGACCTCTGGACCCGATAGTCCGGAGTGTATCCGAATACCCACTCGGTTATGTAAAAACCGGGGTATGCGAGGAAACCAGGCGTAGGGGTCATAAGTGCTTGAATAGACAAGTACCCAACTAGCTATATTATATTACATGGATAGTAAGAAACGTCTTCCAGGGAGAATAGTTCCGTTAAGGGTTCCTTTCCCTGGGTATGCATGCCCTAATGTGCATGTCTGAACTACGAGACGCGGGCTAAAAACATCTGGGGGCGTGTAGTAATTTAAATGAAAATCATCTTTTATTCACCGATTGAATATTCCCTTAAGAACGCTAGCTTTCGGCTTCACCCAGTCTGAGGTACACATCCGGCTGACCCGGCAGTAACAATCGCAGAGGTGCTCTCCTTATGCCCTAGCCGAATTAACGGGAACGTAGGGCATAAATACAAGAGCCAGGCAACCCAGCTTGGCCAAAACTTAAGTCATATCGATGCATATAATGGCGAAAAAAGGTACATGCGGAAGAATAGCACATGTGCGGGGCATAAAGCCCGGAAGGGTAATTAGATTGAGCTTCTGTATAAGAAGCCCCCAGGTATATTGAGCACGATTAGCGCGTCAAGATTGTGTAACCAAGACACAAGTGTAGCCCTTTAGGGCCTTGAAGAGAAAAAATATAAAGAAAGAGAGAGAAAACATATGTGTAAAAAATTGATGGAGGTAAGGAGACGAACATAGAGTCTGACGCTAGGCGTAGAACCTTTGGAGTCTGGCTGCGTTCGATGGTTTTGGCTCGAGTCGATTATCTGATGCATCCCGCAGATGGTACGCTCCACCGGTCAGAACCTGGTCGATAATGAAGGGACCTTCCCATTTGGGCTTGAGCTTGTTCTTTTTCTTCTCCGGCAGGTGTAGAACTAGTTCGCCAATGTTATAGGTTTTGGCCCGCATTTCTCTGCTTTGATACCTTCAAGCATGTTGCTGATAGAATGCAGAACGGGCTTTTGCCACGTCGCGCTCCTCCTCCAGGGCATCCAAATTGTCTTGCTGATCGAGCTCGGCCTCTCTTTCTTCATACATGCGCACTCGAGGTGAGTCATGAATTATGTCGCAAGGCAGCACCGCCTCAGCGCCGTACACCATAAAAAACGGTGTGTATCCGGTAGTGCGGTTCGGTGTGGTCCGCAGCCCGATAGTACGGAGTCGAGCTCCTCTACCCAATGAGTGTCTGATTCCTTTAAGGATCAGACTAATCTGGGTTTAATGCCGCTCATGATAAGACCATTCGCTCGTTCGACTTGACCGTTAGTTTGCGGATGATAGACAGAAGCATAATCGAGCTTGATGCCCATGTTGCTGCACCAAAGTTTCACCTTGTCGGTTGTGAAGTTCGTGCTGTTGTCAGTGATGATGCTGTGGGGGACGCCATAACGGTGTACAACCCCGGATATGAAGTCTATCACCGGTCCGGATTCAGCCGTTTTGACAGGTTTGGCTTCTATCCATTTGGTGAATTTATCCACCATGACCAATAAGTATTTTTTTCTTATGGGTTCCTCCTTTAAGGGGTCCGACCATATCAAGCCCCCAAACCGCAAAGGGCCAAGTAATGGGGATTGTTTGGAGGGCGGTAGGTGGCATGTGGCTTTGGTTTGCAAAAAGCTGGCAACCTGCACAATGTTGTATCATTGTGCATCTGCCCGGGCCGTCGGCCAATAAAAACCTGTATGAAAGGCCTTGCTTACAAGGGCCCAGGCTGCGGCGTGGTGGCCGCCCAGTCCGGCATGGATTTCTGCCAAAAGCTTCCGCCCTTCCTCTTCGGAGATGCACCTTTGAAGGACTCCGGTTGTGCTTTTCTTATAAAGCTCTCCCTCGTGGACTTTGTAGGCTTTAGATCGCCGCACTATGCAACGTGCCTCATTTTGGTCCTCGGGTAGTTCCTACCTAGTTAGGTAGGCCAGGAATGGTTCTGTCCACGGGGCGATGACGGCCATTATCACGTGGGTTGAAGGTGTTATTTCGGTGGCAGAGCCTCTGATTGTGTCAGAGTGTTCGGTATCTGGGGTTGTGGTCGAGTCTGGACTATTTTTGCCGGTGTCCCCTTCCCATACCACGGATGGTTTAAACAGTCTTTCCAGGAAGATGTTTGGTGGGACGGGGTCGCGTTTAGCGCCGATACGGGCGAGGATGTCCGCCGCCTGGTTGTTTTCCCGAGCCACATGGTGGAATTCAAGCCCCTCGAACCGAGCTGACATTTTGAGAACGGCGTTGCGATATGCCGCCATTTTCGGATCCTTGGCATCGAAGTCTCCATTTATTTGGGACATTGCGAGGTTCGAGTCCCCACGCACCTCTAGGCGTTGGATGCCCATGGAGACTGCCATCCGGAGACCGTGTAATAGGGCCTCGTATTCGGCTGCGTTATTGGAGTCCGTGTATAGTATTTGGAGTACGTATTGCACTGTATCTCCGGTCGGGGACGTCAGGACGACGCCAGCCCCCAGACCAGCCAGCATTGAGAGCCGTCGAAGTGCATGATCCAATTGGAGTATGCGCCGTACTCTTTAGGGAGTTCGGCTTCCGTCCATTCGGCGACGAAATCGGCCAATACTTGCGACTTAATGGCTCGTCGTGGTTTGTATGTTATGTCGAATGGGAGGAGCTCGATGGCCCATTTGGCAATCCGGCCCGTGGCATCGCGGTTGTTTATTATGTCATTGAGTGGTACTTCAGAGGCCACCGTGATTGAACACTCTTGAAAGTAGTGTCGTAATTTCCGGGATGCCATGAATATCGCGTATGCTATCTTTTGATAATGTGGGTACCGTGATTTGCATGGAGTGAGGATGGTGGATACATAATATATCGGCTTTTGAAGTGGGAATTTATGTCCGTCCATCTCTCGTTCGACGACGAGCACTGCGCTTACAACTTGGTGAGTTGCTGCTATATATAATAGCATTGGTTCGCCAAAAGTTGGCGTGGCCAAGATTGGGTTGGTGGCCAGGATGCCTTTTATTTCTTCCAGTCCGGCCATGGCTGCGTCCGTCCACTCGAAGTGTTCGGTACGCCGAAGAAGGCGATAGAGGGGAAGTGCCTTTTCTCCTAATCGGGAGATAAAGCGGCTTAAAGCCGCCACACATCCAGTTAATTTCTGGATTTGCTTGAGGTCAGTTGGGATAGCCAACTGTGACAGGGCTCGGATTTTAGCCGGATTTGCTTCAATTCCTCTACTGGAGACGATGAAGCCCAGGAGCTTTCCGGCGGGAACGCCGAAAACGCATTTTTCCGGATTGGGCTTAATGTCGTATGTTCAGAGATTGGTGAACGTGAGCCTCAAGTCGTCTATGAAAGAGTCGACGTGTCTGGTTTTAATGACCACATTGTCTACATATGCCTCCACAGTCTTACCGATCTGCTTTTCCAGACATGTCTGGATCATGCGTTGATATGTTGCGTCGGTGTTTTTAAGCCCGAAGGGCATTGTGTTGAAACAGAAGGGGCCGTATGGCATGATAAATGCCGTTGCGGCTTGATCAGACTCCACCGTCTTAATCTGGTGGTAACCGGAGTATGCGTCGAGGACGCACAATGATTCGTGTCCTGCGGTAGCGTCGATGATTTGATCGATGCGAGGGAGTGGGAAGGGATCCTTTGGGCAAGCCTTATTAAGGTCTTTGAAGTCGACACATAGGCGCCAGGATTTTTCCTTCTTTGGTACCCTCACCAGGTTTGCCAGCCAGTCCGGATGTTTTATTTCTTTAATAAATCCAGCCTCCAGTAGTTTGGCCAGCTCCTCTCCCATGGCTTGTCGCTTAGGTTCAGAGAAACGCCGAAGAGTCTGCTTGACCGGCTTGAATACTTTTAGAATATTAAGGCTATGCTCGGCCAATCTTCGTGGGATTCCTGGCATGTCTGAAGGATGCCAGGCGAATATATCCCAATTCTCGCGCAGAAACTCCCGTAGTGTGGCGTCTACAGCGGGGTCTAACTGTGCCCCAATGGATGTTGTTTTGTGGGGTCCATTGGATGGACTTGGAATTTAACTATTTTGTCCGCTGGTTTAAAGGAGGTGGACTTGGATCTTTTGTCTAGTATCACGTCGTCCCTGTCCACCATGGAGCACAGCGCGGTTAACTCCTCCGCCACAAGGGCTTTGGATAATGCCTCGAGGGCTAATGCAGCTGTTTTGTCTTCGGCACGGAGTGCTATGTTCGGATCACTAACTAGAGTGATGATTCCATTGGGTCCGGACATTTTGAGCTTCATGTACCCGTAATGGGGTATGGCTTGAAAAATCGTGAATGTCTCCCGCCCTAGAAGGGTGTGGTATCCGCTACTGAACGGGGCCACTTGGAATGTAATTTCTTCGGACCTGTAATTCTCCGGAGTGACGAATACCACATCAAGTGTGATTTTCCCAGCGCAACGTGCCTCCCAACTAGGGATGATTCCTCGGAAGGTCGTACTGCTTTGCTCAATACGGTTGATGTCTATTTCCATTTTTTGGAGAGTTTCCTCATAAATGAGGTTTAATCCGCTGCCGCCGTCCATGAGCACCTTAGTGAGCCGAAAGCCATCCACAATTGGACTGAGGACCAAAGCGGCTGGTGTTCGGGCTGTTTGGAATTTAGGCTCGTCACTGGCATTGAAGGTGATAGTCGTGTTGCTCCATGGATTTATTGCTGCCACATGGCAGACTTCGGCAAGGCTGCGGAGTGCTCGCTTGCGCCTATTATTTGAGGCGAAGGTCTCGAAGACCGTCAATACTGTATTGTTATCCGTGGGAAGGTGCTCTGAGGTATTTTGGGTGAGGAGATCCTCACCGCTTTTGGCCACCTGCCGGAGTACCCAACATGCTCTAAGGCTGTGTGTTGATATGGTATCCGTTGTACTATGGATTTTGCAGGGCCGGTTAAGCCATCCCTCCAATACGGTTCCACGCCCTATAGTGGGCTTTTGCTTCTTTGTAATTGAGTCGGGTGACTTATGAGAGTGCACCCTTTTAGTCCGGACTGGGGTTTTGTCAGAGCCGGATTATCCCAAAATTGCATTTGGGTTTTCCAGGTACTTTCCATCGCACAGTATTTCCGTACTATGGCCGCCAAGTCATCGAAGTGTGCTATGTCACGGCGACTTATGGCGTTGAGGACTCCCTTGTCCGTGCAACTGTTGCAAAAGAACGAAATTGTGTCTTCCTCGCGACAGTCCTTAACCTTGTTCATTACAAGGAGGAATCTGGCCCAATAGTGATGTACTGTCTCTTGGGGCGCTTGCCTAATGTGGGAAAGATCGTTTGTATCTGGGTGGGTGGGTGGATTTAAGTCTAGACCTTGACCCAATCTGTGGTCCCGGGGCAGGGGAGTTTCTGATCTTGGAAATTCGTGCTCCGGGATGTTGCCCTGTGGGTTCGCTATGCGGCCTGATTCTGGATTCAGGGTTAGGGCGGTGTCCTCCCGTGAGCGAGTATCCAGCTTGGGGAGCTCGGGAATCCGGACATAGTTCGTCCTCAGGATAGAGGGAGAATCGCTGCATTGGTCCTCCACCACCGCTATCTGATGGGTGACCGGCGAAGAGTTAACCTCCCTTTGGTCGGGTTTAAGCCCAATCCGATCGTAGTCCGTAGTGACTCCCAGAGCGGCGATGCGATCCAAGAGCTCGTTCAAAGAGGAGAGCTCCATCAGATCCATCAGCTCGGCAAATTTCGAGCCGATGTGAAGGCTATTTTCGATGACCCGAGAAGTCATCGTCGGCGCCGCGGCCGAGTGGGCGGTCATGACGAAGCCGCCTAGTCAGAGAGTTTGGCCTACAGCCAGGGCTCCCCCAGAGGTGATGTTGTCCTTGAGAACGAGGCGAGCCATCCTTCTTATGATGACGACACAGTGGAACTCTCAATGAAAGCACCAATGTCGGTGTCAAAACCGGGGGATCTCGGGTAGGGGGTCCCGAACTGTGCGTCTAAGGCGGATGGTAATAGGAGGCAGGGGACACGATGTTTACCCAGGTTCGGGCCCTCTTGATGGAGGTAATACCCTACGTCCTGCTTGATTGTTCTTGATGATATGAGTATTACAAGAGTTGATCTACCACGAGATCAAGGAGGCTAAACCCTAGAAGCTAGCCTATGGTATAATTGTCTGTTGTCCTATGGACTAAAACCCCTCCGGTTTATATAGACATCGGAGGGGGCTAGGGTTACACAAGGTCGGTTACAAACGAGGAGATATACATATCTGTATTTCCTAGCTTGCCTTCCATGCCAAGTAGAGTCCCATCCGGACACGGGACGAAGTCTTCAATCTTGTATCTTCATAGTCCGATAGTCCGGCTAAAGGATATAGTCCGGCTGTCCGGAGACCCCCTAATCTAGGACTCCCTCAGCGACCGGGAAGGCAGACCGCCCTAGAGAGGGATGGGCCTGGCCCTTGTCGTAAGTCCGGGAGACGGGGCGGCAGGATCACCGATCGTCTCCGCGCACTCCCAAGACACTAACGGGTTTGGATATGTGATCTGAGTAGGCCTCTGGCCTTTTCGCACTGACCACCACGCGGGAATAAGTATGGGAACTCGGCGTTGTATGATTCTTCCAAAAGATCTCAGATGTTAGCAGTTAAGCGGTGCGCGCCTGGTTGGACGGTAACCACATGCGCTTGTATAAGGGGGTGGGTCTGCTCCAGGTTGCGTTCGTAATGCGCAGGATTGCAAAGGACGATTGGCCCATGACCCCTTCGCATTTAGGATGTAGATCGGCATGTTGGCCTCTCAGTTGAGCCTAAGTAGGACTATGGTTTGTCAATCAGCCGAGGCTAGGCATGACCAGGAAAAGTGTGTCCGACCGGAGTTAATCGATCATGTTGGGTAAGTTGGTGCACCCCTGCAGGGAAGTTTATCTATTCGAATAGTCGTCTCCACAGTAACGGATGCTCGGTGTTGTATCCCGGTCTACTACAACTAGAACTGAATACTTGTGACACTAAATGGATATGACGGCTCCGGGATCGCTTTCTCATAGGGAGTAGAGGAAGGATTTCTGAGTGTTACTAAACTATACTTATTACTATATGATATGTTACTCTACTCTCTTCTGTTGCTACAAGACGATGCAAGAGGCTAGTCTTCGTTAGGCTAAGTATTCCCTTCTATTCTAGCATTTCTACAGTATAGTCCACAGATACAGCCCCTTCCCATTGATATTGATGCATACTTAGTATAGATCTGATGTAAGTCTTGCGAGTACTTTCAATGAGTACTCACGGTTGTTTTGCTACCATTTTCCCCTTTACCCAATTGCTGCAATCAGATGACGAAGCCCAGGAGCCAGTTGATCCCGCCAACGACTACTACTACCCCGACGGCGCCTACTACTACGCGGAGACCACCTACTTCTATCTGGAGATCACCGACGACCAAAAGTATTTAGGAGGCTCCCAGGCAGGAGGCCTGCGCCTTTTCAATCTAGATACTGTTTTGCTCGGCCTTCTTAAGGCAAACATGTTATCTTATGTCTGTACTTAGATGTTGTTTCTTCCATTGACTTATGTCTTCGAGCCTTTGTGGCCCTGACTTGTAATATAAAGCTGTATGACTTTAATTTGTGTCTAGAGTTGTGTTGTGATATCTTCCCGTGAGTCTTTGATCCTGATCGTGCGCATTTGTGTGTATGATTGGTGCATGATTAAGTCGGGGGCGTCACACCAGGTACATGAGACGTTGCATCGAAGCGAGGCGAGGACCCGGGTCCGGATCCATGCACGATAAAGATCGGTGGCTCGGAAGAGGGTTGTGTCTAAGTGCAGCCAGTGCAAGCAAATGGTTGCTATGATCAAGGGGTTGTAACCATTTTTGTGATGTATTCATACTTAGATGCCTTTAATTATAGGTCGAGTCTAAGAAACTAGTGTTGCCAACTATGTGATTTAGGTGGAGTGTTACTGTTTCGATGGTTCGGGGCATCTATCGTGTGGATTGCGGTTGGCCTTACTATCGATTGGCAAATAACAATACATATATTTTTTTGAAAATGTCCAGCAATTGCTGGCTATTTCATTGATTCATAGCAGGGACACAAGGTGATAACAAAAAGGGGTGTCGGGTGGTCAGAGACCAAGGATGAAAAGAAAAGAACATGAAAAATGACACCTAAAAGTCGATAATCTCATAGCGGTTCCCCGAAGGGGCTCTCAATACATTTTGCTCCGGCGAGTCTCCATAGCTCCATTGAGTTTCTTATTTCCCTCACAATGTCAGTGGTGGAGGCGGTCTTGTTTTGGAAAGTGCTTCTATTCCGTTCGCGCCAAATCTCCCAGCATGCTACCAGCAGTATAGTTTTTGCTCCTTTCCTCGCCCTTGGTGCTGCCTTGTTGGTAATTTCTCTAATGATCAGCAACGGCCGTTTCTGGCGCCACTCGTCCTACAGCGTGAAGGCGGAGCAGCCGCGCCATGATGCCACCTGTTGCCACACGCTCCATGTCGTGGGGCATTCCCAGAAGGTGTGCTTGCTCGTTTCAAGACTCTTGTGGCAGAGTTGGCAGAAGTATTAGTTCGGCCAGCCCCGGCGTTGGAGTCTGTCATTGGACCAAACTCGGTTCTACATTAGCAGCCATATGAACATCTTGATCTTCCCTAGAGCCCAAGTCTTCCATATGTTGCTATCAAAATACGATAGGTGCCGGCCCTGGAAATGCATTTTGTAAGCAGAGTTTGATGTGTATTCCCCCTTCGCCTCCAGGTTCTAGCGTATTTGGTCCCTTTCATCTCCATTTGGTATGATGTTTTCCTCTCTAATTCTCCAGTGGAGACGCATGAAGTCCGGCAATAGCTGGTTGACATCACCATGCTCTAGGTCTCTGATCCAAGTGGAGTTGTGTAGCGCTTCATAGATTGTCCTGTTCTTGCGCCGGGAGTGGTGGAACAGTTTTGGGTAGCTCTGAGCAAGGGTTTTGGGTCCTAGCCAAGTTGATTTTCAGAAAATTGTTGTCTTGCCATCACCGACTGTAACCGTTGTTGCTGCAGCAAATAATGCTATGTCATCTTCATCGCATGGCGGTGGCGTGCCTACCCATGGTCTGTCCGGGTCCTTCCATGCAATCCATAGCCATCAGAGTCAGAGGGCTCGGCTGAAACTTTGCAGGTCAAGGATTTCGAGCCCCCCCCCCCTCCCTCTCTATTGGGGCACACACCGTTGGCCAGTTAACCTTGCAGTTGGCCCCTGTTATCTCCTCCTCTTGCTTGCAAAGGAATCTTCTCCTGCACTTGTCAATCTCCTTGAGCAACTTTTGTGGCACCCGCGGTACTGAAAGAGCGAAAGTTGGCATCGGGCTAAGCACGCTTCGGACCAGCACTCTTCTGTTGGCAAAAGGGAGAAGCCGGCCCTTCCATCCCGCTAGTTTGGCCCTAATTCTATCGATGAGGAATTGCAGATGCACTATCCTAAGCCGCGTAGTCATCAAGGGAAGGCCTAAATATTTTATGAGGAAGAAGGTAATGGATCCGCCAAAACTACCAAGGATCTCAGAGAGATCAATGTTCTCGCACCTGGTCGGTGTTGTTGATTTTGCCGGGTTGACATGCAGGCCCGTGGCGTTTCCGAACTCACTTAGGATCTCCATGATGGTGTCTATTTCATGTCGGTCCGGGTTTGCGAAGATGACCGCGTCGTCCGTTTAGAGGCTGACTCTGAGCTTGATCTCACGGCCTGGCAATGGTGCAATCGGGTCTTGCTCTACCGCCGCCTTCAGCACTCTATGTAGAGGGTCGATGGCCAGGATAAATAAGAGCGACAAGAGAGGGTCACCCTGCCGCAGCCCTTTGCAATGTCTAATCCTTGGCCCCGAAGTGCCATTGAGAAGGAAGGTCTACGAGGAGGTGGAGAGGAGGAGAGCAATCCAGTCTCGCCATCGCGAGCTAAAACCTAGTTGTTGAAGCAGCTCTAGCAGATATTCCCAAGAAACATTATTGAAAGCCTTTGAGATGTCTAACTTGAGGAGCAGGGTCGGCGTCTTCTTTGCATGAAGGGACTTGACGCAGTTTTACACGTAGAGGAAACTGTCATGGATGCATTTGGTTCGAAGGAACGCCGTCTGCGCCTGGGAGATCAAGTTTTGGATCACCGTTGCTAAACGGAGGGAGAGCACTTTCGAGATCAATTTGGCTATGGTGTGTATCAGACTAATGGGCCTATAGTCTGTGATTGTGGTTGCGTCGTCTTTCTTTGGAAGGAGAACTATGACAGCTGTGTTGAGCATCTGGAAATTGCCCCCAACGAGATGGTAGAACTGGTGGAAGGCCACCATGATATCCCCTTTTAGGGTTTGCCAACAGGTTCTGAAGAAAACGCCGGAGAAGCCGTCTGGGCCAGGGGATTTTTCCGCCGGCGATTGCTTGATTGCTTGCCACACTTCCTGCTCAGTGAAAGGGTTGTCGAGCCCGCCACCTTGTACCCTTGGCATGTCGATGTAGCTCCAATCTATTGTGCTGGCTCGGCCCTGTCTAGTTCATAAAGATCGGTCAAAGTGGTTGTGGACTAGTTCCTATTTTGCATCATGTGTTGTGGCAACTCCAGCCGGTCCTTGCAGCGAGTGCATTAAACTTTTCCTGTGCCTGGCATTGATCTTGGCCTGGAAGAAAGCCGTTTGGGCATCGCCCGCTCGCAGCCAGGTTATCCTAGACGCCTGGCGCTTCAAAGCCCTTCCCACTGCCACTAGCCCTAGGATACGCAGCTTCAGAAGTTTTCGCAGATGGAATTCTCCCTCTATGAGGGGCTGACATTCTTGTGCAATGTCCATGCGGAGAAAACCCATCATGGCAAGTTGTTGTTGTAGTTTTGCGTCACTAAACAGCGATCTACTCCAGATTTTTAGGTCTCTAGCCACCCAATGCATCTTGATGTTCAGGCGAGCAAAAGCACAAATGGTTGGGGCGGGACGCTGCCATGCTCTCTCTACAGTCTCGTGAAAACGAGGAAACCTTGGCCAGAAAGATTCAAAACAAAAATGCGGCACCTGGCGAGGGGCTGCAGCTGCCGCGAGGAGCAGCGGGCAGTGATCCGAGCACGAGGTGGATGTCGTGTGCAGCATGAAATCTAGGAACATGCCCTCCCATTCCACCGTGCAGAAGAACTTATCTATGCTCGCAAGAGTTGGGCCCTCGCGTTCGCTACTCCATGTGAAACGTCTATTTTTGCATTTAATCTCTCGCAGACCACCGGCGTCGATTGCCGCCCTAAATTTTCCCATGATCCTCCTATTTATGTTGCTATTGTTCTTGTCGCGGGCCTCGTAGATAATGTTGAAATCTCCATTGGGGAGCCAGGGCTTGCCCTGAGGAGGGGCGATTCTCACTAATTCTGCCAAGAAACTATCTTTTCGCGCCCCCTCACATGGACCATAGACCGTTGTCAGCCAAAACCAGACCCTGGGGAGAGGATTGACACTTTGGCCGTGATGGAGAACTCGCCAATCGCATGAGACTGGATGCAGACTGAGGTCGAATCCCAGAAGATGGCAGCGCCTCCTCTTGTGCCATTTGCTAGCAAGACGATGCAGTCGTCAAGTCTTTGCCCCCCCCCCTATTTCCCTAGCGATCGCGGCCGTCCACTCTTCTAGTTTGGTCTCCTAAATGCAAAGAATGGCGAGGTGATGCGTGTTTGCAGTGTCATGTACTACAGAGCGCCGGACGAGGTTGTTTAGGCCCCGGACATTCCAGCTCATGATCAAGCAGTTTGTGCTACTCATTTGGAACCTGGTTTATCCTCTTGGGGCAGGCCATGGAACGAGCCAGGCATGGACGACGACGACTATGATTTACTGAAAACAAAGACAGGTACACAATCCCTCCATCCGGGGGTTACCGGCGGCCACCAATAGGCCCAAAACCCCGCCGGCAAACAGCTAGCAACCGTGCCCAACTACTGCTACAACTCGCGAGCCCTAAGGCTGACATACTACAAGCTAACTTCACCCAGCCCATGGCTGGTCGTCGTCGACTACAGTAGTGAACTAACATGGGGAAACTGGGCGGCCGGAGGCCTCTCCATCAGGGCCTAGCAGGCCAGCAGCTGCCTTGAGGGCATGGGCCTCCACGCGGGTCAGCCGCGCGATCGCTGCGATGTCATCGTCCGTCAGAGGCTCGTCAAAACGGCGGATGAGCGCCTCTGCCGCAGCGACCGTCATCTTCTCCTTCGGTCCCAGGATCCCGAGGCCACGCACGAGGCGGAAAGTGGCCCTTTGCGCGTGGGCACCGTCGACGGGTTACTTGCTTGACGAGCGCTGGCCCTGACAGGAACAATGATCGCTCTGGTCTTGGGGGAGCTTTGTCTCTGGCTGGAGGCTTGTTGACCACCGAAGTAGGCACGCTGGTGAAGAAAGGGAGGGCTGGTGGTCGGGGCACCCCTCTTCCTCCGTCTCCTCCAAGCTGCAGCTCGGTCACCTGCCTGGTCACGCCCCAGCTGGAGCGCGTGTGAGGTCATGGTGGTGGGGGTGTGGCGTGCCAGGGACAGCGCCGGCCCCATGTCCAGAGACGCCCGCTGGCGCCATCTTCCTTAGTGAAGCTGAGCGGCTTGTTCAACTTGGTCGCGATCACCTCATCAAGCCCCGAAGCCATGGCGTCAGGCCGCTTGGGCGGGGTCAGCTGCTTCTTGGCTCCTTCAAAGAATTCGGGCACTGGGTCGTCCGCCGGGGCTGAGGAGGATGTAGCAATGCATATTCATCTTACATTTCCATCTAAACGGCACATGTGGTTAAATTAAACAAAACGGGAAATATAGACGACCCAGGAAAGCCGCACATGTGCGTGAGTCGGCGAGGACGCGCAGTGGCGACTGGCGATTACCAAGAAGGCAAAGGCCAGGTAAATGCGCCGCGCGCCTGGGTGTGCAGCGAGCGGCCAGCCATACGTAAGGTTGTGCCTAAGTGCATGCAGTCCGAGCAAACTGTTGTTTTTTGAGACAATGGGCAGCAGCCTCTCATTCATTCCTTAATTGTTCAGTACACATAATTGCCCTGATAATCTCAGGAGGCTCATCTAACCAAGAGGATCCATGGTCATGTTCTGCCGACCTGGCCAGAACATGGGCTGCCTCATTACATACTCGACTAACATACTTAAAGGTACATGATACAAACTTTTTGGCTCTCAGTTTAATATCATGAACAATGGCACCTGTCGAAGTCCTATCCTGCCCCTGCTGTTGCAGCTTATTAACAAGTGAGAGACAATCAGACGCAATTTGAAATGACTGAACTCCTATGCTTTCGGCAAGCTTGAGCGCCTGGAGAATGGCTACTGCTTCAGCAACTTCAGGACATTGCACATGATCAACAGAGCCTCGACAAGCAGCCTGCATAACCCCTAGATGATTACGCATGATAACACCATACCCAACATTTGAAGTACTGGAGAAGATCGCAGCGTCTACGTTGATCAACATTAGTCCCTCTGGTGGCGGAGTCCATTTCTTGACTGACTTCAAGGCCTCACGCCTACTGACGCCTTCAGATCTGACATTGTTCAACAAGATAAAATCAATGTAAGCTTTAATCTGTCCGGAAACACGCAGGGGATGAGGTAAGGCCTCACCATTTCGGCACGAATTCCTATTGTCCCAAATGTGCCATAAAGCTACTGCAAATATCATGGAGTGGATCTCCGAGGCTTCAGATATCCAATCCAACACCCATTGCCTGATATGAGAAAAGTTTTTTAGATTCAGGCAGATACCATACTCCTTTTTTAGGTCCTTCCAAATTTCTTTAACATATTCGCAGTGAAGAAAACAATGTTCAACATTCTCCATGCGGTTACAAAAATAGCAGCCATACCTTGTTGGAATCGACCGCACCTGGAGTTGAGTTCCCGTGGGTAGACAGTTGTGGGATATCCTCCATAATACAACCTTCATTTTGTTTGGGCAGTTGATCGCCCATAATTTCTTCCAGGCTATCTCCATAATTCTTTGTTTTGAAGATGCTCCCTTGCCGTCAAAACTTTGAGTTTTCCAGAACAATTGTGATCTGGCTAGATTGTAAGCAGACCTGACAGAGTATATCCCATTTTTTGTGTACGGCCAAGAGGGAAAACCATTGCAGCCTTCAGAGCTTATGGGAATGCTGAGGATCTTCTTTGATATTTCTTCAGAGAAGAATTCTCTTACTGAATTTGTGTTCCAATGTTTCCCATTCTCCTCCATTAGAGCATTAACCGTTTGGTTGTCAGAAAATGCATGAGAAGTATTTAAAGTGCCAGGAGTCACCTACGGTATCCAAGTATCTCTAAGGATTTTAATGGTCTTTCCGTTCCCAACTCTCCACATGATACCTTGCTGCAAGAGTTTTTTACCATGCATAATACTACGCCAGGTATATGATGATGATCTTGGGCACCGAGCCGGCCAGAAATCCCCGTCTGGCAAGTAGCGTCCCTTCATCACCCGTGCACACAGCGACTGAGGCTCCGTTAGTAGGCGCCAACCTTGTTTTCCGAGCATAGCTTGGTTAAAGATTGCCATGTCACGAAAGCCCATGCCTCCACCAGAAGTTGCATATAGGCTTCTTCAATTTGTTGCACACTCCCATGGGAATCTGAAAGCAGCTCATCACATATGTGAGAATCGCTTGAGCTACTGCTTTTAAGAGGACTTCTTTCCCAGCCCTGGATAGAGGCCGATCACTCCAACCATTTAGTTGTTTCCAAAGCCGACCAGTGAGAAAGTTAAAGCTATTCGATGGGGAACGTCCCACCCACATCGGCATGCCAAGATAAGTGTCCTGCAGTTTATCATCTTGTATCCCAACATTTTGTTTTATTCTATCTTTCACTAATTCCTCACAGTGAGGGCCAAAGAATATGGACGACTTTTGCATGTTGATTCTCTGCCCAGAACCATCACAATAGATATGTAATACAGATTTAAGCGCATTAACACTTTTATCGTCTCCCTGATGAAGAACACGCTGTCATCAGCAAATAGGAGATGTGAAATAGAAGGGCATGTTTTCCCATTGCGAATACCTTTCAACTCCCCTGATTCTTCTTTTTCCGAGTCGCAGAAACCTTCTGGAATGTCATGGCCCATAAGAAATCCTTTTACAGCAGCACATATGTCTTCTTCCAGTAGGTCCCAATGTTTTTGATAAAAGAGTGTCGGGAAACCATCAGGCCCTAGGGCCTTAGTAGGTCCCATTTGGAAAAGAGCAGCCTTGATTTCATCATTTGTGTACTCTCGACATAGGGCTTCATTCATTTGTTCAGTAACTTTCTTTGGTATAGCTTCAAGTACTGCATCAATTGAAACTGACGGTTCAGAGGTGAAAAGTGAGGTATAGAAATCATATACCATGCCTTTGATGCCCTCAGAGTCTTCACATCTAGATCCATCAACTTTACGAAGAAATTTGATTCTGTTATTTCTTCTTCTTGTTGAAGCTCGAGCATGGAAGAAAGAGGTATTACGGTCTCCTTCCCTGAGCCATTCTACCCTTAGACCGTTGTCTAGCCATGATCTCTTCTCTTTCAAACAACTCACTCAGTCTCTTCTCTATATTTCTTTCTTCGTCTGAGTTGTTGCACACAATATTATTTCTACGGATACTAGTTAGCCTTTTCTCTAGTTTCCTTATCTCCTTTTTAATTGAGCCAAAAGAGACTCTGCTCCACTCTTGCAAGCTGCATGACAATTTATTAAGAGCAGACCATGTGTTATCTATAGAAGTAATGCCTCCTTTGTGCACCTTCCAATATTCCTCAATCATATGATCATAATCAGAGGCTCTCATCCATGCTGCTTCAAACTTGAAGGACTGTTGGATTGGTTCATTGCGGACCTTTTCATCTCTTCTCGCTATTGTCACCAAAATGGCATAATGATCCGAAGTGGTGGTGATGATGTTCTCTACTGTGCAATCGTCAAAAATCTGCATGAAATCCCCATTGGCAACAACCCTATCCAATCTGACCCTGATATTACGTTTGCCCTCTTGTCTATTCAGCAAATTGTTGTCGTGATCAAGGGGTGGTTACCAGAATTGTCACATATTCATGCTTAGACACCTTGAATAATAGAACGGATCTGAACTGACCAGTGTTGCTAACTATTACTACATAATGACCGCTAAGATATATGAGTAATGGAACTTATCGTCGTTGGTAAATATAAAAGGCAATTACAAACGCGATAGTTCCATCCGACCAGGGTCGCGACAATAAGTTGGTGGCATGCGCGCGCGCGACCCTCGCACGACCCAGCCACGCGGATGGTTTGTTATCCCCACTCAGGTACGTCGACATGTTTCTTTCACAGAGAGAGGGAGAACAGACATAGTCACATAGGGCAATATGTCATGGTGCAATGCATCGAGGGTGGCTTCTCCACAAGGAGCCCGACAGCAAGCCTACAAGGGAGCCCAGAAGGCCCAACAAGGAGCCGGCAACAGAAGAAAGCCCGGGGAATCAGATAGATGCCTAAGGATCATCTTGGACCCCAGTTTAAGATGCCAGCGGACAAGATTGGATCTCCCTCTTTGTAAAAACCTAGCCCCTATTGTGCATATAAGAGAACGGCTACAGGGCTCTCAGGTAGACCTAGACTCCCAGTAGCATGTAATCCCTCGCACGAGGTATATCCGTCATGAATACAAACATAAAACATGATGTAGGGTATTAGTCCTCATCGAAGGCTTAAACCTAGGTAAACTATGCGTGCGGGCTCGGTTCTAGTACTAACAACCTTCCGCTCCGTCAGTTGGCGTGCCAGGCACGGGCTTCGCTATTTGGAGAATAGACCGAGATCGAAGATCTGTATATGCCCAACGACTTCATGACACACGAGGCCATGGACTGCCCCAACCACCGACCCGGGCCGCCATCCGCCAGATCCAATCGAGCCTCAATCTACCGCCATAGCCGCCGCGGTGCACCCCACCATGTGGCTGCGTGCCACACCGCCTAATACCCCAGGAGCCATTGCCAAAGGAACCTTAGGAGGCAAGATGCCCACACTCTCTGCCGGCAGCAAGGAGGGACAGGAGGGCTACCAGCGGCTAGGGTCCCCTCCCCATCACCCACAGAAGAAGGGAATGAGAGCCATTTTCAAAAGAAACACCTGCAAGTGTTTGGTTCGATGAAAATCTCCAGGCTTTATTGTCCAGTTATTGCTAGCTAATAAGGCTCTATCTGAATTGGGGAAAAAAACATCTCTGCATTTCAATTTGACACTAGGCAAACACGATAGGCAGATGTCATCGAATGCTGACGGTTTGTGTTACAACTGCATTAGCTTCTAGCCTATGTTTTCAGTGCTACTTGAAATAATTAAGTCACGGAGCTTGCTGCCCTGTACATGTTTCTACTACAGTCCTAATGTTGTTGAGGTACAACATGCAGCATACAAGCTACAAACCTGAAAATGACCAGGTTGTCAGTAGATCTGAAAATGATCAGGTCGTTGGCTATTGGCATAGAAGCTTGACCCAGAGAGCTACTGACATGGCACTAGGTTGCCATCTGTATGTACATCACAGCAACCCCCCTGGAACATTCGCTCTCGGGTCTCTGTTCTGAATTGATTGGCCATTGATAACCCGGAGCAAGAAACAAAGAATTCTTCCCACGTATATGAATGGTACTTGCCACCATGCTTCAGGTCTTCTTCAGCTAATGCACGAGGGGTGATCCACCATTTCAGAGGGCGGCTGATCTTGCTGCCGAGGTGTGCCAACTTCCAAGAAATCCTCCGCGTTGATGTCGATTCCTTCCCACTCCACATCTGCTGTATTCGAGTTAAGGAGTCCAATGGTTTCACATCATAACATGGTATGCTATACTACAGCATAAGCACATCACAGGTTATATAGACTGTTAGAAAAAGGATACGTGCTGTCTTCCACATGTCAGTAATGCTAACCCCTGTGTCTGATAAGAGCCAGTAATCCGCATCAGTCTGCACAAAAAAATGGTTCTTGTTTTATGTAGTGCTTATGCAGGAAATTTTAGCTAACGATGGCAATAGTAGGGTATGGGTGGGTACAACCTCCTTCTGCCCAAAGCCATACCCACATAAACCTTCTATACCCACTCACTTCAATACCCATGGGGCACAAATTGGCACCCATGCCTATAACTATCGGGTATCCTATACCCAATGAGTATCCAGTGGGTACAGTATATAGCATTTGCATTCAAAGTAAGGTCGGGAAATGAGTCTATAATTCAAGTGATGATGGGTAGTCTAGCACTGGCGTGACCTCCGGGGTATCCATTGGGTTACACATGGGTGCAATTTTATACCCATGCTCTACCCATATATTTTACAGGTATGGATACCCATTACCCATGGGTGCAAAGTTTCACCCATGCCCACTGTTTTCAGTTAGGGTACCCATACCCATGGGCAAAACTGCCATCCTATTTCCAAATGAGCTCAACTGTGATATAAAAGATGCATCCATAGCAGATAAAAGTGCATTCTTTACTTTCTTTAGAACTAATTTGGGTATTCCTAATATTGGTCACGAGATGCTCCTCTCTCCATGTGCAATTGAATCTCGCAGTTTATCAGTTTTTCAGGGTTAATCTTACAATTATCAAAGAACAGGTGGTAGAATGAAAGAATAAGTAGCAGGACTTACAAAACACTAAGCAGAACAGAAAATACCAGAGCTAATTGTATAGGACAAGAATGACATAGTGAAGAGGAAGTAGTGAAGTTGAGCATTTGGTGCAAACACGTATTACTGTAGTTAGAATAGGTTGTGGCCAAATTTACTTTTAGATAAATATGCTGCAAAAATTTATTGCATGGAAGTGAACTTACATCAAGTTCAGAAGGGACAATCTTCATCATCCCTCCAATATCCTGTGTAGTAGGAGCGTCAGGGGGCATTATCAGCCCTTGTTGAACATTCTCCATCTCCACATCTTTGTTAGATCCTGTAGCGAGTGGTGTCCTAGGATTCTCTAGATAATCCATGCTTATTGTTTGTGCAGGCCTTGGAGGAGTCTCCATGCCACTCATCTCCTCAAATTGACTTAAAAGAAATAGATAATGATATTAATATTCGCATCAAGTTAGAGCTCTAGATTCTGAAGTTTTGATGCTAGGGATGTTGAATGGGCATATACCTAACTAGGTACACATCTATCGGACCCATAGTGCTTCTTAGAACAATCCTATATCTCCTTTGAGGATAATCATTCACCTGCATGGGAACCGAAGATGCCGTCATTAACAAAATGTAGTATTCATCTAAGTCCTAAAGGTGACAAACATATTGTTAATACTCACCTCATCAGGATCTGGGACTTCAAGCGTTGTACCATGAGGTGCTTTTATTGCGATTAGTGTCTGATTCTGCAAATTAAAGCACAGTACTTTTAATTTACTTGATTTATAGAGATGATACCGGTCATTTAACAAGTATTGCTAGAGATCAAAAAGTACCTGAAAGCATGGCAAAGACTTGATATCATCTTCCGTGACATACAGCCATCTGTGGGAAACGAGGTGAAAGAATAGATTATAGACTTGCATTAAAGTCCTAAAAGTCTTAAGTAACTATACGACAAACATAAATACTCTTTTAGGGAGGAAAGGTGGGCCACTTACTTTTGGTTATTTTCGTCTTCAGTGAGCTCTCTTAACTTGTCTCGCATTTCACTGGAAGAAACAATCAAGTTAGTGAAAGAATAATAACATCAGGAACTTAAGTAACTCGTCGCCAACCTTATTTGTCCGTCTAAGCTATGCTCTTGCAGTGTGAGGGCTTCAATATCTCCCTGCAGATGACAGATATAAAGAATCATAATTTTTGAGAGCTGAGGAACTAAAGAATCTCCTTGTCCACAAATCATGTTGCATGTGAAGCAACATTTGTCATAACTAAAACGGCACAAAGCATGATACCTGTAAAATGGACATATCATCGCTAACTTCACCTGGTCGAGAGTCATCGATTCCTCTGCAAAAGAGCATACATAATGTAAGTGATGACCACAAAATACAAGTAATAGATATGGACACAGGATAACTTACTTCCAACGAATGTTGTTCTTAAGCTTCTTTTCTATCAGCCCTATTCCTTCGAGGACATTAGTAATGTCATATATACGTCTTTTTTGTACCTGCACAAAGGCAGCACATTTACATGACTAACACTAGAAAGGATCTCTTGAAACAAGAGAAGCAAACTACCAACCTCTAGCGTTTCTGCAGCATTATTCAAATCAACCATGCCACCAGGTGCACCCTTTAGCAAGTTCAGGAACTTTTTTGTCAATAACCCTAAATGGACAACATCAACAAATGATGATCAGCTAACAAGCTACTGATAAAATACCAGTCCAGAAAAACAATAGTCCAAAATTGAATGTTCCATCTAACCTAGGGAGCTATCATAACGGCAGCCACCAACAGGAGTAGCTGGATTGCCCGGAGAACCTAGAAATAGTATTAACATGAGCGACTTGGTCAAAGATGAATATGATTCATGGCTGACTGAATCCACATCACTCACCGGAAAACAAAGGGGTCTGAGGACAAGATTTCTGGCCTTTTGCAGCTTTAGGCTTGGCGGACATTTTAGAACCTTTTCCCGAAGGTGGTGTAGGAATTGGACTGTTTGCTGCATTAGCATATCCAGGGCTCATCATCCAATCATTTGATTCAGCTACCTCATTGTCTTCTCTGTTGTGTTTCCGCTTTAACTACAAAATGAAACATTGTTATTAGATTTATGAGAAAAGCACGCATTGCATCAAAAGCGTTAATGAAAACTGAATGTTGGTTAACAGGTGTTCTCCAAGCTTTCTGCAGCTACTACAAGAATGCGGCGTCGATAAAGCATGTAAGGTTCAAGAGAATCGGCCAAGGGGGAAGAGAGCCATAAGCGAATAGGGTTCTGGAACAAAATATTTATAAAGTGTAACTGTTAGTAATGGATCCTAGGGAAGTTAGTGGAATATGATTTGATAGTTTTATAGCCTGGATTTGCACTTGTTAATCAATAAATTAAAAAAGACTCCGAATAAATAGACAAGTCATAACAACTGTCATGAAACAGTAACGGGTTTTTTCAGTAAGAAGAAAGTGTTTTTGTTAAGTGTATATTATCTCTGTAGCTCTTTCAGTAAATTAAAATGTTCTGCCTGTTTTCACACAGTGTGGGGAATTTAGCTAAAAGATGAAACTCATAACATAGTCTGCACTTCAATTATGAGAGTTGTGGAGAATGTCTTAGCTTTGGGGTTTTCAAGCCAGCACAACATGTCACACAATCTAATAGCTTGAGCCACTATAAGTTGCAAGGAGCAGAATGGAGTAAGTCGCCAATTGAGAGCAGCGGGGAACATTATATGCTTTGTAGGAGGATGGCGCATATGAAAGTGTGACTAGGTAGAAATCAAGTTAAGAAACATGGGCCTTCCCATAAAATCGTACCGATTTCCACATAGTATTTAGTTCGTTCAGATTCCATCTTAGACACTCTTCTAGAAATAGCGGAACGCATCGTAAATAAATGCTTTGTTGGACTGCGCCACAACCCACCGGGTAGCAAAAATTCAGCAATTTCGCCTCCAACACATCCAAAGACAACCATTCCCCTCCACCCCAGCTTGGCCGTTCCCAAATCTACAGTGACATGCTCCAGCATTGCTACGCTCGATCTACTGCGGCGGCTCAGATGAGCTCCCCTCGTGGCGAGCGGGACCGGTTGCGTCCTAAGAAGCGTCCAACTGAAGAACCGAAACAGTGAATCTATCGAGAAAGCTCCTTGACAAGCCCACCCCAACTCACTGGCGTCCTGAGGACGACGGCCTCCGTCATCTCGGCGGTGCCGCCGCCGTCGGCCGGGCCGAAATGGTGGTACTCGCCAGGCGGCGACCCGAACGGCTGGTAACGCTGCAGCAGCACGCGCGCCGCGCCCTCGCTGCTGGTCCCGCCGGCGGCGGCCGCCATGGTGATCCGAGGCGCGGCGCGGCGCGGCGCGACGGATGGATCGGGCCGGGCGCGGGGCGGGGCGCTTAGGGTTTGGATCTGAGGATTTTTGGCGGCAGAGGGGGAGAAAACGAGGGAAAGGAAGGGGTGGAGGGGGGAGGAAGGGAGGGAAAATCGTGGTTTCGGTAGTGGAGGATGAAAGTTATGGCCTCGGACAGATGATGGGGGTACTGTTTTTGAGGACTGGGACGGGAAATGTAAGCGGTCATTCTTTTTTACATCTTCTTACGAGTGTTCGATTTATGATCACTCGAATGAAATAAGCCTTTGGCTTCTTCACTGGGAGAAGTGTGAGCATCGAACAAGACTGACTAGCGGTGTACTGGTACAACAGGAAAACGAACACATTCTTGACACGTCATGTGGCCTGGTGATTCTAATGTATCATGGGAGATAAAAGTGAAACGTGGCAGCAGGGAAAACGTCTCTGTTGAAAAAAATTAAAGCAAGGAAAAGGCCCAACTGTGTGGGGCCCGGGTTCCGTGGAGAGATGCGCGCGCTTTTATTTGGACGCGACTAGCCAGCACACGTTGGCTGGGTAGCGTTCCAGAGCACACACCTAAATATGGCAGTGGTGTCCCGCACCCTTTGCCAGCTGTCATACAAAAAAGGAAAGAAAGGGTCCTAACCACCATCGCACATGGCGCAGGATCCTACCCCCGATCATAACCGCTCAGCACCTCCCTCCCGGCGCCTCCTGCATTAGAATGTAAGTTTCCTCCTCCCCAACGGCCTCTCCAGCTCCACCTTTTTTTCTGGACAGAGAAAACACAAGTCATTAGAGGAGGCAACTTACACAAAATCCATTAACAAAAGAAACAAGCAGGAGGAAGCATGCATGCAAGCCTTATGTTTCGCTACAATAAACAGCAACCTTCATCCTGTGTATAGGCACTTCAACTAGCAACTCGGGGTGTTATTTTAGGCAAGTTTGAGTTGAGACACATGCAACTCATGGATTTGGGGGGAAATTAGAAGAAAAATGAAGCCAGTGGAGAACAGGGTTTTTTTGCTGATTTTCCCTTTGGGTTTTTGAGCTGGCTCGTGTTTTTGGTTTGCAGATATGTAGGTTGCATGAGCAGCTGTTTTGGTTGTTGTGGGTATTCTGATTTTTTTGGGGCAACTTGTGTTGAGATGTAGGCAGGTACATAAAGCTTTTTTTGGCAACTGATGGTTTGTGGTAAAATAAAAACTAAACTCTAAAAAAAGTGCATCCAAAAACTAAATCAGAATAAAAGTCCTTGAAGATCAGTTTTTGTCGGCAAGATACATAATAGATTGAGGCAAAAACGGTGTAATTTGTAGGCAAACTGTGTGTTTGATTGCAGGCAAACAATTGTGATGATGAACACAGGGCAGAGGAAAAACTATTTCCTAATGGGTGATAAAATCAGGCAATTACGTATGTAGCTTGTAGGCAACTGTGATGTTTCTCAGGCAATTTTTGGATCGAACTCGTGGGATTGTGCATATTCTGTGACGGGGAAAAGCAGACAACTATCTTTTTACTTGTGTACATGCAAATGTGTGTATAGTTGCAAAGCAACTATTTGAGGATCTGATGAGACAGTTTGTGGGCTGCCAAAAAAAATATCAGCCCAAAGACCCATTTAGGGGGAGCTACCTATGTCAAAACAGCTTGACTTGCATTCTGGTCTCTAATGGGTAAAAAGCAGGCAAGTCCCCTGCTTGTTTATAGGCAACTCTGATTTTGATTGTAGTCAAGTCTATAACCAAAATACTGTGGAATTAATCTATTAGTTATTTAGGATCAAAAAATGTAGACTTGATCTATTAGTTATTTTGATTGTAGGCAACATAGTTAGTAGTAGTATCAATTTATAATTCATTGATCTAGGTATTGATGAGTTTAGCGAGTACACAAGCAAAAAAAACTGAACCATATCAGGCAACTAAGTAACAGAAACATTAGACAAAACTCTAGGATTGTTCATTATCTGATTATTTTGAGGAAACTACCTACAATGTGTTGGGCAAGTTTTGAAAAAAAATTCAAGCAACCTGAGTAACAACCATTAACAAAAGTAGTAAAAGATGAAGCATACAGTGACAATTTGTTCATATTCAGAATTCAAGTGTAAAATTAGCCTGCAGCTTAGATGAAATGTGAAGGAAATAAAAGATGAGCAAGACTCATGTGTTATTTGAGACAACTACCTAGAGAGTGTTGGGCAACTTTTGGAGACTAAAAACCCACTAGGATTGAGTTTCATACAATCTGGCGCTTGTATGAAAGCTTCCAGTGCACTAACTTAAAACAACTAGCAAGTCAAGGAACCATATCACACATCCTAAGTAACAAAACTAACACCCAATTAGGCAAATTCTGAATCATATCAGGCAACTAAGCAACAACCCGTAGGCAAGTTTTGTTAATTAGGATCAATAGCTACACACAGAAAACCTCAAATCCTCCACTCAGGGATAACCAATTACCGAGATCTGGCCGATAAAAAAATCCCTCATAGTAAAATCCTCAAAATCTCCAACAATGGTTGGTGTGCGCGAGTTTTTGTACTCTAAAGTAAGCAAAGGTTGAACGCAGTGGCTAGTAGCAAGATTCGACAAACTAGCAGAACAATT
>NC_041388.1:492304278-492309998 GCF_002162155.2 Triticum dicoccoides | reverse complement strand
TGTGGTAGGCCCCTGCGGCCGGCGAGGCAAATATCATCGCACCTGGTCCGACGACTCGCAAACCACACCCGTGCCCCGACCGTGGAACACCTAGAGATCATATGATTTAGATCCCACAGTCACGAAGGGTGTGCGCCCGAGACAGTAAAAAGTTCGCTTGGGATTTGGGTTTTTTATTACCATCTAGACATAGCTAGCTGGCAACCGTTCTCATTAAGCGCACACCCACACAAATGAAGTTCCTGTTAGAATCCTCTTAAAAAGTCTTTTAAGTCAATTTGTTGTGTAATAAATATCTCTGGACAACTTACACCGGCATCTCTAGCAACTAACTATTATGCGTTGGGCAAGTCTTCGACGAAATAATATCCAACACTCTCAAGAGCGGATCTTTGGGCAACTCATGGCATCATCTCTAGCAACTAACTATTTGTGTTGAGCATGTTTTTAACACTTTCTGCTCGAATCATCCAAAATTGTAGCTTAGGATGTAAGTGGCGCGTCCGCCAGACAATGTGGTACTGGCCGCTTCGGCTGCATGCTAATTAAGGGAACGTTTGGATCCCTCGCCTGATTGCCTCGCTAGGCAGGGCCAGCCTTGCCGGCGGAGGCGAGCCGAATCGGCTCGCTCGATGAAACGCGAAAAAAGCTGGAAACCGCTGGTAACGAGGCGTGCTCGCCCAGAAACCAAATGCCCCGCTTCCTTGCTGGGCCAGGCTAGGCGAGCGCTTGCCTGAGATCCAAACGTTCCCTAAATGGGTTTTGCCGCAGCCACTTAAGGCGTCTCACAATTAAGTGGTGCTGCTCCATGGTCTCTCACGCCTAACCTGTTGCACCCTCTTGTCATCCTTGCACGGCCGCAAGCTCACAACTATTCTGTTACGCTGTAGTTCTTATTACTAGAACAGAGACAACAAAGAAGAACGCCATGTAACTAACCAATGAGATCCACTGAAACAAGCGAGCACACCATTCCCCATTCAAGATGTGACAACTCTAGTCTATCAATGTCATGTTAATTTCAAGTAAAAAAATTCAAACTAAACTCTGGCTGGTGCTACATGCTAACGTTCACAAGCAAGATCCAAAAAATCGACACTAGCAAGATTCCTTAACGCATCAACACATGCATTCTGATTCTAAATGCCTTGGTGATGTCATGACGAGTGACGCTATGGTGCCATGTAACGTGCAACTAGCCTCTGGCAGCTTCGCTGACCCTGCCAGATTGGTGTTGAGGACATCCTGGTGCACTAGCTGCTCGTCGTCTTCCGTTCGGCCAGCCAAGAGCCACGACGACATGTAAAGTGTTCTGGCGCTGCTCGGTATGGTGTTGTGCTCTTCAGCCACTTAATTCAGCGGCTCGCCGTGATAATTTTTCAACGGAGGCATATACGGGATTGTTGGACGCCCTTGCATCTACATCCCTAATTCCAGCCCTGCATCCCGCGCAGTAAATCAACCCCAGCTCAAAAATCATTGGTTCGCCCAAAGACCTGGAACCCCACAAGCCGTCTTCAACCTCCTACCCCGCCTCTCTCGCATACAATCCTAGATTTGAGTAGAACAACGCATGATACTCACCGGCACTTTGCTGCCCGATTCCTCGACCACCTGGCGACGGCACCTTCCCCGATCTAGCTCCTCCCCGCTAGGTGGTCGCGGCGCACAGACGACGCTGTCCCCTCGGCTCTTCGCTTGCTGGTCACCGGGACTCCGACACCTGTCTCCTCCCTCCTCCGCTTGCTGGTTGCCGCGCGCGTATGGCGAGCCGGCCCTCATCCCGTCATCATTTTGGCAGTCGCAGGGGGTCGCTCTCTTTCTCCCCTCCCCCCTTCTCCCCTTCTCCCTTCGCCTTCCACTATTCCGGCGATTCCCGAGAGCGACGGTGGTGGATTTGGGGGAAAACTGGCCCGCCGCCCCACAGAATGCGTGGACCAGGTGAGTGCGAGGGGGCGTTATCCCTCTGAGTGGGCCCCTTCTACCGGTTGGGTTGTTCTCGTTTTGCCAAGAGTTAATACCGCTTCTAGTACATAAACTTGTTCCGGTGGGAACAATTTCATACAAGAACTAAAAAACCCCATAAAAATAGTACAACAACTTTGCTAACAGAATATTTTAGTCCATTTCCGTCTATTCTGCCGGTGCGTCATCTCCTGCCGTTATAACGTGCTTCTATAGTTGCTGACGTGAAACCGGGCCCGCATGTCAGTGTCACAAAGAAAGAATAAACCAAAACAACAAAATAGCGAGCTAAGGGGGTGGTTTCGAACCGGAGACCTCGTGCACAAGTTTTCTTGGAGGTAGCAGCGCGCTAACCAACCCAACATAAGGCAACCATCGATTTAAATTGAGCTACACATCTTATAGTCTTTGGTCGCGCACGGAACGAGAACACTTCAACCGATCACTGATCGGTATACCTAAAAGAAATACGTACTCCTACTTAATACAAATACTTTTTGTGGGCTTAAGAGCAATTCCGACGGGGCAATCCATTTCGTCCTCCCACGTCCGTTTGGGTCGCTGCGGACAAAACCACCGGCCCAACGCATCGCCCATTTTGAAAAACCGTCTGATTCGCGTTCGCGCGGATCCATTTCTGACCCAAAATTGTGCCTGAAATGCGTCGGCAGGGACGCGAAGCAGACGCGCCGCGCGTTCCCTCAGTGTCCGTTGCGGTCCCACTTGGCGGCCACGCAACTACCGCCCGTCATCTAATTTATGACGACCACCGTCACCGGGCCCACTAGTCAGCCGGTGGAAGCGTTGTTTTTTAACCCACGCGTGCGGGGGAGGGGGCGGCCTCATCCACTTCCGTCCACATCTGGCCCCCACCACCCTCTTTGTGCTTCCTCGCCGGCGACAACCCAAACCCTAGCAATGGGCCTCTTCGGCAACAGCTCCGGCAATGACAAGGGCAAGGGCACCCCCGCCGCCTCATCCTCCCGTGCTCCTCCTCCCCCTCCTCCCCCACCACCGGCGCGTCCCCACTCAGGTCGGCAGCATCTGCACATCCCGGTGCACCAAACGTGGTGACACTAGGAGTACAAGCAGCCGATGCCTTACCCTGACGTGACGTTGTCGCACCACTGGCACCTCGATCCGTAGCAGATCCCGGTGCCGGCGGTTCCGCGATCACAGCGGGAGCACGACGAGGAAGTGTGCAGGCGCTGGGCGCAGCTCACGTCGGCGCAGCAGCGAATGCCCGAGTATGCTGCCGACTCTCCCAACTGGGAGGCCTGGTTTGCCCTCGAACACGACGAGCAACGGCGACGAGGCGTCCACATCAACCCCCAGTTTCCACTGCCGCCCCTTAGGGTAGAGCCGGAGGAAGAGAAGGCGGAGGCGGAGTACCAAGCCACCCTCGAGGAGACCCTGCAGCACGCGCTGGAGGCGAGCCGACTCGAGGAGGCGCCCACTGGGATGGGCTGGAGCAAGCCCTTTTGTCCGCGGCGGGGGACTCCGTCCAGGCGCCCTTGTTCGTGTCGCCGCCGCCGTCGGCGCCGCCCGTCGTCGAGCTCAAGGCCGAGCCGGAGCCGGAGCGTGATCCAACTCCCACGTGCAAGCGGTCACCACCGCCCCCTGTTGGGGAACACAGTAATTCAAAAAAAATTCTACGCACACGCAAGATCTATCATGGTGATGCATAGCAACAAGAGGGGAGAGTGTTGTCGACGTAACCTCGTAGACCGAAAGCGGAAGTGTTATGACAACGCGGTTGATGTAGTCGTACGTCTTCACGATCCGACCGATCCTAGACTGAAAGTACGGCGCCTCCGCAATCCGGTGACGTCCCATGAACTATGTTGCTAGCACACGTACATGCACCTCGGCGGGATGACGGGTCTTCTCAATGTTGCCAACACATAAATATAGCTATGTTAGCTGGCCCGGTTATTTGGTCTCGGTCGTTGAAGATATGCCAGTGGTTCATATATCGAAGCTAGTGAACAGCGGCATCGTGGTCCGGCTCATGTACAAGAAACCCTGGCTCAAACGTGAAGCATACTCCCTCCGGCCCTTTTTAGTTGGCATATAAGATTTGTCTGAAGTCAAGCCTCATAATGTTTGACCAACTTTATAGAAAAAGATATCAACATTCATAATGTGAAATTGACATCATTAGATGCGTCATGACTTTATTTTTCATATCGTATAACTTTAGTATTGTAAATGTTGATATTTTTTCATACAAATATGGTCAAATTGTAAAGTTTGACTTCGAACAATTCTTATATGCAGAGTAAAAAGGACCGGAGGGAGTACATACTCAAATGGATCACCGAACGTATCTTTAGCGGGGAATACAACTCTTGGTATTTAAGAAAAAATTATGAGTGTAAATTGTGCGTGAATAAACGATTATAAAGGTTGCAGCTCCAATTTGTACAACTAGTGTCTTTTGTCAGGGTGGTTAGCGCGTTGCAGTTTTGGCAAGCAGACTGAGTGCGAGAGGTCTTCGTTCGAAACCGGCTGCATACTATTTTATGGTTTGGTTTATTCTTTTACGTGCGACACTGACAAATGGGGCCGGTTCCATGTCAGCGAACGTTATAACGGCAGGAGATGACACACCGTCAGAATAGACGGAAATGGACTAAAATGTTCTGTTAGCAAAGTTGTTGTACTATTTTTGTGGGGTTTTTTAGTTCTTGTATGAATTTGTTCCCACCAGGACAAGTTTATGTATTTGAAGTGGTATTAACTCTTTTGCCAAGGCCCGTCGCTATTCGCTCCTCTCCCGACCGAGAGACACCTGACACGATCGGACGGCGTGTAATGGTGTGTGCTCGCGAAGGCAAATTAGCACAGCTGCACTAATTAGAATTTAGGCTTTTATTTTCCCGCCGCGCCGCTTGTGGCCTCCCCCTGACACGTGGGTCAACCGCCAGCTTGAGCGCGCGCTGGCTCTGGTTTTTGGCGCGGAGACTCCTGATTGGTTCAAGCCGGCGCGCCCAGGCTTAAATGAATGCGCTCGACATGCGACATGCTTTAGGGCATCTCTGGACCCCAAATTTGCTCAGGTATCTATTCACGGTCAGGGATTAGCCCGCATATGGTCGGAGATCATTTCGCATATATTTCAAGCCGCATTTAAACTAGACGAAGTACTTCATGTAGACCGGTCAATGTTCATCAAAATTCGGATAAAAAATAACACAAAGTATCCATAAATGGCATACAAATAAGTCTAGTATAACAATGCCTCAAATTCGACGAGATAAACCGGATGTCCAACAAGTTTTTCATCAACGCATCATGTCGTCCCACACATACTGCCCCTTCAACTTCAACCAACATTGTGTGTATGTAAATGATCGTCCCTTTGTCATGTGGTACATCACGACAACGCGTGTGGGCTACATAATATGTAGACCAACATTGAGTGAATGGATGATTTAAACAAGTCAGGCAAGAAGAATCAAAATTTACGATCTCCTCATGTGCCGCTTGCACTGGCCACCTTGCCTCCAGCTGACCAACCACACAACAAAACTTGATGACGCTGGTCTCGATAGCGTAAGCGATACGATAACGACCTCACATTGCGTTGTTGGATGATGTGCATGTCGTAGGGCGCATTATGTTTTCGTGTGTGAAAAAATTCTTGCACTTGCTACCAGAAAGTCCCATGTCTGCTCCTGCCTACGAAATCCACGGATATGGTCAACCACACATCGCACAACAGCTCATCCTCCGTGGTCGAGTACCCCCCC
>NC_041388.1:492303263-492304035 GCF_002162155.2 Triticum dicoccoides | reverse complement strand
CATTTAGCCGAACACCTGCTGGGCGTGGTGTCCGTCATGGAGGTCGTCGACAGGGGAGCAGAGTGTACCTGGTTACAAACGGCTCAAGGGTGGACGATGCCGTCGTAAAGGCAAGTGGGTGTGTTGGTGCTGGTTGCGAACGTCTGGCAATGTATTTGTGACGACTGGAGAGGTACAGTGATGGCGGCAGAGGTGGAGGGTGCGAATGCAAAGAAAAGGGGGAAGAAACGGAGTGGAAGGAAATGGGACTAGAAAGAGGATTTAGTAGGCCTTGGGTGTCGGGTCCTACGTGGTTGTTGTTTGGACTGCTGCAAACTCTTCCCACCACTTTGTCTCCATTTTACGGAAGAAAGCACGTTCAAACCGCCTAGCAAACCGATAGAGGCCCACGTTAGATGACACAACACACCCGGACCGCACGGTCCAAACGATTGCGGCCGGTTTGAGAGTCCGCGTTGGAGATGCCCTTACATGTAGACAAAGCTGCTCGTTGCATCCATGTTTAATTAACCTTTGATCTATTACTCCCTCCGCTTCATGAATATAAGATGTTTTATTTTTTTTCTAAATCAAATGTTTTTGGTCACTCGTTTTGATCTGTATATAATTCATATTGAAACATCCACGTCGGGATTTGTGAACGAAGATAGCACTTCAAATGATCTGCCATGGCAACATAGAGAACATAAAAAATACTTCCTTCATCCATGTGTATAGGGCGTATAATAAAAATCAAATAATAAAAGATAGAAGTCATCGTGCATATCCCATT
>NC_041388.1:492247368-492302930 GCF_002162155.2 Triticum dicoccoides | reverse complement strand
ATCAGGAAGGAGATCAGGCATGGGGGCATTATTCCTAGTAGGGGTTACAAACGGTCTTGGAAGTGGATGTTCCGTCAAGGCCATGCGCTTTCGACCAGCAGCAACATTGACAAGCAAATTCTGCAGCTTCAGACCTCAATCCAAAGGATGCACGCGAGCAGCAAGAGACCGTCTTGAGTCCATCCGTATTAGGGGAAGATGAGAGCATCTACAGTCGGACGCCTCAAACCAGTCTCGAACGTCGGGACGGGAGGACCGGTGACTGACCGGTCAAAAAAACCTGACCCACCCTGTCGCCTTAAACTGGTCTCAAACTCGCAGGTTGTCCGACACCCCTCGTATCCAGCCTAGATGTAGAGTGGGTATGAGGCGGCCTGGGCACGTCCGCCACGTTAGCCCCGCCCACGTTGGCCCGCACCTACCCCCACAAAAAACCCATCCAGATCGAACCACTAGCCTCACTTCACTCTGCTCTTCTCCGTCTCTTCTCCTCCTTTTCTCCAATCCATTAATTTCGGTGAGCATGTCCAGCACCGATAGCCAATCTAATCGGGACGCATTCCTCCATGATGCATCCAACAACGAGGAAGAGTTGGCCCTCCACATCGCGTTGTAGCAGTCACGGGTGGACACCAGCGGCGATTCCGGATCATGTGCTCCGTCGCCTGTCACCCACGGTCGCAACACCGATGCCGAAGCTGGCCCTTCACTCTCATGCTCAGCTCCGCGCAAGTAGCTCAATCAACGTCGCCCCTCGATCAACCTCGCCCCTCTGGCCGCTGGTCCACAAGGGCAGCGGTAGATTTTAGTGCCCGCTCTGTCGGCGTCGTGGATGCGCATGCTGGAATCAGAGGCGCATGCCACCTGTCGCGGTAAGCAAAGGGCAACGGATATGGCGGTCGCGCAGTCCTCCCGCCGCTGTCGTGGATTGCCAGCTGACGGTGTCCTGGGCTAGGGGGTCCTAGCCCAACCGGACTAATGTATGGGCCAGACTACCAGCCCATTAAGGAAGCAAGACTTTGGAGACCCTCGAAGTATGGCGGCCGAAGACTTGGCGTGTACTTCAAGTATATTTAGATTCGGCACGTGAATCCTTAGATGGCAACTGACCAGGTGTAGCCCTAGATACCCCTGGTGGCTATATAAACCAGGAGATTTAGCCCGTAGAGGGGATCCATCCATACACCCTAATGCGGAGCATCATTCCATCATCCCCATGGACCCGATGTAACGCCCTCGATGCGGCTATATCTCCCACGTGTCGAAGCACGACTTAGAGGCATAACCGCATTGAAAGCAATGTCGCAAGTGAGGTAATCTTCACACAACCCATGTAATACATGAGGGAAAGAGATACATAGTTGACTTACAATCGCCACTTCACACAAATACATGAATAAAGCATTACATCAACCAAATACAATCAGGGCCCGACTACGGAGCCAAAATAAAAGAAGACTACCCCAAATGCTACACAGATCCCCAAACGACCCCAACTGGGCTCCACTACTGATTAACTAGAACGAAGCAGCACAAAGGACAAGATCTTCATCGAGCTCCTTCTTGAGCTTTGTTGCGTCATCTGTACGGTATCATCGGCACCTGCAAACTGGTTTTGGAAGTATCTGTGAGTCACGGGGACTCAGCAATCTCGCACCCTCGCGATCAAGACTATTTAAGCTTATGGGTAAGGTAAAGATATGAGGTGGAGCTACAGCAAGCGACTAGCATATATGGTGGCTAACCTATTCGCAAAAGAGAGCGAGAAGAGAAGGCAAAAGCACGGTCGAACAACTATGATCAAGAAGTGATCCTAGAACAACCCACGTCAAGCATTACTCCAACACCGTGTTCACTTCCCGGACTCCGCCGAGAAGAGACCATCACGGTTACACACGCGGTTGATGTATTTTAATTAAGGTCAACTTCAGGTTTTCTACAACCAGACATTAACAAATTCCCATCTTCCCATAACCGCGGGCACGGCTTTCGAAAGTTCAAAACCCTGCAGGGGTGTCTCAACTTAGCTCATCACAAGCTCTCACGGTCAACGAAGGAATAGACCTCCTCCCGAGACATTCCGATCAGACTCGGTATCCCGGTTCTACAAGACATCCTCGACAATGGTAAAACAAGTCCAGCAAGACCACCCGCTGTGCCGACAAATCCCGATAGGAGCTGCACATATCTCGTTCTCAGGGCACACCGGATAAGCTAAGCGTACAGGAGCCGACGTAACCCAAGTTGCCAAGGGATGGCCCTGCATGGTGCTCTGGGTTGGACCAACACTCAGAGGAGCACTGGCCCGGGGGTTTAATAAAGATGACCCTTGAGCCGGCCGACTCAAGGGAAAGAAAAGGCTAGGTGGCAAATGGTAAAACCAATGTTGGGCCTTGCTGGAGGAGTTTTATTCAAGGCGAACTGTCAAGGGGTTCCCATTATAACCCAACCGCGTAAGGAACGCAAAATCCGGGAACATAACACCGATATGACGGAAACTAGGGCGGAAAGAGTGGAACAAAACACCAGGCATAAGGCCGAGCCTTCCACCCTTTACCAAGTATATAGATGCATTAATTAAATAAGAGATATTGTGATATCCCAACAAGTAAACAAAGTTCCAACAAGGAACGATCTCCATGTTCCAACAAGGAACAAACTTCAATCTTCACCTGCAACTAACAACGCTTTAAGAGGGGCTGAGCAAAGCGGTATCATAGCCAAACAACGGTTTGCGAGGACAAGGTGGGTTAGAGGCTTGGCTTAACAATATGGGAGGCATGATAAGCAAGTGGTAGGTATCGCATCATAGGCATAGCAAAAGAGCGAGCAACTAAGCAAGCAAAGATAGAAGTGATTTCGAGGGTATGATCATCTTGCCTGAAATCTCGCAAGGAAGAAGAACGAGTCCATGAAGAAGACAAACGGCGTAGTCGTACGGTTCCTCACAAACGCGACGTTACCAGAACCAACCCGAAGAAGCAACACCGGAAAGAAGCAAACAACATAGTAAACAACCATCACATAAACATGGCACGATGCACAACCAAGAATGATGCATGTCCGGTTTAAAGAGGGCATGGCATGGCAAAGTGCACAAACAACCCTACAAATTAAGTGGAGCTCAATATGCAACTCCATTGCATATTGACGAAACACCACGTGACTTATTTAGTTCGATCTTGTTTATGTACCCAACAATATTAAATGTTGTTAAACATGGCAAGAAGGTGAAGGAAATGAAAACTACCTATCTAGTCAAGGTTAAATGAGGCCGGAAACAACGAACAACAATTCCGGTAAATCCCCATATGCATATATTAGGTTTGGTACTGTTCTGCCCTAAACCATATTTTATAGTTGTTAAACATGCAAAGTAAGGCCACCAAGTTAAACTAGGCATTTTTCTACCCCATTTACATATAAAGTTTGTTTAAAACCGAGCTACGGTTAATTAGTTATGAATTAAATCATTTTAACATGACACAGGAGCAAATTTAACCAAACAGCATTTTAAACTTTGCAAACATGCATGAAAGTGGCATAATATAAAAATAGATGAAAAACTAAGCATATTTCATATATAACTTATTTTAAACCGATGCACCATTTGTGAGTTATTAAATGAATGAAGTGCAAGGGTTTTTCTGCAAAACTGACGTTCTCTGGGAAAATAGCTAAATCCGCTGGACAGGAAAAAAATAGAAACGGGCCGAAACAAGTTGGCCCAATAGGAGGAAAAAATAGAGGAGGGGCGCTGCGGGGGTTGCTCACCCTGGGCCTGGCCCAGTCGGTGGGAGGAGGGAGGCCTGCAGGGGCGATGCTGGGCCGGATGAGGGAGGCGGCTGGGCTGGGCCGGCTTGAGCTGGCCTTGAAGGCCGAAGAAGAAGCAGGCGCTCCGCATCTCAGGCAGCAGAGGCGAGGCGCTGGGCCTGGAATCGGGACGAGGCCGGTCCAGGCACGGTGGATCTGGCGGTTGACTCGATCGAGTCAACATGATCGAGCGGTCGCTGGCGCTGGTTGTCGTTCTGAAAGAGAAAAGGCAGCGACAGGTTCAGGGCGCCGCGGGAACAGGCAAGGGCAGTGCAGGGCCGGGACGGCGCGGGATCCAGCCATGGAGACGAGCTAGCGTCAAGGTGCGCGGCGCTCGCGGGGTCCGGCGAGAACACGTCTCCGGTGAGACGCCAGATCCAGGCGGCTGCGAGGGAGCTCCTGGGGCTGTCCATGGTGGCCTGCGACTCTGGTCGACGGCGGGCACGTGCGGGCGGGGAAGGCGAGCTCCGGCCACCATTGCTCATGGTTGGGCTCGGAGACGCCATGGCGAGACGAGAGGGAGTTGAGGTCGGGAACGGCAGGGAGGCTCCATGGCTTCGGAGGAGGTCGAGGTTCGCCGGGGCGGACGTTGCTTCGGCGGTTGACGCAGGGTGGCGCTGCTCCCGATCCACCCTGGATCGAGGCACGGGAGGAGGGAAACAAGGTTCTCGGGACCTGCAGCAGACGAAATACAGAGAGAGAGGGAGATCGTGAGAGAGAGCCGGGGAGCACGAGGAAAAATAGAGGGGAGGAAGAAGAAAGCCACAGTCCTGCTGGTATTGCTCCGGCGAGGGGCAACAGGTGGTGATGGAGCTCTGACATGGAGCTGCTGCTACGCGGGTCAACGGGGAAACAACAACCATGGGGATCGGGAGGAGGAGCGGGGTTGGTCAGGCATGGAAACAGAGGAGGTGGGTGCCGACGGATCTGGGCGATGTGATGGGGAGTAGTGGCGGCGGCTGAGAGGATCCCTAGGAAATAGGTCTAGGTCCAAAATGGACTAGGGATAGACTATATATATATAAGGGAAGAAGGGATTTTTTGGATCATCCGGTCGAAATCCGACAGACGAGAATAAATATGCTAGGGAGTCCAATTAACAAAACGGAGACGTTTTGTAGATATTTGGGGATGATCCGGATCCAACGGTGACGACTGCCCGGGTCGGGTCCGGGACAAATTTCAGACGCGCACGTGAGGGGTTCGATGCACTGTGCAGCGAGGGTTTCGGGGCCTGGTGGTTGATAGCGGACTGTGAACAAGGGCTAGGACTGAGAGGAAAGAGGGGGAAAGCTGCCCGGCGACTGTTTCCAGAGACTGAAAACGTCCGACGTTAGACCGGCTATACTGCCGCTATAGTTAATCGTTGGGGCGTTAAACGAACTCCGAATGCGATGAAACTTGGCAGGCGGCCTACCTACACTATAATAAGACTGCACGCCAAATTTCAACCCAATCCGAGAATATTTTCCGGCCACTTATAATATACTATCTCGGACATGCCGCGGGCGCGTGCAAGTATGTCTGGGCTCAGAACGGACAACGGAGAGAATTCGGAGAATCCGGACGAATGCAGGTTTTTGAAAAACATGATGATGCTATGCAAATGATGACATGATGAAATGCAACACGCAAGCAAATGACATGGCAACGCAGTGACTAACTGGAAGACACCTGGCACATCGGTCTCGGGGCATTACAACAATCCACCACTACGAGAGGATCTCGTCCCGAGATCTAGAATGGCACCGGGGAAAACGGAAAAGGAAGAGAAGAGGTAAAACTAAGTTGCTTCTTTGACAAACGAGTGAAAAACAAAGAACCTTGAAAAGGTTAAGCCATTGCGAGAAAAGAATACAACAGAGACGACAAAGTTGAAAAACACTCCGTTCGGAAAAAGAACAAGGAAGAATAAATTCGGGCAGCACTTCAGTTGAAAAGAGATGCAAGAAAAGATAAGTAGAAAGAACTTTAAAAGGGGCACGACACTCCGGTTAAACGGATAAGCAAGAAAAAGAACATAATCTAGATCAAACAAGATGATGGGTCGAATAGAGCAACATCACAATGCCTCTGAAACAAAATAAAGAATGGAATTAAAAGAACGGAGGAGAGACCACATCTTCTACCTCAAATGAGCTTGAAAAAGCATCTTTAGGAGAAGGTTCGAACGGAGTTGTTTGAAAAAACCAACAACGAAAAGAGTAAGCTTGTAGTGGGCTTATGGAGAACATCTCAAAGCTATGAGGTGAAATTCTGCCACTAACGAAAACAATAGATTGGATTGACATCAACAAGGAGGCGAGAACTTATTTCACCGGGAGGATAAATGAAGAACTTGGGTCATTTATAAGCACCATAGATAGCAACAATCCTTAGGGAAGGCTTTAGGTGAAACATGACACAAGATAACTCCAACGAAGAGATTGATGGATTTAAAATACCTCATTCTTAACAACATGTGAATCATGAAACATGAACTCAATTTATCAAGAATGACATAATACCACCTACAATGATACAGAAGAAGGAATTGCACTCTGGATAGCACAATGAAGAATGCTTGAACTCCTCTGAAAAGAATCTTGATGAACACTTCTAGAAGGAATTAAATCTTTTATGAACCATCATGTAGCGCCTCCATGAAGAACTCCGGTAACAAAAGAATGATCAAACGGAAGGAAAGAGAAGTTGAAAACACAAGGTGAATCCTTGTAATGATTTAGATAGATCTCCGTGATAATATAATTGAAAAAGGTTGGAACTCTGGGAAGAAGAGAATATGAACAATTGAAACTAAGAATTTGATGAGCCTCCGGAATAGGGATTGAATAAACTCGATGAAACAAGAATAAGAATTACATTATGCTTATCCTTCACCAATTCAAATTGATGACAAGCAATGGAATTGGCATACTACTTATTCTCTTAGAAAGGATTTAAGATAGATATATCGCAAACTTGAGAAAGGTCTTCAAAGAACCACCGGTAGGGTTGGAAAGAAAAAGTCAATTGAGATTATAATGAAGGAAGAAGAATCTTGGAAGAGCCACCGGTAGAATTGAAAAATGCACGAAGTAAAGGGATGAATCACCGGGTAAGAATTAAAAAAACGATTAAAACATGAAGAAACACCGGGAAGAGTTAGCCATTAAACGAAGATGCTTGAGAGAATTTAGATCCATGAGAACGAAGAGATTACGAGCTGATTAGAGCATCCTTGATTTAAGCACCGTATGATTTTGAAGAACGAGAGCTGAAGCTGAAATGGATAATCCCGAAATGATGGCCTTCGGATAAACAAACTAAAAAACTCTTGAAATGCTCCGGATAGGTGAAAAGGATTCTCACAATCAAAAACAATTATGAGATGATTTCCGAGAATGGGGCAAGATATGGAGGAAAACTCTTCTTCGGTCTTCAAATGATGAGAATGACAACGAGAAACACCACCAAGAATTATTGAGGCACACCGGAATAAAGAAGAATATAAAAGTTGAATCAACAATGAAATGAATTTGAAAGATCTTGAGAAAGACATTTAACTGATGATAAATCATTCTTACGTCAAACTTCGAAAAGAAATTTGAGGATAGCTCCGGGAAAATAAGAAGAGTCACGTAAGATCCTGGAAAATGATCTGTGGGTTAGGGCCCACTCAAAAGATACACCGTAGAACGATTGCTAGAAACTGAGATTGCACCGGTTGAATTAAATGGCTAGAATGAGATAACAACCTCGAGAGATCTTGAACGAATGCAGAATGGAAAACACGAATCTTCGAGATATCTTGAGCACTCCGGAACAAATGAATAGCGAGAAATGAATGGTTATGAGGTGCACCGGCACGAGAAAAGCATTTGAAATACAGAAAAAGAATATGATCAAACACCGAAAGCTTGAATTGGATCCACCGGAAAAAGAAAGAATGGAGAATGATGAACTTGAAGCTCCGTTAGGATCTTCATGAGAATCACCGGATAAGAATATTGACGAAAAAGGATGGAGAGACTTCACAAGAATAAAAGGATACTTGATTAAGACATCGGATTCCTTGAAGAAAAAAGGGTGGGTGGGCGGGAAAACAAAGACAACTTGGGGACGCATGAAACAAACACCGTTCAGAAGAAACTGATACTTGATCTTGCAGATGTTGAAATGATCGGATCCACTTGAAGAGAAGCACACCAGTTGAAAAGGTTTGACATGACAAACTCGATGATCGAGAAGGATTAGTATTCACATAGAAATATGAGAACACCGCTTAGGAAAAGGTATGGAATCAACATTTGACTTCGAAGCAACTCGAATACCACAACTCAAAACAAAACAAAGGATTGGCTTGCAAAATAAGCCGGAACAAACATATGATAGAGATTTTGTCCGAAGTTTTCGTGGTGGGCCCTACACGGGCTCGATCGTACAGCACCATCATGTACAAGGCAGTGCACATGACATACGAAGCATCCCCGAGTCGGCATAGCCAAGGACTCTTTAAGACACAACGAGACCACTGTAAAACCGACCTTGAATAGGCGGACCACTAGACGTCGAACCCCAATTTCATATCATACATCTGTCGGAAAAATATCCTAAGAGCTACTTGAATTCCCACTTATAAACTCCCGAAACTTTCCGGTTATGCAGTCAAGTGTTGGGGATACAGGGGAAGCATAATATCTCACCCAAAACTAGCAAATCCTACATCCAGCTGTATCCATCCTTCAACACATAACCAAGAAACCTTCGGAAATCGTCTACCTCAACCTTCTAAAAGCATCCGTTATACAAGTTATGGCAATACTCCCGAACTCCCGCCCCAGTACTGGGTGGCGTCGAGGTTATCTCACCAACGAACTGCATAAAAGAGATTTTCGATGTCAGCGAAACTAATCTCAGGTATTCCAGAACTGCAACGATAAAATTATGACGACAACACCTCAGAGCTCAACTCCCTGGGACACTTCCACAAAACCCCTGACAGGAGGCACCAAGACAATGTTCTCGTCACAAAACCATCAGAACGATTCCAAGATACCCGCGTGATCCTAAATTTTTTTAGTGAAATTTGAGAAGAGAAGAGTCAAAACTCTACGTCAGGATGCCTTACGAGAGCGATGAGGAGACTGGGAAGTAAAAAGAATTCCTAAACTCTCTGATATATAATTCTTAAATGACTCAAAACATTTTTCTAGACACAACTCGGCCGCTAATAACGATCAAGCAATGGGGCTCCTAAGGTCGGGGAAGGCTCTGATTACCAACTTGTAACGCCCTCGATGCGGCTATATCTCCCACGTGTCGAAGCACGACTTAGAGGCATAACCGCATTGAAAGCAATGTCGCAAGTGAGGTAATCTTCACACAACCCATGTAATACATAAGGGAAAGAGATACGTAGTTGACTTACAATCGCCACTTCACACAAATACATGAATAAAGCATTACATCAACCAAATACAATCAGGGCCCGACTACGGAGCCAAAATAAAAGAAGACTACCCCAAATGCTACACAGATCCCCAATCGACCCCAACTGGGATCCACTACTGATCAACTAGAACGAAGCAACACAAAGGACAAGATCTTCATCGAGCTCCTCCTTGAGCTTTGTTGCGTCATGTGCACGGTATCATCGGCACCTACAAACTGGTTTTGGAAGTATCTGTGAGTCACGGGGACTCAGCAATCTCGCACCCTCGCGATCAAGACTATTTAAGCTTATGGGTAAGGTAAAGGTATGAGGTAGAGCTGCAGCAAGCGACTAGCATATATGGTGGCTAACCTATTCGCAAAAGAGAGCGAGAAGAGAAGGCAAAAGCACGGTCGAACAACTATGATCAAGAAGTGATCCTAGAACAACCCACGTCAAGCATTACTCCAACACCGTGTTCACTTCCCGGACTCCGCCGAGAAGAGACCATCACGGTTACACACGCGGTTGATGTATTTTAATTAAGGTCAACTTCAGGTTTTCTACAACCAGACATTAACAAATTCCCATCTGCCCATAACCGCGGGCACGGCTTTCGAAAGTTCAAAACCCTGCAGGGGTGTCCCAACTTAGCTCATCACAAGCTCTCACGGTCAACGAAGGAATAGACCTCCTCCCGAGACATTCCAATCAGACTCGGTATCCCGGTTCTACAAGACATCCTCGACAATGGTAAAACAAGTCCAGCAAGACCACCCGCTGTGCCGACAAATCCCGATAGGAGCTGCACATATCTCGGTCTCAGGGCACACCGGATAAGCTAAGCGTACAGGAGCCGACGTAACCCAAGTTGCCAAGGGATGGCCCTGCACGGTGCTCTGGGTTGGACCAACACTCAGAGGAGCACTGGCCCGGGGGTTTAATAAAGATGACCCTTGAGCCGGCCGACTCAAGGGAAAGAAAAGGCTAGGTGGCAAATGGTAAAACCAATGTTGGGCCTTGCTGGAGGAGTTTTATTCAAGGCGAACTATCAAGGGGTTCCCATTATAACCCAACCGCGTAAGGAACGCAAAATCCGGGAACATAACACCGATATGACGGAAACTAGGGCGGCAAGAGTGGAACAAAACACCAGGCATAAGGCCGAGCCTTCCACCCTTTACCAAGTATATAGATGCATTAATTAAATAAGAGATATTGTGATATCCCAACAAGTAAACAAAGTTCCAACAAGGAACGATCTCCATGTTCCAACAAGGAACAAACTTCAATCTTCACCTGCAACTAACAATGCTAAAAGAGGGGCTGAGCAAAGCGGTATCATAGCCAAACAACGGTTTGCTAGGACAAGGTGGGTTAGAGGCTTGGCTTAAAAATATGGGAGGCATGATAAGCAAGTGGTAGGTATCGCAGCATAGGCATAGCAAAAGAGCGAGCAACTAAGCAAGCAAAGATAGAAGTGATTTCGAGGGTATGATCATCTTGCCTGAAATCCCGCAAGGAAGAAGAACGAGTCCATGAAGAAGACAAACGGGCATAGTCGTACGGTTCCTCACAAACGCGACGTTACCAGAACCAACCCGAAGAAGCAACACCGAAAAGAAGCAAACAACATAGTAAACAACCATCACATAAAAATGGCATGATGCACAACCAAGAATGATGCATGTCCGGTTTAAGGAGGGCATGGCATGGCAAAGTGCACAAACAACCCTACAAATTAAGTGGAGCTCAATATGCAACTCCGTTGCATATTGACGAAATACCACGTGACTTATTTAGTTCGATCTTGTTTATGTACCCAACAATATTAAATGTTGTTAAACATGGCAAGAGGGTGAAGCAAATGAAAACTACCTATCTAGTCAAGGTTAAATGAGGCCGGAAACAACGAACAACAATTCCGGTAAATCCCCATATGCATATATTAGGTTTGGTACTGTTCTGCCCTAAACCATATTTTATAGTTGTTAAACATGCAAAGTAAGGCCACCAAGTTAAACTAGGCATTTTCTACCCCATTTACATATAAAGTTTGTTTAAAACCGAGCTACGGTTAATTAGTTATGAATTAAATCATTTTAACATGGCATAGGAGCAAATTTAACCAAACAACATTTTAAACTTTGCAAACATGCATGAAAGTGGCATAATATGAAAATAGATGAAAAACTAAGCATATTTCATATATAACTTATTTTAAACCGATGCACCATTTGTGAGTTATTAAATGAATGAAGTGCAAGGGTTTTTCTGCAAAACTGACGTTCTCTGGGAAAAATAGCTAAATCCGCTGGACAGGAAAAAAATAGAAACGGGCCGAAACAAGTTGGCCCAACAGGAGGAAAAAATAGAGGAGGGGCGCTGCGGGGGCTGCTCACCCTGGGCCTGGCCCAGTCGGTGGGAGGAGGGAGGCCTGCAGGGGCGATGCTGGGCCGGATGAGGCAGGCGGCTGGGCTGGGCCGGCTTGAGCTGGCCTTGAAGGCCGAAGAAGAAGTAGGCGCTGCGCATCTCAGGCAGCAGAGGCGAGGCGCTGGGCCTGGAATCGGGACGAGGCCGGTCCAGGCACGGTGGATCTGGCGGTTGACTCGATCGAGTCAACATGGTCGAGCGGTCGCTGGCGCTGGTCGTCGTTCTGAAAGAGAAAAGGCAGCGACAGGTTCAGGGCGCCACGGGAACATGCAAGGGCAGTGCAGGGCTGGGACGGTGCGGGATCCAGCCATGGAGACGAGCTGGCGTTAAGGTGCGGCGACGCTCGCGGGGTCCGGCGAGAACACGTCTCCGGTGAGACGCCAGATCCAGGCGGCTGCGAGGGAGCTCCTGGGGCTATCCATGGTGGCCTGCGACTCTGGTCGACGGCGGGCACGTGCGGGCGGGGAAGACGAGCTCCGGCCACCACTGCTCATGGTTGGGCTCGGAGACGCCATGGCGAGACGAGAGGGAGTTGAGGTCGGGAACGGCAGGGAGGCTCCATGGCTTCGGAGGAGGTCGAGGTTCGCCGGGGCGGACGTTGCTTCGGCGGTTGACGCAGGGTGGCGCTGCTCCCGATCCACCCTTGATCGAGGCACGGGAGGAGGGAAACAAGGTTCTCGGGACCTGCAGCAGATGAAATACAGAGAGAGAGAGGGATATCGTGAGAGAGAGCCGGGGAGCACGAGGAAAAATAGAGGGGAGGAAGAAGAAAGCCACAGTCCTGCTGGTATTGCTCCGGCGAGGGGCAACAGGTGGTGATGGAGCTCCGACATGGAGCTGCTGCTACGCGGGTCAACGGGGAAACAACAACCATGGGGATCAGGAGGAGGAGCGGGGTTGGTCAGGCACGGAAACAGAGGAGGTGGGTGCCGACGGATCTGGGCGATGTGATGGGGAGTAGTGGCGGCGGCTGAGAGGATCCCTAGGAAATAGGGTTAGGTCCAAAATGGACTAGGGATAGACTATATATATATATAAGGGAAGAAGGGATTTTTTGGATCATCCGGTTGAAATCCGACAGACGAGAATAAATATGCTAGGGAGTCCAATTAACAAAACGGAGACGTTTTGTAGATGTTTGGGGATGATCCGGATCCAACGGTGACGACTGCCCGGGTCGGGTCCGGGACAAATTTCGGACGCGCACGTGAGGGGTTCGATGCACTGTGCAGCGAGGGTTTCGGGCCTGGTGGTTGATAGCGGACTGTGAAGAAGGGCTAGGACTGAGAGGAAAGAGGGGGAAAGCTGCCCGGCGACTATTTCCAGAGATCGAAAACGTCCGACGTTAGACCGGCTATACTGCCGCTATAGTTAATCGTTGGGGCGTCAAACGAACTCCGAATGCGATGAAACTTGGCAGGCGGCCTACAAACACTATAATAAGACCGCACGCCAAATTTCAACCCAATCCGAGAACATTTTCCGGCCACTTATAATATACTATCTCGGACATGCCTCGGGCGCGTGCAAGTGTGTCTGGGCTCAGAACGGACAACGGAGAGAATTCGGAGAATCCGGACGAATGCAGGTTTTTGAAAAACATGATGATGCTATGCAAATGATGACATGATGAAATGCAACACGCAAGCAAATGACATGGCAACGCAGCGACTAATTGGAAGACACCTGGCACATCGGTCTCGGGGCGTTACAACACTCCACCACTACGAGAGGATCTTGTCCCGAGATCTAGAATGGCACCGGGGAAAACGGAAAAGGAAGAGAAGAGGTAAAACTAAGTTGCTTCTTTGACAAACGAGTGAAAAACAAAGAACCTTGAAAAGGTTAAGCCATTGCGAGAAAAGAATACAACAGAGACGACAAAGTTGAAAAACACTCCGTTCGGAAAAAGAACAAGGAAGAATAAATTCGGGCAACACTTCGGTTGAAAAGAGATGCAAGAAAACATAAGTAGAAAGAACTTTAAAAGGGGCACGACACTCCGGTTAAACGGATAAGCAAGAAAAAGAACATAATCTAGATCAAACAAGATGATGGGTCGAATAGAGCAACATCACAATGCCTCTGAAACAAAATAAAGAATGGAATTAAAAGAACGGAGGAGAGACCACATCTTCTACCTCAAATGAGCTTGAAAAAGCATCTTTAGGAGAAGGTTCGAACGGAGTTGTTTGAAAAAACCAACAACGAAAAGAGTAAGCTTGTAGTGGGCTTATGGAGAACATCTCAAAGCTATGAGGTGAAATTCTGCCACTAACGAAAACAATAGATTGGATTGATATCAACAAGGAGGCGAGAACTTATTTCACCGGGAGGATAAATGAAGAACTTGGGTCATTTATAAGCACCATAGATAGCAACAATCCTTAGGGAAGGCTTTAGGTGAAACATGACACAAGATAACTCCAACGAAGAGATTGATGGATTTAAAATACCTCATTCTTAACAACATGTGAATCATGAAACATGAACTCAATTTATCAAGAATGACATAATACCACCTACAATGATACAGAAGAAGGAATTGCACTCTGGATAGCACAATGAAGAATGCTTGAACTCCTCTGAAAAGAATCTTGATGAACACTTCTAGAAGGAATTAAATCTTTTATGAACCATCATGTAGCGCCTCCATGAAGAACTCCGGTAACAAAAGAATGATCAAACGGAAGGAAAGAGAAGTTGAAAACACAAGGTGAATCCTTGTAATGATTTAGATAGATCTCCATGATAATATAATTGAAAAAGGTTGGAACTCTGGGAAGAAGAGAATATGAACAATTGAAACTAAGAATTTGATGAGCCTCCGGAATAGGGATTGAATAAACTCGATGAAACAAGAATAAGAATTACATTATGCTTATCCTTCACCAATTCAAATTGATGACAAGCAATGGAATTGGCATACTACTTATTCTCGTAGAAAGGATTTAAGATAGATATATCGCAAACTTGAGAAAGGTCTTCAACGAACCACCGGTAGGGTTGGAAAGAAAAAGTCAATTGAGATTATAACGAAGGAAGAAGAATCTTGGAAGAGCCACCGGTAGAATTGAAAAATGCACGAAGTAAAGGGATGAATCACCGGGTAAGAATTAAAAAACGATTAAAACATGAAGAAACACCGGGAAGAGTTAGCCATTAAACGAAGATGCTTGAGAGAATTTAGATCCATGAGAACGAAGAGATTACGAGCTGATTAGAGCATCCTTGATTTAAGCACCGTATGATTTTGAAGAACGAGAGCTGAAGCTGAAATGGATAATCCCGAAATGATGGCCTTCGGATAAACAAACTAAAAAACTCTTGAAATGCTCCGGATAGGTGAAAAGGATTCTCACAATCAAAAACAATTATGAGATGATTTCTGAGAATGGGGCAAGATATGGAGGAAAACTCTTCTTCGGTCTTCAAATGATGAGAATGACAACGAGAAACACCACCAAGAATTATTGAGGCACACCGGAATAAAGAAGAATATAAAAGTTGAATCAACAATGAAATGAATTTGAAAGATCTTGAGAAAGACATTTAACTGATGATAAATCATTCTTACGTCAAACTTCGAAAAGAAATTTGAGGATAGCTCTGGGAAAATAAGAAGAGTCAGGTAAGATCCTGGAAAATGATCTGTGGGTTAGGGCCCACTCAAAAGATACACTGTAGAACGATTGCTAGAAACTGAGATTGCACCGGTTGAATTAAATGGCTAGAATGAGATAACAACCTCGAGAGATCTTGAACGAATGCAGAATGGAAAACACGAATCTTCGAGATATCTTGAGCACTCCGGAACAAATGAATAGTGAGAAATGAATGGTTATGAGGTGCACCGGCACGAGAAAAGCATTTGAAATACAGAAAAAGAATATGATCAAACACCGAAAGCTTGAATTGGATCCATCGGAAAAAGAAAGGATGGAGAATGATGAATTTGAAGCTCCGTTAGGATCTTCATGAGAATCATCGGATAAGAATATTGACGAAAAAGGATGGAGAGACTTCACAAGAATAAAAGGATACTTGATTAAGACATCGGATTCCTTGAAGAAAAAAAGGTGGGTGGGCGGGAAAACAAAGACAACTTGGGGACGGATGAAACAAACACCGTTCAGAAGAAACTGATACTTGATCTTGCGGATGTTGAAATGATCGGATCCACTTGAAGAGAAGCACACCGGTTGAAAAGGTTTGACATGACAAACTCGATGATCGAGAAGGATTAGTATTCACATAGAAATATGAGAACACTGCTTAGGAAAAGGTATCAACATTTGACTTCGAAGCAACTCGAATACCACAACTCAAAACAAAATAAAGGATTGGCTTGCAAAATAAGCCGGAACAAACATATGATAGAGATTTCGTCCGAAGTTTTCGTGGTGGGGCCTACACGGGCTCGATCGTATAGCACCATCATGTACAAGGCAGTGCACATGACATACGAAGCATCCCCGAGTCGGCATAGCCAAGGACTCTTTAAGACACAACGAGACCACTGTAAAACCGACCTTGAATAGGCGGACCACTAGACGTCGAACCCCAATTTCATATCATACATCTGTCGGAAAAATATCCTAAGAGCTACTTGAATTCCCACTTATAAACTCCCGAAACTTTCCGGTTATGCAGTCAGGTGTTGGGGATACAGGGGAAGCATAATATCTCACCCAAAACTAGCAAATCCTACATCCAGCTGTATCCATCCTTCAACACATAACCAAGAAACCTTCGGAAATCGTCTACCTCAACCTTCGAAAAGCATCCGTTATACAAGTTATGGCAATACTCCCGAACTCCCGCCCCAGTACTGGGTGGCGTCGAGGTTATCTCACCAACGAACTGCATAAAAGAGATTTTCGATGTCGGCGAAACTAATCTCAGGTATTCCAGAACTGCAACGATAAAATTATGACGACAACACCTCAGAGCTCAACTCCCTGGGACACTTCCACAAAACCCCTGACAGGAGGCACCAAGACAATGTTCTCGTCACAAAACCATCAGAACGATTCCAAGATACCCGCGTGATCCTAAATTTTTTTAGTGAAATTTGAGAAGAGAAGAGTCAAAACTCTACGTCAGGATGCCTTACGAGAGCGATGAGGAGACTGGGAAGTAAAAAGAATTCCTAAACTCTCCGATATATAATTCCTAAATGACTCAAAACATTTTTCTAGACACAACTCGGCCGCTAATAACGATCAAGCAATGGGGCTCCTAAGGTCGGGGAAGGCTCTGATTACCAACTTGTAATGCCCTCGATGCGGCTATATCTCCCACGTGTCGAAGCACGACTTAGAGGCATAACCGCATTGAAAGCAATGTCGCAAGTGAGGTAATCTTCACACAACCCATGTAATACATAAGGGAAAGAGATACGTAGTTGACTTACAATTGCCACTTCACACAAATACATGAATAAAGCATTACATCAACCAAATACAATCAGGGCCCGACTACGGAGCCAAAATAAAAGAAGACTACCCCAAATGCTACACAGATCCCCAATCGACCCCAACTGGGCTCCACTACTGATCAACTAGAACGAAGCAACACAAAGGACAAGATCTTCATCGAGCTCCTCCTTGAGCTTTGTTGCGCCATCTGCACGGTATCATCGGCACCTACAAACTGGTTTTGGAAGTATCTGTGAGTCACGGGGACTCAGCAATCTCGCACCCTCGCGATCAAGACTATTTAAGCTTATGGGTAAGGTAAAGGTATGAGGTGGAGCTGCAGCAAGCGACTAGCATATATGGTGGCTAACCTATTCGCAAAAGAGAGCGAGAAGAGAAGGCAAAAGCACGGTCGAACAACTACGATCAAGAAGTGATCCTAGAACAACCCACGTCAAGCATTACTCCAACACCGTGTTCACTTCCCGGACTCCGCCGAGAAGAGACCATCACGGTTACACACGCGGTTGATGTATTTTAATTAAGGTCAACTTTAGGTTTTCTACAACCAGACATTAACAAATTCCCATCTGCCCATAACCGCGGGCACGGCTTTCGAAAGTTCAAAACCCTGCAGGGGTGTCCCAACTTAGCCCATCACAAGCTCTCACGGTCAACGAAGGAATAGACCTCCTCCCGAGACATTCCGATCAGACTCGGTATCCCGGTTCTACAAGACATCCTCGACAATGGTAAAACAAGTCCAGCAAGACCACCCGTTGTGCCGACAAATCCCGATAGGAGCTGCACATATCTCATTCTCAGGGCACACCGGATAAGCTAAGCGTACAGGAGCCGACGTAACCCAAGTTGCCAAGGGATGGCCCTGCACGGTGCTCTGGGTTGGACCAACACTCAGAGGAGCACTGGCCCGGGGGTTTAATAAAGATGACCCTTGAGCCGGCCGACTCAAGGGAAAGAAAAGGCTAGGTGGCAAATGGTAAAACCAATGTTGGGCCTTGCTGGAGGAGTTTTATTCAAGGCGAACTGTCAAGGGGTTCCCATTATAACCCAACCGCGTAAGGAACGCAAAATCCGGGAACATAACACCGATATGACGGAAACTAGGGCGGCAAGAGTGGAACAAAACACCAGGCATAAGGCCGAGCCTTCCACCCTTTACCAAGTATATAGATGCATTAATTAAATAAGAGATATTGTGATATCCCAACAAGTAAACAAAGTTCCAACAAGGAACGATCTCCATGTTCCAACAAGGAACAAACTTCAATCTTCACCTGCAACTAACAACGCTTTAAGAGGGGCTGAGCAAAGCGGTATCATAGCCAAACAACGGTTTGCCAGGACAAGGTGGGTTAGAGGCTTGGCTTAACAATATGGGAGGCATGATAAGCAAGTGGTAGGTATCGCATCATAAGCATAGCAAAAGAGCGAGCAACTAAGCAAGCAAAGATAGAAGTGATTTCGAGGGTATGATCATCTTGCCTGAAATCCCGCAAGGAAGAAGAACGAGTCCATGAAGAAGACAAACGGGCGTAGTCGTACGGTTCCTCACAAACGCGACGTTACCAGAACCAACCCGAAGAAGCAACGCCGGAAAGAAGCAAACAACATAGTAAACAACCATCACATAAACATGGCACGATGCACAACCAAGAATGATGCATGTCCGGTTTAAAGAGGGCATGGCATGGCAAAGTGCACAAACAACCCTACAAATTAAGTGGAGCTCAATATGCAACTCCGTTGCATATTGACGAAACACCACGTGACTTATTTAGTTCGATCTTGTTTATGTACCCAACAATATTAAATGTTGTTAAACATGGCAAGAAGGTGAAGCAAATGAAAACTACCTATCTAGTCAAGGTTAAATGAGGCCGGAAACAACGAACAACAATTCCGGTAAATCCCCATATGCATATATTAGGTTTGGTACTGTTCTGCCCTAAACCATATTTTATAGTTGTTAAACATGCAAAGTAAGGCCACCAAGTTAAACTAGGCATTTTTCTACCCCAGTTACATATACAGTTTGTTTAAAACTGAGCTACGGTTAATTAGTTATGAATTAAATCATTTTAACATGGCACAGGAGCAAATTTAACCAAACAGCATTTTAAACTTTGCAAACATGCATGAAAGTGGCATAATATGAAAATAGATGAAAAACTAAGCATATTTCATATATAACTTATTTTAAACCGATGCACCATTTGTGAGTTATTAAATGAATGAAGTGCAAGGGTTTTTCTGCAAAACTGACGTTCTCTGGGAAAAATAGCTAAATCCGCTGGACAGGAAAAAAATAGAAACGGGCCGAAACAAGTTGGCCCAACAGGAGGAAAAAATAGAGGAGGGGTGCTGCGGGGGCTGCTCACCTTGGGCCTGGCCCAGTCGGTGGGAGGAGGGAGGCCTGCAGGGGCGATGCTGGGCCGGATGAGGCAGGCGGCTGGGCTGGGCCGGCTTGAGCTGGCCTTGAAGGCCAAAGGAGAAGCAGGCGCTGCGCATCTCAGGCAGCAGAGGCGAGGCGCTGGGCCTGGAATCGGGACGAGGCCGGTCCAGGCGCGGTGGATCTGGCGGTTGACTCGATCGAGTCAACGTGGTCGAGCGTTCGCTGGCGCTGGTCGTCGTTCTAAAAGAGAAAAGGCAGCGACGGGTTCAGGTCGCCGCGGGAACAGGCAAGGGCGGTGCAGGGCCGGGACGGCGTGGGATCCAGCCGTGGAGACGAGCTGGCGTCAAGGTGCGGCGGCGCTCGCGGGTCCGGCGAGAACACGTCTCCGGTGAGACGCTAGATCCAGACGGCTGCGAGGGAGCTCCTGGGGCTGTCCATGGTGGCCTGCGACTCTAGTCGACGGCGGGCACGTGCGGGCGGGGAAGACGAGCTCCGGCCACGACTGCTCATGGTTGGGCTTGGAGACGCCATGGCGAGACGAGAGGGAGTTGAGGTCGGGAACGGCAGGGAGGCTCCATGGCTTCGGAGGAGGTTGAGGTTCGCTGGGGCGGACGTTGCTCCGGCGGTTGACGCAGGGTGGCGCTGCTCCCGATCCACCCTGGATCGAGGCACGGGAGGAGGGAAACAAGGTGCTCGGGACTTGCAGCAGATGAAATACAGAGAGAGAGGGAGATCATGAGAGAGAGCCGGGGAGCACGAGGAAAAACAGAGGGGAGGGAGAAGAAAGCCACAGTCCTGCTGGCATTTCTCCGACGAGGGGCAACAGGTGGTGATGGAGCTCTGACATGGAGCTGCTGGTACGCGGGTCAACGGGGAAACAACAACCATGGGGATCGGGAGGAGGAGCGGGGTTGGTCAGGCACGGAAACAGAGGAGGTGGGTGCCGACGGATCTGGGCGATGTGATGGGGAGTAGTGGCGGCGGCTGAGAGGATCCCTAGGAAATAGGGTTAGGTCCAAAATGGACTAGGGATAGACTATATATATAAGGGAAGAAGGGATTTTTTGGATCATCCGATCGAAATCCGACAGACGAGAATAAATATGCTAGGGAGTCCAATTAACAAAACGGAGACGTTTTGTAGATGTTTGGGGATGATCCGGATCCAACGGTGACGACTGCCCGGGTCGGGTCCGGGACAAATTTCGGACGCGCACGTGAGGGGTTCGATGCACTGTGCAGCAAGGGTTTCGGGGCCTGGTGGTTGATAGCGGACTGTGAAGAAGGGCTAGGACTGAGAGGAAAGAGGGGGAAAGCTGCCCGGCGACTGTTTCCGGAGACCGAAAACGTCCGACGTTAGACAGGCTATACTGCCGCTATAGTTAATCGTTGGGGCGTCAAACAAACTCCGAATGCGATGAAACTTGGCAGGCGGCCTACCTACACTATAATAAGACCGCACGCCAAATTTCAACCCAATCCGAGAAAATTTTCCGGCCACTTATAATATACTATCTCGGACATGCCGCGGGCGCGTGCAAGTGTGTCTGGGCTCAGAACGGACAACGGAGAGAACTCGGAGAACCCGGACGAATGCAGGTTGTTGAAAAACATGATGATGCTATGCAAATGATGACATGATGAAATGCAACACGCAAGCAAATGACATGGCAACGCAACGACTAACTGGAAGACACCTGGCACATCGGTCTCGGGGCGTTACACCCGACACCAACACATCAAGCACCACATGGATCCATGACAAGAGCTTGAACACGCGCCATGGAAACCGAGGTGAGCTCACTCCTGCTCGAGATCAATATGGATATGGATGGAACTTGGATGCTACCTCGCAAGAACATGTTATGTGTCATTAGGTACGAAGACCAACACCGCCAAGAGGCTAAAGGACACCCCAAAAGGAGGAGGGGAAGCAACCCAAGGCCTCGAGGAAGGAAAAGGAGCTCAAGAAGATGATAACAACACCTCCCAGGCGACCCCGTGCGCATGGGCCCTCCAAACGCCATGCGCACGGATTACCCAGGGGGCTGCTGAAGTTGAGATGCGCACCCCCATGCGCATGGGCGTGTACCATGCACACAGGACCCCCCTGCGCACGGGCCCATCAGGATGGTCGACCGAGGGCTGCTGTTTGGGCCTCTACTTCGTCCCCCTCTCCCACATACCTATATATTTTGTACCTAGGGTCATGTTTAGGGTTAGCAAAGTATATGAGAGATATCTAGAGAGCTTTGCTCCTTCTACCTCCTTAGGAATGGGAAGAACCTTACCTTTGTGCTTGTTTCCTTGGATTGTTCTTGTATTCTTGTGGATCTATGTGCTTGCTATTCTAGTGGATGTGAAATTGGGTTTTGTTGGAGTGAATTCCTCTTTGTGTTCTTGGTGTTCATCCCTTTTCCCCCTTCAAGTGTGAAAATATCCCTCTTAGGGTTTCACCCTACAACATCTTGGTATCATGAACCATGGTTGATTCACATCTTGGAGTCCCTACCCCCCCATATTCTAGCTTTATTTTGTTGTTTTTTGTCCTAATTCGGAAATCCCCACCAAAAATAGCACCAATTTTTTTCTTGCAATTTGTTAGATATTGTGAGATTTGGTTGATTTGATCCACGAATTTGGTGTTTGACAAGTAGATCCACCCTTTACCACCATTCCTCATCCACCCCACCATCGATCCAAAGGTGTTCTTGCGCTCCCAGAACACCCCGTGTGCACGGGCCATCGGGACCCCGTGCACACGGGCTTCACTTACCCCGTGCGCACGGGCCCTACAGAACTGTTCGGCCACTTTCATTTTTGCACCATTTTGCCTTTCCACCACCACATTTGGTCTTCCGCAATAATTCCCATGAGTGTTTGAGTTTCGGAGTTGCGGTTTTCACGTGTCCTAAGGTGTTTCGGCTACTTAGGCACGACTTGACTTTAACATGACCGCCACTCGCCATCGACTCAGACTCCACATCGACTTTGACCACTTCATCATCATACCCCGTAAGCAAGGACGGTAACCTCGACGACATCCTAACTTCATACCTTGCCATTACCTTGATAGCATCGAGCCTCTTTTGCGTTACTTACCCATCGAGACTAGCAATTTGAGAATTGTCGGGCCACGCTTTTAGTGCACCATTAGTGTTACATCTCTCCCGTGCATATCACACTTGTTATCTCATATTCCAGCTCGAATATCAAGCATTGTGGCATAGTAAAAAAAGCAAAGCTTTTAAGCAAAAGAAGAGAAACAAAGAGCTTGTAAGCATTAGTATTGAGCCATTTTTCCTAGTATCATCATCCTGGTTCATACTTACATAAGCATACTTGGGATAGTAGACGACCTGTTTCTCTCATAGGTTGGTGCACTAGCATATCTAGCCCATTTGAGCAATCGAGCTAGCGTCTCTCTAGTATCCGTACAACAAGAGCATTTCCATGGTTCCACCTCTTAGAGCTCATTCTGGTTGTGCGGATCCCATCTATCTTCCGTGTGTGTGTTCCTAGTGATATCCTTGGGTTTAATCTATTTGTCGTACTTGTGATTTGTGCATCTTTTCAACTTTTTCGACATCTTGACTAACATTTGCTTGAATTATTTGTGCCACTTCCTAACCGAGATCCTCCATAAGCCTTTTATTTGTAGGTGTGAGAAAACAAAACCCGGTACCAATTCTACTATTATAGCATCACGTGGGATCATACTTGATACATCCACAATATTCGGAAAAGGTAACTTTGGTATTGTTCTCTCATTTCCCTACTCACCACCACCTCCACACGATGGATAGGTCTACTTCTTTGGTGAACCCGCTCTTCGAGGGTCAAGATGACGAACGCGACTTCGTCATCAAGAATCACTTCTTAATCGCACAACGAGCTCTCCATCAAGAAAGTGAAGCTTTGGGCGCCCGCATCGAGCAACTCGCCACCAACCTATGCCAATCGGAAGCAAGAAATCGGGACTACCTCGATGCCAAGCTCTCCAAACAAATGGAAGGATTCCGCAACATGATCATGAGCCATGCATCTTCGTCAACCTCTTCACCAAGACGGTGCTACTCTAGTCGCCAGTCAAGTCGCAACTCTTCGACCTACTCTTCTTCGGAAGTGAGTCCTCCTCGAGGGCGTCCTCCTCACCGCACCGACACTCAAGATCGCCAAGCTCAAGAAAATCCATTTCATGGAAATGGTTTGCAAGACCGCGTCCGAGCACGTGAAAGAGCGAGATGCCAAGACCAAGACGCCGTACACCAGGAGCAACCTCCACAAGCGCCAAGGCAAGCCCCTCCCGACGCGCCTTGTCAAGCCCCTCCCGACAGCGATGCAATACAACAAGAACAAATGAGCCGTGAAGAACAAGCGCTTAAAGCTCAACACACACTCCATGAGTCCACTCGAGCCGTCGCCGAGCGCAACCGCCAACTGCGTGAATAAGAAGAAGCACTTCGCCAGGAAATACAAGAGGAAGCCGCTCGACATGAAGAGCAACAAGAAAGAAGGAACCAAACAAACATGTCACGTCCTAATCGGCGAGTCCGTCAGCATGAAGTTGAAGACATTCCTCCTCGCCAAGCGAGACGCAACCCTCGTCCACATGATGAAGAACAATGCTAAGACAAGCTCAAGTTCACCATGCATAGGTTCTCCGGAAGCAAAGACCCTGAGGAGTATCTCTCACTGGTATCGTAAGGTGCTATACAAATGATTTTTAACCCCTTTCCGCAATGGCATTCTGAATCGTCGCCAAGTGACTAACTGTGATATTGGGGGTCCTTCCCACACGACCCAGAAAACGTCGGGGATAGGCGAGGGGCTACTGACGATCGCCATAGAATAAACGTATGAGAAGCCGCCCCAGTCCCACATGTTACATCTCGACGTTACGTTTCTGATCCGAGAGAGATCCCAAACGATTAGCCGCTATAGTCGTGTGAAAAAGGTGGACATCAACATTTAATCTACCGATATGTTTCCGATAGGTACATTACTACACACAGTTCAAGAATATAAAATGTATGTGGTGCCTCTACTAACGCCAACGTGTTCAATTTCATAATTGTGTGTGATAGATATTCCTATCACACATGCACACTAGTTTGAAACGTTTACCATATTACCATGAATCGCACACGCATATGAGACGAAACCGTGTGTGCGTCCGTCGGGCATCGCAAACGTTTCACGTCAAAGAACCGTCTGTTTTCTATTTTTCATCACACGTTGTTTTCTTTCTAACCATGTGCACATTAGTTTATTCGCTCCTGTATAATTTTATTTTTCCCTGTAATTTATTATTCGAATTGGAAATTTTGAAATATGAAACGTGGAATTCAAATTCTCAACACAATGGTTCAAGAACAAATTCATAAATAAAATTGTCAGTACAATATGTTCAGTAGTTACAGGATTATACAATAATTAATTATGATGAACCATAATATTTAGAGGCGGTAAAGGTGAAGAGACAACTGTAAATCATTTTGGCTGCCGATGATGTTGAAAAAGCGGAATGCCCATAATGTGCCCTCCTGCATGCCATAGGCACGAACAACTTTTGTCCAACCCTTGTGACGATCGTCCGCCCATCCTTCGCCTCCTTCGGGAAGGCTTCTAGAGCATTATCATGGTAGCATGAATTTTATAATTTAACCTTACTTGCCTCCATTCCGGTCATATAGTTTGCAAGGTAATCATCAGTAAATAGCTTCGGAAACCACTGAAAAGAGAAAATTTTCAGATACTGAGGTCTAATAGAGTAACTTGTTGTGGGCAGGGGGAAAAGGCAACACATTACTTACCATCCTAAAGTTCACTGTTGTCTTGGACAAAGTGTAAATAAAGAGCTTAATTCCCATGACCCGTTTCTTTCGCCTAACAATTTTTCTTAGTTTCCTCACTTGACATTTGTTCATGAATATCTCATTGCCCCATACGCAAAAGGGATCAAAGCATGGATCAGTACCGCTCATATATGTACCTGCAAGCAACCAGTAAATGTTAGAAGCTAGACTGAGATTGCACAAATGATGTAAAATACAACTACCTACATTCCTAAGTACAAGTATTTTTAGAGATTTCAATATGAACTACATACGGATGTATATAGAATTATAGATATAGTTTAGATTAAAATCTAGATTCACCCATTTTGCTCTGTATGTAGTCTATATTGGAATCTCTAAAAATACTTACATTTAGGAACAAATGGTGTATAAGACATGAGATGGAGCTAACCTCGATGGCAAACAACAGTGTCGCCCATTGTAGCCCTGTGTAAGTACATGGAAAGCCAATGTTAACTACGACAGTGTTAACATCCACCAAAAATAGCAAATGGTAATAAAACGACAACATCTGTAGTGATATCCTCATTCCGAAAGAGTAGCATGGTAGCAAAGGGACGTATTAAAAAATGGATAGAATTGTTTGCTGCAACAGACAACCTAGTATAGCCATTGAAGCTGGTACTGGTAGAAATGAAATTGTCAGAGTTAAACATCGCAAGGCAAGTGCTATTAGAGCAGAGAATGGCCCTATTGTCTTTTAAAAGGTAGGAAAAATAGATAAGACGGGCTAGGCGTGTTTACTACAACATGCTTAATACATGAACTGTACAAAACATGGCCATTGCAACTGGTATTGATAAGATTCAACTGGTGAGTTCATACTTGGTAAGTCCTGAGGGGTAGTGGCTGGGGCACTTCATATGGACAAGAGCCCGCGCCAAGTTGGCCGTAGCGGAGGCGAGGTGTTCATCCGGGTCGAAGAGTGGATCGGTGCCGCTGACATGTGTACCTACAAGAAGCAAGTAAATGTTAGAAGCCAAACTACACTTGCAAAAAATGATGTAAAATATTGTAAGACATGGAATGGAGCTAACCTCGATGGCAAACAACAACATCGCCTGTTATGGCCCTGCGTAAGTACATAGAAAGGCTAAAAATAGCAAATGGGCAGCATCTCTAGTATATCTTCATTGCGGAGAGTAGCACGGTAGCAAAGGGACATATTAAAAAAATGGATACAACTATTAATTGCAAAAGTATTAACAACATCCTAAGTCATGTTTTGTAAGTTTTGTAGCCATTGGAATACAACTGTTTAAAAATGGACACGACTGTTAATTGCAACAGGCTTAATAGCCATTGAAACCGGTACTCATAAAAATGCAATTGGTAGAGTTAAACATCGCAAGATAGGTGCTGCTAGAGCAGAGAATGGCCTAGTTGTCTATAAAAAGGTAGGGAAAATAGCTAAAACGTGTTATGCATTTTACTACAATATGCTTAATACATCGATGTTGATAACCCACAAGTATAGGGGATCATAACAGTTTTCGAGGAAGAGTATTTAATCCAAATTTATTGATTCGATACAAGGGGAGCCAAAGAATATTCTCAAGTATTAGCAGCCGAGTTGTCAATTCAACCACACCTGGAAACTTAATATCTGCAACAAAGTATTTAGTAGCAAAGTAATATGATGGTAGTGGTAACGGTGGTAAAAGTAATATTTTTGGTTTTATAGTGATTGTAACAGTAGCAACGGAAAAGTAAATAAGCGAAGAACAATATTTGAAAAGCTCGTAGGCATTGGATCGGTGATGGAGAATTATGTCGGATGCGATCAATCATGCAACAGTTACAACATAGGGTGACACAGAACTAGCTCTAGATCATCAATGTAATGTAGGCATGTATTCTGAATATAGTCATACGTGCTTATGGAAAGAACTTGCATGCCATCTTTTGTCCTACCCTCTCGTGGCAGCGGAGTCCTATTAGAAACTAAGAGATATTAAGGCCTCCTTTTAATAGAGTACCAGACCAAAGCATTAACACATAGTGAATACATGAACTCCTCAAACTACGGTCATCACCAGTAAGTATCCCGATTTTTGTCACTTTGGGGTTAACGGATCATAACACATAATAGGTGAGTATAGACTTGCAAGATAGGATCAAGAACTCACATATATTCATGAAAACATAATAGGTTCAGATCTGAAATCATGGCACTCGGGCCCTAGTGAGAAGCATTAAGCATAGCAAAGTCATAGCAACATCAATCTCAGAACATAGTGGATACTAGGGATCAAACCCTAACAAAACTAACTCGATTACATGATAAATCTCATCCAACCCATCACCATCCGGCAAGCCTATGATGGAATTACTCACGCACGGCGGTGAGCATCATGAAATTGGTGAAGGAAATATGCCCTAGAGGCAATAATAAAGTTATTATTTATTTCCTTATTTCATGATAAATGTTTACTATTCATGCTATAATTGTATTAACCGGAAACATAATACATGTGTGAATACATAGACAAACAGATTGTCACTAGTATGCCTCTACTTGACTAGCTCGTTGAATCAATGATGGTTATGTTTCCTAACCATAGACATGAGTTGTTATTTGATTAAGGGGATCACATCATTAGAGAATGATGTGATTGACATGACCCATTCCGTTAGCTTAGCACATGATCATTTAGTTTACTGCTATTGATTTCTTCATGACTTACACATGTTCCTATGACTATGAGATTATGCAACTCCCGATTACCGGAGGAACACTTTGTGTGCTACCAAACGTCACAACGTAACCGGGTGATTATAAAGGTGCTCTACAGGTGTCTCCAATGGTACTTGTTGAGTTGGCATAGATAGAGACTAGGATTTTTCACTCTGATTGTCGAAGAGGTATCTCTGGGCCCTCTCGGTAATGCACATCACTATAAGCCTTGCAAGCAATGCAACTAATGAGTTAGTTGCGGGATGATGCATTACAAAACGAGTAAAGAGACTTGCCGATAACGAGATTGAGCTAGGTATTGAGATACCGACGATCGAATCTCGGGCAAGTAACATACCGATGACAAAGGGAACAGCGTATATTGTTATGCGGTTTGACCGATAAAGATCTTTGTAGAATATGTAGGAACCAATATGAGCATCCAGGTTCCGCTATCGGTTATTGATCGGAGATGTGTCTCGGTCATGTCTACATAGTTCTCGAACCCGTAGGGTCCGCACGCTTAAAGTTCTGTGACGATCGGTATTATGAGTTTTTGTGTTTTTATGTACCGAAGGTAGTTCGGAGTCCCCGATATGATCACGGACATGACGAGGAGTCTCGAAATGGGCGAGATGTAAAGATCGATATATTAGATGACTATGTTCGGACACCGGAAGGGTTCCAGGAGGTTTCAGACATATACCGGAGTACCGGGGGTTACCGACCCCCCCCCCCCCGAGAAGCTATTGGGCCTTATGGGCCTTAGTGGAGAAGAGAGAGGGCAGCCAGGAGGTGGCGCGTGGCCCCCTTGCCCCAATCCAAATTGGACAGGGGAAGGGGCGGCAGGCCCCCTCTCCTTCCTTCTCTCCACCTCCTCCTTCCCCCTTCTCCTTCTTGGAATAGGAAAGGGGGGGGGACAAACCTACTTGGAGTAGGATTGCCCCCCTTGGGCGCGCCTCTCCCTTGGCCGGCCCTCTCCTCCCCCCTTTATATACGGGGCAGGGGTCACCCCAAAGATACAACAATTGATTTGTTGATCTCTTAGCCAGGTGCGGTGCCCCCTCCACCATAATCCACCTCGGTTATATCGTAGCGGTGCTTAGGCGAAGCCCTGTGTCGGTAGCTTCATCAACATCGTCACCACGGCGGCATGCTGACGAAACTCTTCCTCGAGCTCTACTGGATCGTGAATTCGCGGGACGTCACCGAGCTGAACGTGTGCTGAACGCGGAGGTGCCGTACGTTCGGTGCTAAGGATTGGTCGATCGTGAAGACGTACGACTACATCAACCGCGTTGTTATAACGCTTCCGCTTAACAGTCTACGAGGGTACGTGGACGACACTCTCCCCTCTCTTTGCTATGCATCACCACGATCTTGCGTGTGCGTAGGATTTTTTTGAAATTACTACGTTCCCCAACAGTGGCATCCGAGCTAGGTTTATGCGTAGATGTTATATGCATGAGTAGAACACAAGTGAGTTGTGGGCGATACAAGTCATACTGCTTACCAGCATGTCATACTTTGGTTCAACGGTATTGTTGGATGAAGCGGCCCAGACCGACATTACGCATACGCTTACGCGAGACTGGTTCTACCGACGTGCTTTGCACACAGGTGGCTGGCGGGTGTCAGTTTCTCCAACTTTAGTTGAACCGAGTGTGGCTACGCACGGTCCTTGAGAAGGTTAAAACATCACTAACTTGACAAACTATCATTGTGGTTTTGATGCGTAGGTAAGAACAGTTCTTGCTCAGCCCGTAGCAGCCACGCAAAACTTGCAACAACAAAGTAGAGGACGCCTAACTTGTTTTTGCAGGGCATGTTGTGATGTGATATGGTCATGGCATGATGCTATATTTTATTGTATGAGATGATCATGTTTTGTAACGGAGTTACCGGCAACTGGCAGGAGCCATATGGTTGTCGCTTTATTGTATGCAATGCAATCGCCCTGTAATTGCTTTACTTTATCACTAAGCGGTAGCTATAGTCGTAGAAGCAATAGTTGGCGAGACGACAACAATGCTACGATGGAGATCAAGGTGTCAGGCCGGTGACGATGGTGATCATGATGGTGCTTTGGAGATGGAGATCACAAGATGATGATGGCCATATCATATCACTTATATTGATTGCATGTGATGTTTATCCTTTATGCATCTTATTCTGCTTTGTTTGATGGTAGCATTATAAGATGATCTCTCACTAAATTTCAAGGTAAAAGTGTTCTCCCTGAGTATGCGCCATTGCCAAAGTTCGTCATGTCGAGGCACCACATGATGATCGGGTGTGATAAGCTCAACATTCATCTACAACGGGTGTAAGACAGTTTTACACACGCAGAATACTCGGGTTAAACTTGACGAGCCTAGCATATGCAGATATGGCCTCAGAACACTGAGACCGAAAGGTCAAGCGTGAATCATATAGTAGATATGATCAACATAGTGATGTTCACCATTGAAAACTACTCCATTTCACGTGATGATCGGTTATGGTTTAGTTGATATGGATCACGTGATCACTTAGATGATTAGAGGGATGTCTATCTAAGTGGGAGTTTTTAAGTAATATGATTAATTGAACTTAAATTTATCATGAACTTAGTACCTGATAGTATTTTGCTTGTCTATGTTATGGTAGATAGATGGCCCGTGTTGTTGTTCCGTTGAATTTTAATGCGTTCCTTGAGAAAGCAAAGTTGAAATATGATGGTAGCAATTACACGGACTGGTTCCGTAACTTGAGGATTATCCTCATTGCTGCACAGAAGAATTACGTCCTGGAAGCACCGCTAGGTGCCAAACCCGCTGCAGGAGCAACGCCAGATGTTACGAATGTCTGGCAGAGCAAAGTTGATGACTACTCAATAGTTCAGTGTGCCATGCTTTACGGCTTAGAACCCGGACTTCAACAACGTTTTGAACATCATGGAGCATATGAGGTGTTCCAGGAGCTGAAGTTAATATTTCAAGCAAATGCCCGGATTGAGAGATATGAAGTCTCCAATAAGTTCTATAGCTGCAAGATGGAGGAGAATAGCTCTGTCAATGAACATATACTCAGAATGTCTGGGTACCATAACCACTTGACTCAGCTGGGAGTTAATCTTCCACTTGATAGTGTCATTGATAGAGTTCTTCAATCACTACCACCAAGCTACAACAGCTTTGTGATGAACTATAATATGCAAGGGATGGATAAGACGATTCCTGAGCTCTTCGTAATGCTAAAGGCTGCGAAGGTAGAAATCAAGAAGGAGCATCAAGTGTTGATGGTCAACAAGACCACCAGTTTCAATAAAAAGGGTAAAGGGAAGAAGAAAGGGAACTTCAAGAAGAATGGCAAACAAGTTGCTGCTCAAGAGAAGAAACCCAAGTCTGGACCTAAGCCTGAGACTGAGTGCTTCTACTGCAAAGGGACTGGTCACTGGAAGCGGAATTGCCCCAAGTATTTGGCGGATAAGAAGGATGGCAAGGTGAACAAAGGTATATGTGATATACATGTTATTGTTGTGTACCTTACTAGAGCTCGCAGTAGCACCTGGGTATTTGATACTAGTTCTATTGCTAATATTTGCAACTCGAAACAGGGACTACGGATTAAGAGAAGACTGGCTAAGGACAAGGTGACGATGCGCGTGGGAAATGGTTCCAAAGTCGATGTGATCGCCGTCAGCACGCTACCTCTACATCTAACTTCGGGATTAGTTTTAGACCTGAATAATTGTTATTTGGTGCCAGCGTTAAGCATGAACATTATATCTGGATCTTGTTTGATGCGAGACGGTTATTCATTTAAATCTAAGAATAATGGTTGTTCTATTTATATGAGTAATATCTTCTATGGTCATGCACCCTTGAAGAGTGGTCTATTTGTGTTGAATCTCGATAGTAGTGATACACATATTCATAATGTTGAAGCCAAAAGATGTAGAGTTTATAATGATAGTGCAACTTATTTGTGGCACTGCCGTTTGGGTCATATTGGTGTAAAGCGCATGAAGAAACTCCATACTGATGGACTTTTGGAATCACTTGATTATGAATCACTTGGTACTTGCGAACCATACCCCATGGGCAAGATGACTAAAACACTGTTCTCCGGAACAATGGAGCGAGCAACGGATTTGTTGGAAATCATACATACTGATGTATGTGGTCCAATGAATATTGAGGCTCGCGGCGGGTATCATTATTTTCTCACCTTCACAGATGATTTAAGTAGATATGGGTATATCTACTTAATGAAACATAAGTCTGAAACATTTGAAAAGTTCAAAGAATTTCAGAGTGAAGAGGAAAATCATCGTAACAAGAAAATAAAGTTTCTACGATCTGATCATGGAGGAGAATATTTGAGTTACGAGTTTGGTCTACATTTGAAACAATGTGGAGTAGTTTCGCAACTCACGCCACCCGGAACACCACAGCGTAATGGTGTGTACGAATGTTGTAATCGTACTTTACTAGATATGGTGCGATCTATGATGTCTCTTACTGATTTACTGCTATCGTTTTGGGGTTATGCTTTAGAGACATCTACATTCACGTTAAATAGGGCACCATTGAAATCCATTGAGACAATGCCTTATGAACTGTGGTTTGGCAAGAAACCAAAGTTGTTGTTTCTTAAAGTTTGGGGCTGCGATGCTTATGTGAAAAAGCTTCAACCTGATAAGCTCGAACCCAAATCGGAGAAATGTGTCTTCGTAGGATACCCAAAGGAAACTGTTGGGTACACCTTCTATCACAGATCCGAAGGTAAGACACTCGTTGCTAAGAATGGATCCTTTCTAGAGAAGGAGTTTCTCTCGAAAGAAGTGAGTGGGAGGAAAGTAGAACTTGATGAGGTAACTGTACCTGCTCCCTTATTGGAAAGTAGTTCATCACAAAAACCGGTTCCTGTGACACCTACACCAATTAGTGAGGAAGCTAATGATGTTGATCATGAAACTTCAGATCAAGTTACCACCGAACCTCATAGGTTAACCAGAGTAAGATCCGCACCAGAGTGGTATGGTAATCCTGTTCTAGAGGTCATGTTACTTGACCATGACGAGCCTACGAACTATGAGGAAGTGATGATGAGCCTAGATTCCGAAAAATGGCTTGAAGCCATGAAATCTGAGATGGGATCCATGTATGAGAATAAAGTGTGGACTTTGGTTGACTTGCCCGATGATCGGCAAGCCATCGAGAATAAATGGATCTTCAAGAAGAAGACTGACGCTGACGGTAACATTACTGTCTACAAAGCTCTACTTGTTGTGAAAGGTTTTTGACAAGTTCAAGGAGTTGACTATGATGAGACCTTCTCACCCGTAGCGATGCTTAAGTCCATTCAAATCATGTTAGCAATTGCCGCATTTTATGATTATGAAATTTGGCAAATGGATGTTAAGACTGCATTCCTGAATGGATTTCTGGAAGAAGAGTTGTATATGATGCAACCTGAAAGTTTTATCGATCCAAAGGGTACTAACAAAGTGTGCAAGCTCCAGCGATCTATTTACGACCTGGTGCAGGCCTCTCGGAGTTGGAATAAACATTTTGATAGTGTGATCAAAGCATATGGTTTTATACAGAATTTTGGAGAAGCCTGTATTTACAAGAAAGTGAGTGGGAGCTCTTAGCATTTCTAATATTATATGTGGATGACATATTGTTGATTGGAAATGATATAGAATTTCTGGATAGCATAAAAGGATACTTGAATAAGAGTTTTTCAATGAAAGACCTCGGTGAAGCTGCTTATATATTGGGCATCAAGATCTATAGAGATAGATCAAGACGCTTAATTGGACTTTCACAAAGCACATACCTTGATAAAGTTTCGAAGAAGTTCAAAATGGATCAAGCTAAGAAAGGGTTCTTGCCTGTGTTACAAGGTGTGAAGTTGAGTAAGACTCAATGCCGACCATCGCAGAAGATAAGAGAAAATGAAAAGTGTTCCCTATGCTTCAGCCATAGGCTCTATCATGTATGCAATGCTGTGTACCAGACCTGATGTGTGCCTTGCTATTAGTTTAGCAGGGAGATACCAAAGTAATCCAGGAGTGGATCATTGGGCAGCGGTCAAGAACATCCTGAAATACCTGAAAAGGACTAAGGATATGTTTCTCTTTTATGGAGGTGACAAAGAGCTTGTCGTAAATGGTTACGTCGATGCAAGCTTTGACACTGATCCAGATGATTCTAAATCACAAATTGGATACGTGTTTATATTGAATGGTGGAGCTGTCAGTTGGAGCAGTTCTAAACAAAGCGTTGTGGCGGGATCTACGTGTGAAGCGGAGTACATAGCTGCTTCAGAAGCAGCAAACGAAGGAGTCTGGATGAAGGAGTTCATATCCGATCTAGGTGTTCTACCTAGTGCATCGAGTCCAATGAAAATCTTTTGTGACTATACTGGTGCAATTGCCTTGGCAAAGGAATCGAGATTTCACAAGAGAACCAAACACATCAAGAGACGCTTCAATTCCATCCGCGATCAAGTCCAGGTGGGAGACATAGAGATTTGCAAGATACATATGGATCTGAATGTTGCAGACCAATTGACTAAGCATCTCTCACGAGCAAAACATGATCAGCAGGAAGACTCCATGGGTGTTAGAATCATTACTGTGTAATATAGATTATTGACTCTAGTGCAAGTGGCAGACTGAAGGAAATATGCCCTAGAGGCAATAATAAAGTTATTATTTATTTCCTTATTTCATGATAAATGTTTATTATTCATGCTAGAATTGTATTAACCGGAAACACAATACATGTGTGAACACATAGACAAACAGATTGTCACTAGTATGCCTCTACTTGACTAGCTCGTTGAATCAATGATGGTTATGTTTCCTAACCATAGACATGACTTGTCATTTGATTTACAGGATCACATCATTAGAGAATGATGTGATTGGCATGACCCATTCCGTTAGCTTAGCACATGATCGTTTAGTTTACTGCTATTGCTTTCTTCATGACTTATACATGTTCATATGACTATGAGATTATGCAACTCCTGATTACCGGAGGAACACTTTGTGTGCTACCAAACGTCACAATGTAACTGGGTGATTATAAAGATGCTCTACAGGTGTCTCCAATGGTACTTGTTGAGTTGGCATAGATCGAGACTAGGATTTGTCACTCCGATTGTCGGAGAGGTATCTCTGGGCCCTCTCGGTAATGCACATCACTATAAGCCTTGCAAGCAATGCAACTAATGAGTTAGTTGCGGGATGATGCATTACAAAACGAGTAAAGAGACTTGCCGGTAACGAGATTGAGCTAGGTATTGAGATACCGACGATTGAATCTCGGGCAAGTAACATACCGATGACAAAGGGAACAACGTATATTGGTATGCGGTTTGACCGATAAAGATCTTCGTAGAATATGTAGAAACCAATATGAGCATCCAGGTTCCGCTATTGGTTATTGGCCGGAGACGTGTCTCGGTCATGTCTACATAGTTCTCGAACCCGTAGGGTCCGCACGCTTAAAGTTCTGTGACGATCGGTATTACGAGTTTTTGTGTTGATGTACCGAAGGTATTTTGGAGTCCTGGATATGATCACAGACATGACGAGGAGTCTCAAAATGGTCGAGACGTAAAGATCGATATATTGGATGACTATGTTCGGACACCGTAAGGGTTCCGGGAGGTTTCAGACATATACCGGAGTACCGGGGGTTACTAGACCCCCCCGAGAAGCTATTGGGCCTTATGGGCCTTAGTGGAGAAGAGAGAGGGCAGCCAAGAGGTGGCATGTGGCCCCCCTTGCCCCAATCCGAATTGGACAAGGGGAAGGGGCGGCGGCCCCCTCTCCTTCCTTCTCTCCACCTCCTCTTTCCCCCTTCTCCTTCTTGGAATAGGAAAGGGGGGGACAAACCTACTTGGAGTAGGATTGCCCCCCCTTGGGCGCGCCTCTCCCTTGGCCGACCCTCTCCTCCTCCCCCCTTTATATACGGGGGCAGGGGGCACCTCAAAGATACAACAATTGATCTATTGATCTCTTAGCCAGGTGCGGTGCCCCCCTCCACCATAATCCACCTCGGTTATATCGTAGCGGTGCTTAGGCGAAGCCCTGCTTCATCAACATTGTCACCACGCCGTCGTGCTGACGAAACTGTTCCTCGAGCTCTACTGGATCATGAGTTCGCGGGTCGTCACCGAGCTGAACGTGTGCTGAACACGGAGGTGTCGTACGTTCGGTGGTAAGGATCGGTCGATCGTGAAGACGTACGACTACATCAACCGCTTTTTTATAACGCTTCCGCTTAACGGTCTACGAGGTACGTGGACGACACTCTCCCCTCTCGTTGTTATGCATCACCATGATCTTGCGTGTGCGTAGGATTTTTTTTTGAAATTACAACGTTCCCCAACAATTGGTGATGGAGGAAGGTTGATGATGATGATGGCGACGGGTTCCCCTCTACGGAGCCCCGAACAGACTCCAGATCAGCCCTCCCGAGAGAGTTTAGGGCTTGGCGGCGGCTCCATATCGGAAAACGCGATGAATCCTTCTCTCTGATTTTTTCTCCCCGAAAGTGAATATATGGAGTCAAGGTGGACGTCGGTGGAGCGTCAGGGGGCCCACAAGGCAGGGGCGTGCGCCTAGGGGGTAGGCGCGCCCCCACCCTCGTGGACAGGGTGTGGGCCCCCTGACATGGATTCTTCTTCTAGTATTTTTTATATATTCCAAAAATAATCTCCGTTGATTTTCATGTCATTCGGAGAACTTTTATTTCTGCACAAAAATAACACCATGGCAATTCTGCTGAAAACAGCGTCAGTCCGGGTTAGTTCCATTCAAATCATGCAAGTTAGAGTCCAAAACAAGGGCAAAAGTGTTTGGAAAAGTAGATACGACGGAGATGTATCAACTCCCCCGAGCTTAAACCTTTGCTTGTCCTCAAGCAATTCGGTTGATAAACTGAAAGTGATAAAGAAAAACTTTTACAAACTCTGTTTGCTCTTGTTGTTGTAAATATGCAAAGCCAGCATTCAATTTTTCAGCAAAGATTATGAACTAACCATATTCACAATAACATTTAGATCTCATGTTTACTCATATCAATGGCATAATCAACTAGCGAGCAATAATAATAAATCTCGGATGACAACACTTTCTCAAAACAATCATATATGATATAACAAGATGGTATCTCGCTAGCCCTTTCTGAGACCGCAAAACATAAATGTAGAGCACCTTTAAAGATCAAGGACTGACTAGACATTGTAATTCATGGTAAAATAGATCCAGTCAAGTCATACTCAATGTAAACTAACAGTAATACATGGAAATGACAGCGGTGCTCTCCAACTGGTGCTTTTTAATAAGAAGATGATGACTCAACATAAAAGTAAATGGATAGGCCCTTCGCAGACGGAAGCAGGTATTTGTAGAGGTGCCAGAGCTCGATTTTGAAATAGAGATGAATAATATTTTGAGCGGTATACTTTCATTGTCAACATAACAACCGAGAGATCTCGATATCTTCCATGCTACACACATTATAGGCGGTTCTCAAGTAGAATGGTAAAGTTTATACTCCCCCACCACCAACAAGCATCAATCCATGGCTTGCCCGAAACAACGGGTGCCTCCCACTAACAACAATCCTAGGGGAGTTTTGTTTGCAATTATTTTGATTTGATTTGAGCATGGGACTGGGCATCCCGGTGACCAGCCATTTTCTCATGAATGAGGAGCAGAGTCCACTCCTTTTGAGAATAACCCACCTAGCATGGAGGATACAGACATCCCTAGTTGATACATGAGCTATTCAAGCATGCAAAACAGAATGTTTATTTGAAGGTTTAGAGTTTGGCACAGACAAATTTACTTGGAACGGCAGGTAGATACCATATATAGGAAGGTATGGTGGACTCATATGGAATAACTTTGGGGTTTATGGAATTGGATGCACAAGCAGTATTCCCGCTTAGTACAAGTGAAGGCTAGAAAGAGACTGGGAAGCGACCAACTAGAGAGCGACAACAGTCATGAACATGCATTAAAATTAATCAACACTGAATGCAAGCATGATTAGGATATAATTCACCATGAACATAAATATCGTAGAGGCTATGTTGATTTTGTTTCAACTACATGTGTAAACATGTGCCAAGTCAAGCCACTCGAATCGTTCAAAGGAGGATACCACCCCATCATACCACATCACAACCATTTTAATAGCATGTTGGCACGCAAGGTAAACCATTATAAACTCCTAGCTAATTAAGCATGGCATAAGCAACTATAATCTCTAATTGTCATTGCAAACATGTTTCATTCATAATAGGCTGAATCAGGAACGATGGACTAATCGTATTAACAAAAACAAGAGAGGTTGAGTTCATACCAGCTTTTCTCATCTCAATCAGTTCATCATATAATCATCATTATTGCCTTTCACTTGCACGACTGAACGGTGTGGATAATAATAATAGTGCACGTGCATTGGACTAAGCTAGAATCTGCAAGCATTCAATTCATGGGAGAAGACAAGGTAATATGGGCTCCTCGTTAAATCAACAATAATGCATATAAGAGCCACTCAACATTTTCATTATAGTCTTCTCCTCTGGACCCCAATGGAAAGAAATAAAACAAAACTATTTACACGGGAAAGCTCCTAACAAGCAAAAGAAGAACGGGAAATATTTTTGGGTTTTCTTTTTAATTACTACAACTACAAGCATGGAAAGTAAACTAACTAAAATCTACAACTAATTTTTTTTTGTTTTTTCTTAAGGTTTTTCAAACACACAAGAAGAAAGCGAGAAAATGAAAATAAACTAGCATGGATGATACAATGAAAAATTATGAGCACCGAAAACTTGGCATGAGTGTGTGAACATGAATGTAATGTCGGTGAGAAATACGTACTCCCCCAAGCTTAGGCTTTTGGCCTAAGTTGGTCTATGCCCATGGATCAAAACTATAGTTGGGGTCGTACTGAGAAGGGTCCTCAGATTGCCACTGGCTGGCGATCTCCTCCGGATTCCACTGATAAACGGACTGACAGTGAGGGTTAGATGGTGGCTCCGGCTCTGCAGATGACATCTGGCTCCGGTAGGCATGAATGGCCTCCGGCAGAACAAGGTATATGCCTGAAAATATGTTGAACAAATAGGGTGCAGGCAAGGTAATAAACTCACAATATTTTTTATTAAATATCAATTTATATTTGAGTGTCTTATTCTTATCCTTAATAATAAACTCATGTGCTACCATACTCTTATAATCTAGAGCAATAGGAGGCAACAAATTTTCCTCTTTCTCATAATGCCTGATAGGTATGTTAAAGTGTGCAGCAAGGCGCGAGGCAAAGAAGCCTCCGAGGACGGGGCCCTTAGTACGGTTCAGATTTAACCGTTTAGCAGCAATAGCGCCTAAACTGAAAGTAGTATCCTGAAACAAGGCATGACGCAAAATAACAATATCAGGGGCACTAAGGTTTCCACAGTTCCCGCGGCCAATTAAGCATCTACTAACAAATATTGTGAAGTAACGTAGAACAGGAAAATGTATGCTAGTGATTCTCGCATCGGAAACTTTCCTCGTTTCCCCTACAACAATCATATCAATAAATCCCTCCACATCATTACGATGTGGTTCCTCTATGCTGCCCTCAAAGGGTATCAAACAGAACTGGCAAAAATCATAAAGTGACATCTTCTTATGCTCATCATATAAATAAAATTCCGCCGAAGGTGGTGATCTCCTAGCATGGAAATGAAAACTTTGCACAAAGATATTGGTGAGTAAGAGGTACTGTTCACGCTGGTCGTGGAGGAAGGCGGTGAGGTCTGCATTCTCAGCCAAATGATAAAAATCTTCATGAATCCCAACTTTTCTCAAGAACTCATCACAAGGCCATTCACATGGCCGAACCTCCGCAGTATGAGGGAGATTATACTTGGGCTTCTTGTTCTCTTCACTTTGCTTATCCTTCAAGCTTCGGCTCGAGCCCCTCAAAATCTCTTCATCTTTTTCTGAAATTTTCTAAAATTTTTAGTAACTTAAAAGAAGTGAACCAAACTCAACAAGATTGATAGCAACTACTCCTACAAGTGCCTAGAGGTATATCATGCATTAACACTACTTTTGACCACATAAATTTTTGATGCAAGCTCAAGAACAGGGTCACCTAAGCAGCAAAAATTTGCAATTAATAAAGCACTAGAACAAAAACTAATTGGACCATTGGAGGAGTCACATACCAAAGAACAATCCCCCAAAGCAGTTTTGTGAATGGAGCTTTGAACAAGGAGGTCGAAAATGGCAGCAAGATGAGCAAGAACTCGGGTTTGAGCTGGCTAGTGATTTTTTCTGGAGCAAGACGAAGTGTGTGGATGCAAGGATAAGTGGATGGGACTCACGTGGGGTCCACGAGGCAGGGGCGCGCCCACGGGGGTGGGCGCGCCCTCCACCCTCGTGGGCATGTGGCTGCTCCCCCTGCTGTGTTCTCAGTGCCTAAAGTTGTCAAATATTCTAGAAAAAAAACATATTTCATTTTCAGGGCATTTGCAGAACTTTTATTTTCGGGGCATTTTTTATTGCAAGGATAATTCAGAAAATAGACAGAAAAATACTATTTTTACTTTATATAATATAAATAACAGAAAGTGAAAAGAGGGTACAGAAAGTTGTGATTTCTAACTTCATCCATCTCATGCTCATAAAAAATGAATCCACTAACAAGGTTGACCAGGTCTTGTTAACAAACTCATTTCGAATAACATGAAACCGGGGAAATTTCGAATAACACTAGGTTACCTCAACGGGGATATGCACATCCCCAACAATAAGAATATCATATTTCTTCTTGACAGTAGGAAGAGGATATTCAAAACCTCCAATAGAACTGATACTGTGGACTTGAGGTTGTTTCCTCGAAAAGTGTACCATATGATCATTACCATTAACATGAAAAGGTACATTGCCTTTGTTGCAATCAATAGTAGCCCCTGCAGTATTCAAAAAGGGTCTACCAAGGATGATCGACATACTATCATCCTCGGGAATATCAAGAATAACAAAGTCCGTTAAAATAGTAACGTTTGCAACCACAACAGGCACAGCCTCACAAATACCAACAGGTATAGCAGTTGATTTATCAGCCATTTGCAAAGATATTTCAGTAGGTGTCAACTTATTCAAATCAAGTCTACGATATAAAGAGAGAGGCATAACACTAACACCGGCTCCAAGATCACATAAAGCAGTTTTAACATAGTTTCTTTTAATGGAGCATGGTATAGTTGGTACTCCTAGATCTCCAAGTTTCTTTGGTATTCCACCCTTAAAAGTATAATTAGCAAGCATGGTGGAAATTTCAGCTTCCAGTAACTTTCTCTTATCAGTAATAATTTCCTTCATATACTTAGCATAAGGATTTATTTTAAGCATATCAGTCAAACGCATACACAAAAAGATAGGTCTAATCATTTCAGCAAAGGGCTCAAAATCCTCATCATCCTTTTTCTTGGATGGTTTAGGAGGAAAAGGCATGGGTTTCTGAACCCATGGTTCTCTTTCTTTACCGTGTTTCCTAGCAACGAAGTCTCTCTTATCATAATGTTGATTCTTTGATTGTGGGTTATCAAGATCAACGGCAAGTTCAATATCTACATCATTATCATTGCTAGGTTGAGCATCAACATGAACATCATCATTAACATTATCACTAGGTTCATGTTCATTACCAGATTGTGTTTTAGCATCAGAAATAGAAATATCAATGGGAATCTCAGATGTGTCAACAACAGGTTCACTAGAAGCATGCAAAGTCCTATCATTTTTCTTCTTCTTCCTTTTAGAAGGACCAGGTGCATCAACATTAGTACTCTAAGAATCTTGCTCAATTCTTTTAGGGTGGCCCTCAGGATACAAAGGTTCCTGAGTCATTTTACCCCCTCTAGTCATAACTCTAATAGCATTATCATTTTTCTTATTGTTTAATTCATTGAGCAAATCATTCTGATCTTTAAGTACTTGTTCTACTTGAGTGGTAACCATAGAAGCATGTTTACTAATAAGTTTAAGTTCACCTTTAACTCTAGACATATAATCACTCAAGAGTTCAAGCATATCAGCATTGTGTTTCAATTGTCTACCAGCATAAGCATTGAAGTTTTCTTGTTTAACCATAAAGTCATCAAACTCATCCAAGCATTGGCTAGCAAACTTGGGAAATGGAATTTCACATTTATCAAATCTATAGAGAGAATTTACCTTTACTACCTGTGTCGGGTTATCAAGACCATGTATTTCTTCAATAGGTGGTAAATTCTTAACATCTTCAGCTTTAATACCTTTTTCTTTCATAGATTTCTTTGCCTCTTGCATAACTTCAGGGCTGAGAAATAGAATACCCCTTTTCTTCGGAGTTGGCTTAGGAGTTGGTTCAGGAAGTGTCCAATTATTTTCATTAGTCAACATATTATTCAATAGAAATTCAGCTTGATCAATAGTTCTTTCCCTGAAAACACAACCAGCACAACTATCCACGTAGTCTCTGGAAGCATCGGTTAGTCCATTATAAAAGATATCAAGTATTTCATTTTCTTGAGAGGATGATCAGGCAAAGCATTAAGTAAACGGAGAAGCCTCCCCAAGCTTGTGGAAGACTCTCTTCTTCAATTTGCACAAAATTATATATTTCCCTTAAAGCAACTTGTTTCTTATGAGCGGGGAAATATTTAGTAGAGAAGTAATAAATCATATCCTCGGGACTACGCACACAACCAGGGTCAAGAGAATTAAACCATATTTTAGCATCACCCTTTAATGAGAACGGAAACAATTTAAGGATAAAGTAATAGCGAGTTTTCTCATCATTAGTGAACAGGGTGGCTATATCATTTAATTTAGTAAGATGTGCCACAATGGTTTCAGATTCATAGCCATAAAAAGGATCAGTTTCAACCAAAGTAATTAACTCAGGATCGACAGAGAAATCATAATCCTTATCAGTAATAAAGATAGGTGAAGTAGCAAAAGCAGGGTCATATTTCATTCTAGCATTCAAAGACTTTTCTTTAAGCTTAGCTAATAATTTCTTAAGATCAGATCTATCATTGCAAGCTAAGAAGTCTCTAGCGGTTTCTTCATCCATAACATAACCCTCAGGCACAATAGGCAATTCATATCTAGGGGGAGAATCTTCATCGTCACTTTCATCAATATTATCAGTTTCAATAATTTCATTCTCTCTAGCCCTAGCAAGTTGTTCATCAAGAAATTCACCTAGTGTCACAGTATTATCAAGCATAGAAGTAGTTTCATCATAAGTATCATGCAAAGTAGAAGTGGCATCATCAATAACATGCGACCTATTAGAATCAATAGCAGCACTAGGTGTCGCAAGTTTACTCAAAATAGAAGGTGAATCAAGTGCAGAGCTAGATGGCAGTTCCTTACCTCCCCTCGTAGTTGAAGGAAAACTCTTGGTTCTTTGATCTTTCAAGTTCTTCATAGTGATAAGCAGATATAAATCCCAAGTGACTCAAAGAATATAGCTATGCTCCACGACAACGGTGCCAGAAAATAGTCTTGATAACCCAAAAGTATAGGGGATCACATCAGTTTTCGAGGGTAGAGTATTCAACCCAAATTTATTGATTCGACACAAGGGGAGCCAATGAATATTCTCAAGTATTAGCAGCTGAGTTGTCAATTCAACCACACCTGGAAACTTAATATCTGCAGCAAAGTATTTAGTAGGAAAGTAATATGATAGCAGTGGTAACGGTGGTAAAAGTAATATTTTTGGTTTTATAGTGATTGTAACTGTAGCAACGGAAAAGTAAATAAGCGAAGAACAATATATGAAAAGCTCGTAGGAATTGGATCGGTGATGGAGAATTATGTCGGATGTGATCAATCATGCAACAGTTACAACATAGGGTGACACAGAACTAGCTCCAGATCATCAATGTAATGTAGGCATGTATTCTGAATATAGTCATATGTGCTTATGGAAAGAACTTGCATGACATCTTTTGTCCTACCCTCCCGTGGCAGCGGGGTCCTATTGGAAACTAAGGGATATTAAGGCCTCATTTTAATAGAGTACCAGACCAAAGCATTAACACATATTGAATACATGAACTCCTCAAACTACGGTCATCACCGATAAGTATTCCGATTATTGTCACTTCGGGGTTAACGGATCATAACACATAATAGGTGACTATAGACTTGCAAGATAGGATCAAGAACTCACATATATTCATGAAAACATAATAGGTTTAGATCTAAAATCATGGCACTCGGGCCCTAGTGATAAGCATTAAGCATAGCAAAGTCATAACAACATCAATCTCAGACACATAGTGGATACTAGGGATCAAACCCTAACAAAACTAACTTGATTACATGATAAATCTCATCCAACCCATCACCGTCCAGCAAGCCTACGATGGAATTACTCACGCACGGTGGTGAGATTCATGAAATTGGTGATGGAGGAAGGTTGATGATGATGATGGCGACGGATTCCTCTCTTCGGAGCCCCGAACGGACTCCAGATCAGCCCTCCCGAGAGAGTTTAGGGCTTGGCGGCAGCTCTGTATCGTAAAACGCGATGAATCCTTCTCTCTGTTTTTTTCTCCCCGAAAGTGAATATATGGAATCAAGGTGGATGTCGGTGGAGCGTCAGGGGGCCCAAGAGGCAGGGGCGCGCCCAGGGGGGTAGGCGCGCCCCCACCCTCGTGGACAGGGTGTGGGCCCCCTGACGTGGATTCTTCTTCTAGTATTTTTTATATATTCCAAAAATAATCTCCGTTGATTTTCAGGTCATTCCGAGAACTTTTATTTTTGCACAAAAATAACACCATGGCAATTCTGCTGAAAACAGCGTCGGTCCGGGTTAGTTCCATTCAAATCATGCAAGTTAGAGTCCAAAACAAGGGCAAAAGTGTTTGGAAAATTAGATACGACGAAGACGTATCAGACGTACAAAACATAGCCATTAGTTGCAACTGGTATTGGTAAGATTGAACTGGTGAGTTCATACTTGGTAAGTCCTGAGAGGTAGTTGTTCGGGCACTTCATCTTGGCCAGAGCCCACCCAAAGTCAGCGGCGGCGGCGGTGAGCTATTCCTCCGGGTCAAAGCGTGGGTCAGTGCGACTGACATGTGTACCTACAAGCAACCAGTAAATGTTAGAAGTTAAACTGCAATTGCACAAATGATGTGAAATACTGTAAGACATGGGATGCAACTAACCTTGACAGTAAACAATAGCATCGGATGTTATGACCCTGCGTAAGTACATGAACAGGCATGTTAAGTACAACATGGTTAGCATCCACCAAAAATAGCAAATGGGCAACATCTCTAGTTATATCCTGAGTCATGTATGGTAAGTTTGTTGCTGGTATTGATGAAATTGAGTTGGAGAGTTAATACTTGAACATCACACAGTGTGCAGTACTGAAATAAACAAGGCACGAACATGCTTAATACATCAATTGTACAAAACATAGCCATTGCAAGTGGTATTGGTAAGATTGAGCTGGTCAGATCATACCTGGTAAGTCCTGGGGGGTAGTCGCTGGGGCACTTCATCTGGGCCAGAGCTTGCACTAAGTTGGCGGCGGTGGAGGCGAGGTGTTCCTCTGGGTCAACATGCACATCGTCCATCGCGCCATCGACCGCCATCAGCTCCTCGACCTACACATGATATGTGGTTGGGCTTGCGCGGTGATGCTCTGGAGGTATGGGCGGTGGGGATTTGGAGGCATGAGGATGTTTCGCATGCGCCATTTAAGCAATCAGGACGGGGCCATGATAGAGATCGGTGGGTTACCTGATTGGGTTGACGATGGTCGGGCAGAACGTAGATGTGGTTGAAGTTGTGGTTGCGACGACGACAATTTGAGCTGCCAGTAGGGGGAAGGGGGAGGGGGGATATGTTGTCGCTTGAAGCTACGTCAGTATTTCACCAAAGAGGAAGGGATGATACAACACAACAGCGGTAGGTATTTCCCTCAGATATGAAACCAAGGTTATCAAACCAGTAGGAGAACCAAGCAACACAACGTAAACAGCCCCTGCACACAAATAACAACTTCTCGCAACCCGACGTGTTGAAGGGGTTGTCAATCCCTTTCGGGGTATGGCGCCTCAAGTGGCAAACGGATGTGAGATAAATTTGTAGTAAACTGATAGATCGAACACCAAACAAAATAAATAATAATAAATTGCAGCAAAGTATTTTTGGGTTTTTGGATTAATAGATCTGAAAATTAAAGCAAATAAAAGTAGATCGCAAAGGCAAGTATATGAGGAAGAAGACCCGGGGGCCGTAGGTTTCACTAGTGGCTTCTCTCGAGAAAAAAAACAGTGGGTAAACAAATTATTGTTGGGCAATTGATAGAACTTCAAATAATTATGACGATATCCATGCAATGATCATTATATAGGCATCACGTCCAAGATTAGTAGACCGACTCCTGCCTGCATCTACTACTATTACTCCACACATCAACCGCTATCTAGCATGCATCTAGTGTACTAAGTTCATGGAGAAACGGAGTAATGCAATAAGAACGATGACATGATGTAGACAAAATCTATCTATGTAGAGATAGACCCCATCATTTTATCCTTAGTAGCAATGATACATACATGTTGTTTCCCTTTCTGTCACTGGGATCAAGCACCATAAGATCGAACCCACTACAAAGCACCTCTTCCCATTGCAAGATAAATAGATCAAGTTGGCCAAACAAAACCCATATCGGAGAACAAATACAAGGCTATAAGCAATCATGCATATAAGAGATCAACTAAACTCAAATAACTTTCATGGATATAAAAAGATAGATCTGATCATAAACTCAAAGTTCATCGGATCCCAACAAACACACCGCAAAAAGAGTTACATCACATGGATCTCCAAGAGACCATTGTATTGAGAATCAAGAGAGAGAGAGAGATGAAGCCATCTAGCTACTAACTACGGACCCGAAGGTCTACAAAGAACTACTCACACATCATCGGAGAGGCACCAATGGAGGTGGTGAACCCCATCCGAGATGGTGTCTAGATTGGATCTGGTGGTTCTAGACTGTGCGGAGGCTGGATGAATATTTCGTCGAATCCTCTAGGGTTCTGGGATTTTTTGGGTATTTATAGAGCAAAGAGGTGGTCCGGGGGACACCCGAGGTGGGCATAACCCACTAGGGTGCGCTTGGGCCTCCTGGCGCACCCTGGTGGGTTGTGCCCCCCTCGGGGCACCCCCCAGGTGCAGCCAGGGCCCGTTGTGTTCCTTCTGGCCCATAAAAATTCTTCGTAAGGTTTCGGGGCATTTGGACTCCATCTGATATTGATTTTCTGTGATGTAAAAAACACAGAAAAAACATGAACTGACACTTGGCACTATGTCAATAGGTTAGTACCAAAAAATGTTATAAGATGATTATAAAACATCCAAGATTGATAATATAACAGCATGGAACAATAAAAAATTATAGATACGTTGGAGACGTATCAACATCCGCAAGCTTAACTCCTACTCGTCCTCGAGTAGGTAAGTGATAAAAACAGAATTTTTGATGTGGAATGCTGCCTATCATGTCATATCATATTCTTTTCTTTATAGCATGGACAATTGGACCTTTGGTTGTTCAAAGCAATAGTCTAGTTTTGACATGATAATTTAGATACTCAAGCATACCAACAAGCAACCATGTCTTTCAAAATATCAACACTAAAATAAGTTATCCCTAGCCCATCATGCTCAAACATTGATCCATTCATGAAAGACACTTGAATATTAGCTATATCCAATACTAAGTACGATAATATTGCCTCCTAGTTGGTGCTTTTATAAGAGAATATGGAGACTTAAAATAAAAATTGCATAAAGTAAAAGAAAGGCCTTTCACAGAGGGAAGTAGGGATTTGTAGAGGTGCCGGAGCTCAAAGAGAAAAACTTAGAGATAAAAACATTTTGGCATGTGTATCCATCCCACCAACGAAAACGACTTAGAGTTAAACGACTTCGAGTTCCCAATACTTTCCATGCATAGATATATCATAGGCGGTTCCCAAACAGAAAATGAAGTTTATTCCTTTTTCCACCATACTTTCACTTTCCATGGCTAGCCGTATCCACGGTTGCCCTCCATACCAACACTTTCCATGCAATTTATTATTTGACAACATAAAGTAAATTCATTTTTTTGCATTTCGGGACTGGGCATCCCTAATACCTTTGCCTTACTCTCGTGCAATGACAAGTGAATAAACACTCATCGTGAGAATAACACATCTAGCATGAAAAATATTAGCCACCCCTCACCACTCCGCGAGCGAAACGAACACACAAAAGAGAAGTTCATTTTTGGAAACTAGAGATGGCACATGCAAATTTGCTTAGAACGGCAAAAGAATACCGTATATAGGTAAATATAGTGGACTCATGTGGCAAAACTGGGTTAAAGGTTTTCGGATGCACAAGTAGTGATCATACTTAGTCCAAAATGAAGGCTAGCAAAAGATTGGGAAGCGACCAACCAAGAAACAGATAATCTCATAAGCAAGCATTAAGCATAAATAACACCGAATAATGCACCACAAGTAGGATATAATTTCATTTCATGACTGTTGACTTTCGTACTTGCATAGGTAATCACAAACCTTAACACCAATATTCTTACTAAAGCATAATTACTCACCAACATAACTCACATATCACATCATCATATCTCAAAATTATTACTAAGAATCAAGTTTATTTTGTCCACTGATCTTCATGAAAGTTTTTATTATATCCTTCTTGGATATCTATCACTTTGGGACTAATTTTCATGTGTTGCTTTTGACAAGCTCCAACAAATATAAGTGAAGATCGTGAGCATAATAAATTTTTCTTTCTCTCAAATTAATTTAAGTGAAGCAAGAGAGATTTTCTTGAATATTTTACTAACTCTCAAATAAATCTAAGTGAAGCAAGAGAGCATTTCTTCAAAAATACTAAAGCACACCGTGCTCAAAAAAGATATAAGTGAAGCACTAGAGCAAGTCCATTGCTCATAAAAAATTTAAGTGAAGCATAGAGAGCAATTCTAACAAGTCATGACATAATTTTGGCTCTCTCAAATAGGTGTGTCCAGCAAGGATTGATGACTTAAAACACAAAATAAATCAAACAAAGACTCATATCATACAAGACACTCCAAGCAAAACACATATCATGTGACGAATAAAAATATAGTTTTGAGTAAAATACTGATGATTGTTGGAATAAAGCGGGGATGCCACTCGGTGACATCCCCAAGCTTAGTTGGTTGCTCATTTTTGGATTATAGCTTGGGATGCCGGGGCATCCCCAAGCTTAGGCTCTTCCATCCTTCCTTCATCCATCATAAGATAACCCAAAACTTGAAAACTTCAATCACACAAAACACAACAAAACCTTTGTGAGATCCGTTAGTATAAGAATAATAAATCACTATTATAAATGTTGTATCAAACCAATTCATATTTTATTTTTGTATTATATCTACTGTATTCCAAATTTTCTATGGCAAAAACTCATCAAAGAAAACCATAGAGACATCAAAATAAGCACACAAAACAAAGAAAACATAATCTGTCAAAACAGAACAGTCTGTAGCAATTTGACTATTTTGAATACTTCTGTAACTCTAAAAATTCTGAACAATTAGAAAGACCTGAGCAATTTTTATATTGATCTACTTCAAGTGGAATGGGTATTTTATTACTCTCTGGTAAAAACTGAAAATTAATTTTGTGAGCATAAGAGTTTCTGTTTTTTCAGCAAGATCAAACAACTATCACCCAAGAAGATCCTAAATGCTTTACTTGGCACAAACACTAATTAAAACATAAAAAACACAATCATAACAGTTGCATAATTGTGCTAACACTCAAGAATAGAAAGCAAAAATAAAATGTATTCATTGGGTTGCCTCCCAACAAGTGTTATAGTTTTACGCCCTTAGCTAGGCATAAAGCAAGGATCCAAGTTTTGTCTTCCGAAGTTTTGGCAACTTTTGCAAGGGTTTTCTCGAACCCGGGAGGCTCTTTACGCTTCCCTAAATTCTCCGGGAAAGAAACCATCTTAAGATCCAAAATATCTAATTGCTTATTACAAAGAGTAATCAGGGCATTCATGCGATTGATACTACCATTGAGGTATTTGAGGGGTTCATTATATTTTTGTACTTCAACCATATGTTTATGCAAATCACCAAGTTTGTCCAACATTTGAGCTCCATCAGGGGTAAAAGGAAACCCCTTCTTTTGAGGTGGAATTCCCAAAATTCCCTCTAAGATTTCAAAGGTAGCATTGGCATCAAGTTCAATGAAGTTTCCTTTAGCGGCAAAATCAAGAAGTTGACTATGATGCAAAGCCAATCCTATGTAAAAATTTCGAAGCAAAACTTTAGCGTCCCCCTTTAAGTTGGAAATACGATACGATTCCATAAGCCTATACCAAGCATCTTTCAAATTTTCCCCTTGTCCTTGCTTGAAGTAAAGGACTTCAAAATCTGGTGACAAAGGAGTAGGGATGCTAGCCATCGAGACTGGAAAGCAAGAGAACGGCAAACGAAAAAGAGAGGCGAATAAAACGGCAAATTTTTGTGAAGAAGGGGAAATGGAAACGAGAGGCAAATGACAAATAATGTAAATTGCAAGAAGATGAGATTTGTGATTAGGAACCTACTATATGTTGAAGATCCTCCCCGGCAACGGTGCCAGAAATGGCACGTGGTCGGAGACTATCTTGACTTGATCCTCCCCGGCAACGGCGCCAGAAAATTCCTTTTGATGTCGCTTGAAGCTACATCGGTATTTCCCCAAAGGGAAAGGGATGATGCGGCACAACGGCGATAGGTATTTCCATCAGATATGAAACCAAGGTTATCGAACTAGTAGGAGAACCAAGCAACACAACGTAAACAGCCCCTGCACACAAATGACAACTTCTCACAACCGACATGTTAAAGGGGTTGTCAATTCCTTTCGGGGTACGGCGCCTCAAGTGGCAAACAGACGTGAGATAAATTTGTAGTAAATTTATTGATCGAACGCCAAACAAAATAAATGAGAATAAATCGCAGCAAAGTATTTTTTAGTTTTTGGATTAATAGATCTGAAAATAAAAGCAAATAAAAGTAGATCGCAAAGGCAAATATATGAGGAAGAAGACCCTGGTGCCGTAGGTTTCACTAGTGGCTTCTCTTGAGAAAATAGCAAACGGTGGGTAAACAAATTATTGTTGGGCAATTGATAGAACTTCAAATAATTACGATGATATCCAGGCAATGATCATTATATAGGCATCACCTCCAAGATTAGTAGACCGACTCCTGCCTGCATCTACTACTATTACTCCACACATCAACCGCTATCCGGCATGCATCTAGTGTATTAAGTTCATGGAGAAACAAAGTAATGCAATAAGAACGATGACATGATGTAGACAAAATCTATCTATGTAGAGATAGACCCCATCGTTTTATCCTTAGTAGCAATGATACATACGTGTCGTTTCCCTTTCTGTCACTGGGATCAAGCACCGTAAGATCGAACCCACTACAAAGCACCTGTTCCCATTGCAAGATAAATAGATCAAGTTGGCCAAACAAAACCCAAATATCGGAGAAGAAATACAAGGCTATAAGCAATCATGCATATAAGAGATCAAAGAAACCCAAATAACTTTCATGGATATAAAAAGATAGATCTGATCATAAACTCAAAGTTCATCGGATCCCAACAAACACACGTAAAAAAAGTTACATCACAGGGGTCTCCAAGAGATCATTTTATTGAGAATCAAGAGAGAGAGAGAGATGAAGCCATCTAGCTACTAACTACGGACCCGAAGGTCTATAAAGAACTACTCACGCATCATCGGAGGCACCAATGGAGGTGGTGAACCCCATCCGAGATGGTGTCTAGATTGGATCTGGTGGTTCTGCACTCTGCGGCGGCTGGATGAATATTTCATTGACTCCTCTAGGGTTCTGGGATTTTTGGGCTATTTATAGAGCAAAGAGGCGGTCTAGGGGACACCCGAGGTGGGCACAACCCACCAGGGCGCGTCTGGGCCTCTTAGCACGCCCTGGTGGGTTGTGCCCCCCTCGGGGCACCCCCCTGGCGTAGCCAGGGCCCGTTGTGTTCCTTTTGGCCCTTAAAAATTCTCCTTAAAGTTTCGGGGCATTTGGACTCCGTCTGAAATTGATTTTCTGCTATGTAAAAAACACGAAAAAACAGGAACTGGCACTTGGCACTATGTCAATAGGTTAGTACCAAAAAATGATATAAAATGATTATAAAACATCCAGGATTGATAATATAACAACATGGAACAATCAAAAATTATAGATACATTGGAGACGTATCAGGAGATACTGAAGAAATATGATGGGTGGGGATGTGGTGGGAGGAATAAATTCTGAAATCGCGCGCCTAATGAAAATTTCACTGCGAAACTTGAAACTTGGGGCAGGGAAACACACAACACAGACGAAGCGCGTAAAATACTCGTGTGTGAGAATTGAGAAAATTGGCAGACCCCGTTTCCAAAAAATGTACACATGTAGTTGATTTTTCGGTCAATGATACGCCTATTTTATTAGGAAACGTCGCACATGTAATTGACTTATGGATTATTAACGCAAAAAACGCACACGGGTACGCCATAAAAACCATGTGTTTTGTGATCTTTTAATAATTCTTATATCTATCAGCATCTCCAACCACACCTAATTTCAAAAATCTCTTTCATTGTATCAGGATTATTCAATGTACATGAATGAGGCAAGGTGACACCCGATGAGCAATCATCGGTTTATGAAATTCAATCAAGTGTCAACCTGCCTCGCTCGCATAGCCAGATTTGTTCCTATGCAACAAGAGAGAAGCTTGCTGCCATCCGCCAGCGCGGCAATTTAAGTCGGTGTGCGGCCAACTCGCGCAGCAAGGTGGGACTAAAAACCAGCTGCGGCCAACTCTATCTCCGCCAGTGGCTGTGGGCGGACGTTTCAGGAGTATTTAGGGCCGGGGTGCGGCTACAAAACTTCAGTGAACACATACTAATCAACGCTCAAAGCCCTCAAAGAATGTGCTTACCGACATTTACGTTAATAATAGATAGTACCAACTTAAAATACTAGTGGTAATTTCCTCTAAAACTAGTATGTATGTAGTACTCATAGATGCTCATAGTTAATTATACAAACTTACGGGTGACACACGCACTAACTACTTCTCACATGCTGCCATCGGGGCATGCCGAGCTAGACGCCGGCGTTCTCCTTCCCGGCCTTGTAGGCGACAGCCCACCGTGCTTCAATCTTTGCCGAGCTCTCCTCAGCACGACATGCGGCCTCTTCTTTCCTGCGGAGGCAGTACTCTTTTTTCTTGACTGCTTTCTGCCTTTTTAGCTCCTTCTGTGCGGCTTTGGCCGCCTCTAGATCCACCGCCCATTTGGCCATGGCAGCCACAAAGTCCGCCCACGTAACTGTGTGGCCGTTGGCGGTGATGAACTCGGCACGACAAGATGTCATCGCTTCCTTACCATGTGTGCGATCGCGGGCGGCTGTGACGCCCCCGATTCGACCGTACACTAATCATACACGCAAATGTGTACGATCAAGATTAGGGACTCATGGGAAGATATGACTACACAACTCTAGACACAAATTAAAATAATATAAGCTTTATATTTACAAGCCAGGGGCCTTGAGGGCTCGAATACATAGCTCGATGCACAAGAGTCAGCGGAAGCAACAATATCTGAGTACAGACATAAGTTAAATAAGGATGCCTTAAGAAGGCTAGCACAAACATCAACGATCGAAGAGGCAAGGCCTCCTGCCTGGGACCTCCTAACTACTCCTGGTCGTCGGCGGGCTCCACGTAGTAGTAGGCACCCTCGGGGTAGTAGCAGTAGTCGACGGTGGCATCTAGCTCCTGGGATCCACCATCTTGTTGCAACAATCAGAAAGAAGAAAGGAAGGGAAAAGGGGGGTAGCAAAGCAACCACGAGTACTCATCCAAAGTACTCGCTAGTATCATATCTATACTAAGTATGCATTGGTATCAAATGGAAGGGTTGTATCTGTGGACTGAAATGCAGAATGCCAGAATAGAGGGAAAGGCCTAGCCTATCGAAGACTAGCATCTTCAAGCAGCTCCAAGCATCTTCCAGCATGTAGAAGAGTAAAGAATAGCAGTTCATATTTAACAAACATGTTATAGCATTAACGCCCAGAGATCCTTCCTCGACTCCCTGCGAGAAAAGCCATCCCGAAGCCACATATCCATCTCATGTCTCAAGTAACCAGTTCTAGTTGTAATAGATCAGGATACAAGTCTAAACGTCCATTACCGTGGACACGATAGTCGAATAGATAACTTCCCTGCAGGGGTGCACCACGTTACCCAACACACTCAATCACTCTGGCCGGACACACTTTTCTGGGTCAATGCCCGGCCTCGGAAGATCAACACGTTGCAGCCCTACCTAGGCTCAGCAGAGAGGTCCCCGTCGGTCTACATCCTAAGCGCTTCGGGGTCTTGGGCCCATCGCCCATTGCACTCCTGGTCATTGCAAGCAGGGTGAATACCAACACCGCCTCGGATGACCTACACGATCCGACCGTGCCGCAATGCTGAACTGGACGTCTGACAAAGCTTCGGCTGATGCCACGACGTCAAGGCCCATAACTATTCTCGCGTGATGGTTAGTGCGTAAAGGCCAACTCAGAACAAATACCCAAACCTGTTAGTGCATTGGGGGCCTCACGGAGACGAGCAAAGACTCACGGTAATGTGACCCCATGGCCCCGTCTCACGGACTTACGGCAAGGGCCCAGAATGCATGGCCGTGCCACATAGAAAACTCGCGGGTGCTCTATGGGCCCGCCCGACTTTCACATCAACTCGCCGATACCCCTCGGGGCCGACCCGACTTCAACAATGGTCTCAAGTAAAGTCTGGGTAACCATGTGTCCAAAACATCAAGGAGGAAAACCGGAGGAATCACCCTCGGTGGATTCCACTCGATGTAATCATCAAGGTGAATGTAAGAGGAACCACCCTCGAGATTCACACTTAAGGGATTGCACGATAGAGTCGTATCGGGAGTGGTCAAGGAGGAATCACCCTCGATGACCGCGACCGAATAGCTACACTATAGAGCCGTCATCAGGAGTGCGTTATGAGGTATCATCCTCGGCACTCGATAATAGCTCTGCAGAGTCGAGCAACAAAAGGGGCGTGATGTGAGGTGTCGGGCTTTGGTCGTCGATCACATTGATCGAGTCGTCGATGATGAAGCAGGGGCAACAAGGACAAGGTGGGGGTCACTGATGGATCACTAGCCAACCTATACTAAGTAGTTTAGGATAAGGAGGTAAGGTATAATAGCAGGTTACAAAAACAGGGTATGCATCAGAATATGAGCAATCAATAACAGTAGCAAAATCTAATGCAAGCATGAGAGAATGGAATGGGT
>NC_041388.1:492145893-492246901 GCF_002162155.2 Triticum dicoccoides | reverse complement strand
ATCACAGCGGCATCAACATCGGTCTCGGGGTCTACCGAAGAAGAAGAGGAAGAAGAAATAGTAAATACAAAGCACACATATGCATGACATGACAACAGGCAAAGCTAGGGTGTTCTAATGCGGTGCTACACACTACCGGCGAAGGGGAAGAACATTCGGGAATGTTTCCTCGAAGTTTGGCATTTTTGGACAGGTGAAACGGAGGAGGACGGTTCAATGTTCTCTATGCTAGGGATGTGTGACGGATGAATGGACCGCGTATTCGGATTCGTCTCGTCATTCTGAACAACTTTCATGTTTTCATCCGAGCTACAGATTATTTTCTATAATTTTTCAAAGTTTTATTAATATTCTAGAATTATCTTTAATCCAAAAATAAAAGAATAAATTGCTAGGGGTACACAGGGAATGTACCCAGAAATTTTCTTTTCAGGCTGGTAGGTGGGGTCATTGACTGAGTTGACCTGGTCAAAAGTTGACAAGTCAAAAGAGGAATAGTGCTTGGGTCCCACTTGTCATTGTCTCTGACTTTATTAGATTAATCATTTTTCTTTAATTAATTGTGGGGCCCATTAGTCAGTGTGTTAGGTCTCGGGTTAGTGGGCTAAAATTAGTTTGACCTCCAATCTAATATTCACACGGCCCAGGTGGCAGGGGCACTAGCCAGCCAGGACCGCACGCGCGCAGTGGACGCGGCAGCAGCAGTGGGCGCCGGCGACGAGCGCATGTACTTGGCGCGGAAGGAGGTGCGTGGGCAACGGTGAGTGGAGGTGGGGGCTTGGCAACGGCGGCGGTCCGAGCAGACGGCACCAGCGCAACGGCAGCTGGAGGCCAGCGGGGGTCGGCCGCGACGCGGGGAGCACGCATGGGGGCGACCGGTGATGCGCGGGTCGAGCAAGCGGAGGTCAGGGGCGTGCGCATGCGATGGCTGGCGCACAGCAGGTCGCGGGCTGCGGGGCACGCGGAGCTACGACGGGTACGGGGGGTGGAGCGGGCGAGAACGCACGGCGTCGGGACACAGGGGAAAAGGGAAGCGGGGCGCGGGAGCTCACGACGAGGGGGTCGGGGTGGCGTTCGGGGAGGCCGGCGACGCCATGGTCTCCCACGAGCAGAGGACGGCGCGAGGAGCGGCGGGACGTTGGCAGCGGTCCTCGGGCGTAGCCACGCTTGACGCCGGGAGGAGACGGGGATGGCGCGATGATGAGGACGGGGCGACACGGTCCTCGGGCGACGGCAAGCGGCGACACCGGGGGCGGCGCGGCACCCAGCTCAGGTCGGGGCGAGGAGAGGGAAGAGGGGATTGACCGGGGTTGCTCCCCCGATCCAGATCGGGTCGGGGTGAAGGGGAGACGTGGATCGGGAAGTGGGGAAAGTGGGGATCGGGCCTAGGGTTTGTGGGTGGTGGGGGGTTTATGGCGGGAGAGTGGGCCGGCCTGGGTGGGCTGGCCGACTAGGCCGGCCAGTTGGCTAGCTGGGCCGGTTGGCCCAACGTGGGGAGGGGGGTTCATTTCCTATTTCACATTTTTTTCTATTTTCAGTTTTAGCTAATGCTTTCTATTAAATTATAAAAGTAAATGAGTTTTGTTAGATATGAGACTTGTCACATAAATCAGTCACATTGTTTTTAGGAGTCACAAAAAGTTCGAGGCCAAAAGGAGTTGTCTAACCATTTTTAGAAATAGAAAAGACGAGATTTAAAAGTTGTTGGACCAGTTAATAAAATTCTAGAGGCACTTTGGGAATCCAAAAGAGGTTGGTTCCAACATGACAATTACTCAGTGATTATTTGCAATATCATGAACATTTTAGTTTCTCGGTTTGGATAAATTACATTTTGACTTTATTTTTGCGGGTTTGAATCAGAAGAGTGATTTGGATCAAGTGAGGATTAGCAACAGTAATGTGATGACATGGCATCATTAGCAGAATGTTATTGTAGCTTAATTATTCGGGCGTCAGAGCGGCGAGGAACGCGGCGCGACGGGATGCCCAACGCTTCCTTACCAGTTACTGTACGCCGTGGCGCCATGAACGATGCTTGAAGAGAGCTCTGGGACAGAGTGGCCGGGCAGCCGTACAGTGCGGTGGTTTTTAAGAGCTCAACGACAAACAACGAAGGAAATTTGGCTTCCCTTACAATTTTGCTCGTTCAATATCGCACACGGTTTATCTCCATCGCCTCCGGAAACATTGTGTGCTGAGCCTATTTTGTGTTGTGTTATGATTGTCCGGAACCCCAGCCACGCGGATCGTGCGTGTGCATTGTAGGATGCGCCGCGATCGAACGGCAATCCACGTCTCTCACATCACACCCGTGTAGATGGAGCTGTATTGGATTTATATGCGCTAAATGCCTAGAAAATGCACATAATCCCCTAAATATGGTAAATGAGTCCGGAAAAATGCCAAATTTGAACACGGTGATTTGCAGGGTGTATGTTCGTCATAGAAAAAAACTCCAAGGCAAAGAACGAAGAAAATTTAGATTTCCCTTCAATCTTGGTGATTTCCCTCTCGAAAGTATGGAACTTCCTCGGTGATGGTTCGATTTATGAAGGGCGTGCATGATGACATACGCCAAACCTTATCATTTTTTTACAAGGGCATGGTGAGGCCATACCATGGCACCATGCCATGTGTCATGTTTTTCAAGCAATTATTTCATTTTTCTATAGTTGAAACCCCAATAAACAAACATTTGTGGTTGACTATTGCCACACATTTCATCGAAATATCTGCCCATACCTTGTAAAAGGCATGAGAATTTACTAAATGGAATGAGCATGGTTTTCCAGGCCGTTCTTGTGCACTGACTATTTGAACTTGAATTATGTGCAGTAATGTCTAGAAAATGCACATAATCCCCTAAATATAGTAAATGAACCCGGAAAAGTGCCAAATTTGAACACAGCGATTTGCAAGGTGTATGTTCATTGTAGAAAAAAACTCATGGACAAAGGAAAAAAGAAATTTGGACCCCCCCTTCAATCTTGGTGATTTCCCCCTCGAAACCATGAGACTTCCTCAGTGATGGTTCGATTTATGAAAGACGTGCATGACGACATGAGGCAAACATTCTCAATTTTTTACTAGGGCACAGGGACGCCATACCATGGCACCACACCAGGTGTTATGTTTTCCAAGCATGTATTTCATCTTTGTATAATTATTAACCCAGTAAACGACACCTTCGTGGTTGACTATTGCCACACATTTCCTTGAAATCTCTGCCCATTTCTTGTAAAAGGCATGGGAATTTACTAAATAGCATGAGCATGGTTTTCAGACCGTTCTTGTGCACCTTTTCATTCACCGATTGTTCGAATTTGAATTATGTGGATTAATGCCTAGAAAATGCACATAATCCCCTAAATAGGGTAAATGAGCCCGGAAAAATGCCAAATTTGAACACGTTGCATTGGAGGGGGTATGTTGATTGTAGAAAAAACTGAATGACAAACTAGGAAGGAAATTTGGATTCCCAGCCCCTTCAATCTTGGTGATTTCCCCCTCCAAACCATGAAAATTCCTTGGTGATGGTTCGATTTATGAATGGCGTGCACGACGACATAAGCCAAACCTTCTCAAATTTTTACCAGGGCATGGTGATGCCATACCATGGCACCATGCCAGCCGTCATATTTTTCAAGCATGTATTTCATTTTTCTATAGTTGGAAAACCAATAAACGACGTGTTTGTGGTTGACTATTGCCACACATTTCCGTGAAATCTTTGTCCATTCCTTATAAAAGGCATGAGAATTTACTAAATAGCACACACATGGTTTTCCAGACCATTCTCGTGTACCTTTTCATGCACCAATTGTTTGAATTTGAATTATGTGCATTAATGCCTAGAAAATGCACATAATCCCCTAAATATTGTAAATGAACCCAGAAAAGTGCCAAATTTGAACACGGTGATTTGCAGGGTTTATGTTCATCGTAGAAAAAAACACAAAGAAAATTTGGATTCCCCTTCAATCTTGGTGATTTACTGTCGCACGTGATTCATCGTCGTCACCTCTGCGAACCGTGTGTGTTCACCCACACATGCAAAAGGAAAAAAGAAAACCCTTGCCCACTTCGTTCTCACCCACTCGCCGCGGACTCCTCCGCAACTCTGCACCTTGATAATCCCCAAGTGCAAGGAATCATCGTAGCAATTTCCAAAGGTGGAAGTGATAAGTATGGAGTGTCGAACCCACAAGGAGCTAAAGGTAAGATCAATATTCTCTCAAGTCCTATCTGCCACTGATACGACTCTACATACACCGAACGTTTGCTTCCATCTAGAAACGAGAAATAAAACTACGTTGTGGGTATAAAGAGGATAACTTTGCACGATATCGGAGAGCTAAAATATAAAAATAGGTGCTGCTAACATAAAGTTAGAATATATTACTATATATTATAAATAGTGAGTGTGGAATAATGATGGATCGGTGTGTGGAATTACCCTAGGCAATTGTTAACAAGATCGATGATCATTATTGCAATTCTATATGAGGGAGAGGCATAAGCTAACATACTTTCTCCACTTGGAACATATGCAGTTATGATTGGAACTCTAGCAGACATCTGCAACTACTAAAGATCATTAAGGTAAAACCCAACCATAGCATTAAAGTATCAAGTCCCCTTTATCCCATACGCAACAACCCCCCTACTCGGGTTTAAGCTTCTGTCACTCTAGCAACCCACTATAAGTAAATCATGAACGTATTGCAACACCCTACAACGGGAATCCTTCACATGTGCGCGACACGGAAGGTACCATAGGGCAGCACCAAAATAAAATATACAACTCAAACCAATCTAATGAAGGAAATATGCCCTAGAGGCAATAATAAAGTTATTATTTATTTCCTTATATCATGATAAATGTTTATTATTCATGCTAGAATTGTATTAACCGGAAACATAATACTTGTGTGAATACATAGACAAACAAAGTGTCACTAGTATGCCTCTACTTGACTAGCTCGTTAATCGAAGATGGTTATGTTTCCTAACCATAAACAAAAGAGTTGTCATTTTATTAACGGGATCACATCATTAGGAGAATGATGTGATTGACATGACCCATTCCATTAGCTTAGCACCCGATCGTTTAGTATGTTGCTATTGCTTTCTTCATGACTTATACATGTTCCTATAACTATGAGATTATGCAACTCCCGTTTATCGGAGGAACACTTTGGGTACTACCAAACGTCACAACGTAACTGGGTGATTATAAAGGAGTACTACAGGTGTCTCCAAAGGTACATGTTGGGTTGGCGTATTTCGAGATTAGGTTTTGTCACTCCGATTGTCGGAGAGGTATCTCTGGGCCCTCTCGGTAATGCACATCACATAAGCCTTGCAAGCATTGCAACTAATGAGTTAGTTGCGGGATGATGTATTTACAGAACGAGTAAAGAGACTTGCCGGTAACGAGATTGAACTAGGTATTGGAATACCGACGATCGAATCTCGGGCAAGTAACATACCGATGACAAAGGGAACAACGTATGTTGTTATGCGGTCTGACCGGTAAAGATCTTCGTAGAATATGTAGGAGCCAATATGGGCATCCAGGTCCCGCTATTGGTTATTGACCGGAGACATGTCTCAGTCATGTCTACATTGTTCTCGAACCCGTAGGGTCCGCACGCTTAAGGTTACGATGACAGTTATATTATGAGTTTATGCATTTTGATGTACCGAAGGTTGTTCGGAGTCCTGGATGTGATCACGGACATGACGAGGAGTCTCGAAATGGTCGAGACATAAAGATTGATATATTGGAAGCCTATGTTTGGATATCGGAAGTGTTCCGGGTGAAATCGGGATTTTACCGGAGTACCGGGAAGGTTACTGGAACCCCCTGGGAGCTATATGGGCCTTAGTGGAAAAGAGAAGGGGCTGCCCTAGATGGGTTGCGCGCCACCCTCCCTCCCCTAGTCCTATTAGGATAAGGAGAGGTGGCCGGCCCCCCCTCTCTCTTTTCCCCCTCCGCGAATCCTATTCCAACTAGGATTGGGGGGGAGGGGGAATCCTACTCCCAAAGGGAGTAGGACTCTCCTGGCGCGCCAAGCTTGGCCGGCCAGCTTCCCCCCCTCTAGTCCTTTATATACTGAGGCAGAGGCACCCCAGAAACACACAAGTTGATCCACGTGATCTATTCCTTAGCCGTGTGCGGTGCCCCCAGCCACCATAATCCTCGATAATACTGTAGCGGAGTTTAGGCGAAGCCCTGCTGCCGTAGTGCATCAAGATCGTCACCACGCCGTCGTGCTGATGGAACTCTTCCCCGACACTTTGCTGGATCGGAGTCCGGGGATCGTCATCGAGCTGAACGTGTGCTCGAACTCGGAGGTGCCGTAGTTTCGGTGCTTGATCGGTTGGATCGTGAAGACGTACGACTACTTCCTCTATGTTGCGTCAACGCTTCCGCAGTCGGTCTGTGTGGGTACGTAGACAACACTCTCCCATCTCGTTGCTTTGCATCACATGATCTTGCGTGTGCGTAGGAATTTTTTTGAAATTACTACGAAACCCAACAGTGGCATCTGAGCCTAGGTTATTTATGTTGATGTTATATGCACGAGTAGAACACAAGTGAGTTGTGGGCGATATAAGTCATACTGCCTACCAGCATGTCATACTTTGGTTCGGCGGCATTGTTGGACGAGACGACCCGGACGAACCTTACGCGTACGCTTACGCGGGACCGGTTTCCCCGACGTGCTTTGCACACAGGTGGCCTGCGGGCGACTGTCTCTCCAACTTTAGTTGAACCAAGTATGGCTACGCCCGGTCCTTGTGAAGGTTAAAACGGAGTCTATTTGACAAACTATCGTTGTGGTTTTGATGCGTAGGTGAGATTGGTTCTTGCTTAAGCCCGTAGCAGCCACGTAAAACTTGCAACAACAAAGTAGAGGACGTCTAACTTGTTTTTGCAGGCCATGTTGTGATGTGATATGGTCAAGACATGATACTGAATTTTATTGTATGAGATGATCATGTTTTGTAACCGAGTTATCGGCAACTGGCAGGAGCCATATGGTTGTCGCTTTATTGTATGCAATGAAATCGCGATGTAATGATTTACTTTATTACTAAGCGGTAGTGATATTCATGGAAGGATAAGCTTGGCGAGACGACAACGATGCTACGATGGAGATCAAGGTGTCACGCCAGTGACGATGGTGATCATGACGGTGCTTCGGAGATGGAGATCACAAGCACAAGATGATGATGGACATATCATATCACTTATATTGATTGCATGTGATGTTTATCCTTTTATGCATCTTATCTTGCTTTGATTGACGGTAGCATTATAAGATGATCTCTCACTAAATTATCAAGAAGTGTTCTCCGTGAGTATGCACCGTTGTGAAAGTTCTTCGTGCTGAGACACCACGTGATGATCGGGTGTGATAGGTTCTACGTTCAAATACAACGGGTGCAAAACAGTTGCACACGCGGAATACTCAGGTTATACTTGACGAGCCAAGCATATACAGATATGGCCTCGGAACACGGAGACCGAAAGGTCGAGCGTGAATCATATAGTAGATATGATCAACATAACGATGTTCACCATTGAAAACTACTCCATCTCACGTGATGATCGGTTATGGTTTAGTTGATTTGGATCACGTAATCACTTAGAGGATTAGAGGGATGTCTATCTAAGTGGGAGTTCTTTAATTAATTTGATTAACTGAACCTAAATTTATCATGAACTTAGTCCTGGTAGTATTTTGCAAATCATGTTGTAGATCAATAGCTCGTGTTGTTGCTTCCCTGTGTTTATTTTAATATGTTCCTAGAGAAAATTGTGTTGAAAGATGTTAGTAGCAAAGATGCAGATTGGATCCGTGATCTGAGGTTCATCCTCATTGCTGCACAGAAGAATTATGTCCTTGATGCACCGCTAGGTGACAGACCTATTGCAGGAGCAGATGCAGACGTTATGAACGTTTGTCTAGCTCAATATGATAGACTACTTGATAGTTTAGTGCACCATGCTTAATGGCTCAGAATCGGGACTTCAAAGACGTTTTGAACGTCATGGAGCATATGAGATGCTCCAGGAGTTGAAGTTAATATTTCAAGCAAAATACCCGAGTTGAGAGATATGAAGTCTCCAACAAGTTCTATAGCCAAAAGATGGAGGAGAATCGCTCAACTAGTGAGCATGTGCTCAGATTGTCTGAGTACTACAATCGCTTGAATCAAGTGGGAGTTAATCTTCCAGATAAGATAGTGATTGACAGAATTCTCTAGTCACCATCACCAAGTTAGTAGAACTTCGTGATGAACTATGATATGCAAGGGATAACGGAAACGATTCCCAAGCTCTTCGTAATGCGTAAATTGACGAAGGTAGAAATCGAGAAAAATATCAAGTGTTGATGGTAGACAAGACCACTAGTTTCAAGAAAAGGGCAGAGGGAAGAAGGGGAACTTCAAAAAGAACAGCAAGCTAGTTGCTGCTCAAGTGAAGAAGCCCAAGTCTGGTCCTAAGCCTGAGACTAAGTGTTTCTACTGCAAAGGGACTGGTCACTGGAAGCGGAACTACCCCAAGTGATTGGCAGATAAGAAGGATGGCAAAGTAAACATAAGTATATTTGATATACATGTTATTGATGTGTACTTTACTAGTGTTTATAGCAACCCCTCAGTATTTGATACTAGTTCAGTTGCTAAGATTAGTAACTCAAAACAGGAGTTGCAGAATAAACAGAGACTAGTTAAGGGTGAAGTGACGATGTGTGTTGGAAATGGTTCCAAGATTGATATGATCATCATCGCACACTCCCTATACTTTCGGGATTAGTGTTGAACCTGAATAAGTGTTATTTGGTGTTTGCGTTAAGCATGAATATGATTTGATCATGTTTTTTGTAATACGGTTATTCATTTAAGTAAGAGAATAAATTGTTGTTCTTTTTACATGAATAAAACCTTATATGGTTACACACCCAATGAAAATAGTTCATTGGATCTCGATCATAGTGATACACATATTCATAATATTAAAACCAAAAGATGCAAAGTTAATAATGATAGTGCAACTTGTTTGTAGCACTGCCGTTTAGGTCATATTGGTGTAAAGCGCATGAAGAAACTCCATGCTCATAGGATTTTGGAATCACTTGATTATGAATCACTTGATGCTTGCGAACCATGCCTCCTGGGCAAGATGACTAAGACTCCGTTCTCCGGAGCGAGCAAATGACTTATTGGAAATAATACATATTGATGTATGCGGTCCGATGAGTGTTAAGGCTCACGGCAAGTATCATTATTTTCTGAACTTCACAGATGATTTGAGAAGATATGGGTATATCTACTTGATGAAACATAAGTCTGAAACATTTGAAGAGTTCAAAGAATTTCAGAGTGAAGTGGAAAATCATCATGACAAGAAATTAAAAGTTTCTACGATATGATCGCAGAGGTAAAATATTTGAGTTACGAGTTTGGTCTTCAATTAAAACAATGTGAAATAGTTTCACTAGTCACACCACTTGGAACACCATAGTGTAATGGTGTGTCCGAACGTCATAACCGTACTTTATTAGATATAGTGCGATCTATGATGTCTCTTACCGATCTACCACTATCGTTTTGGGGTTATGCATTAGAGACAACTGCATTCACGTTAAATAGGGCACCATCTAAGTCCGTTGAGACGACACAATCTGAACTGTGGTTTGGCAAGAAACCAAAGTTGTCGTTTCTTAAAGTTTGGGGTTGTGATGCTTATATGAAAAAGTTTCATACTAATAAGCTCAAAGCCAAATCGGAGAAATATGTCTTCATAGGATACCCAAAGGAGACTGTTGGGTACACCTTCTATCACAAATCCGAAGGCAAGACTTTTGTTGCTAAATTCGGAGTTTTTCTAGAGAAGGAGTTTCTCTCGAAAGAAGTGAGTGGGAGGAAAGTAGAACTTGATGAGGTAACTATACCTGCTCCCTTATTGGAAAGTAGTTCATCATAGAAATCTGTTCCTGTGACTACTACACCAATTAGTGAGGAAGCTAATGATGATGATCATGTAACTTCAGATCAAGTTACTACCAAATCTCGTAGGTAAACCAGAGTGAGATCCGCACCAGAGTGGTACAGTAATCCTGTTCTGGAAGTCATGTTACTAGACCATGACGAACTTGCGAACTATGAGGAAGCGATGATGAGCCCAGATTCCACAAAATGGTTTGAGGCCATGAAATCTGAGATACGATCCATGTATGAGAACAAAGTATGGACTTTGGTTGACTTGCCCGATGATCGGCAAGCCATAGAAAATAAATGGATCTTCAAGAGGAAGACGGACGCTGATAGTAGTGTTACTATCTACAAAGCTAGAATTGTCGCAAAAGGTTTTCGACAAGTTCAAGGTGTTGACTACGATGAGATTTTCTCACTCGTATCTATGCTTAAATCTGTCCGAATCATGTTAGCAATTGCCGCATTTTATGAAATCTGGCAAATGGATAAACAAAACTGCATTCCTTAATGGATTTACTAAAGAAGAGTTGTATACGATGCAACTAGAAGGTTTTGTCGATCCTAAAGGTGTTAACTAAATATGCAAGCTCCAGCGATCCATCTATGGACTGGTGCAAGAATCTCGGAGTTGGAATATACGCTTTGATAAGTTGATCAAAGCATATAGTTTTATACAGACTTGCGGTGAAGCCTGTATTTACAAGAAAGTGAGTGGGAGCACTACAACATTTCTGATAAGTATATGTGAATGACATATTGTTGATCGGAAATAATGTAGAATTATTCTGCAAAGCATAAAGGAGTGTTTGAAAGGAGTTTTTCAAAGAAAGACCTCGGTGAAGCTGCTTACATATTGAGTATCAAGATCTATAGAGATAGATCAAGACACTTGATAAGTTTTCTCAATGAGTACATACCTTGACAAGATTTTGAAGTAGTTCAAAATGGAACAGTCAAAGAAAAGGTTTCTTGCCTGTGTTACAAGGTGTGAAATTGAGTAAGACTCAAAGCTCGACCACAGCAGAAGATAGAAATAGAATGAAAGTCATTCCCTATGCCTCAGCCATAGGTTCTATAAAGTATGCCATGCTGTGTACCAGATCTATTGTATACCCTACACTATGTTAAGCAAGGGAGTACAATAGTTATCTAAGAGTAGATCACTGGACAGCGGTCAAAATTATCCTTAGTGGAATAAGGAAATATTTCTCAATTATGGAGGTGACAAAAAGGTTCGTCGTAAAAGGTTACGTCGATGCAAGTTTTGACACAGATCTGGATGACTCTAAGTCTCGATCTAGATACATATTGAAAATGGGAGCAATAAGCTAGAGTAGCTCCGTGCAGAGCATTGTTGACATAAAAATTTGCAAAATACTTATGGATCTGAATGTGGCAGACCCGTTGACTAAAATTATCTCACAAGCAAAACATGATCACACCTTAGTACTCTTTGGGTGTTAATCACATAGCGATGTGAACTAGATTACTGACTCTAGTAAACCCTTTTGGGTGTTGATCACATATCGATGTGAACTATGGGTGTTAATCACATGGTGATGTGAACTATTACTGTTAAATCACATGGCGATGTGAACTAGATTATTGACTCTAGTGCAAGTGGGAGACTGAAGGAAATATGCCCTAGAGGCAATAATAAAGTTATTATTTATTTCCTTATATCATGATAAATGTTTATTATTCATGCTAGAATTGTATTAACCGGAAACATAATACTTGTGTGAATACATAGACAAACAAAGTGTCGCTAGTATGCCTCTACTTGACTAGCTTGTTAATCGAAGATGGTTATGTTTCCTAACCATAAACAAAAGAGTTGTCATTTTATTAACGGGATCACATCATTAGGAGAATGATGTGATTGACATGACCCATTCCATTAGCTTAGCACCCGATCGTTTAGTATGTTGCTATTGCTTTCTTCATGACTTATACATGTTCCTATAACTATGAGATTATGCAACTCCCGTTTATCGGAGGAACACTTTGGGTACTACCAAACGTCGCAACGTAACTGGGTGATTATAAAGGAGTACTACAGGTGTCTCCAAAGGTACATGTTGGGTTGGCGTATTTCGAGATTAGGTTTTGTCACTCCGATTGTCGGAGAGGTATCTCTGGGCCCTCTCGGTAATGCACATCACATAAGCCTTGCAAGCATTGCAACTAATGAGTTAGTTGCGGGATGATGTATTTACAGAACGAGTAAAGAGGCTTGCCGGTAACGAGATTGAACTAGGTATTGGAATACCGACGATCGAATCTCGGGCAAGTAACATACCGATGACAAAGGGAACAACGTATGTTGTTATGTGGTCTGACCGATAAAGATCTTCGTAGAATATGTAGGAGCCAATATGGGCATCCAGGTCCCGCTATTGGTTATTGACCAGAGACATGTCTCGGTCATGTCTACATTGTTCTCGAACCCGTAGGGTCCGCAAGCTTAAGGTTACGATGATAGTTATATTATGAGTTTATGCATTTTGATGTACCGAAGGTTGTTCGGAGTCCCGGATGTGATCACGGACATGACGAGGAGTCTCGAAATGGTCGAGACATAAAGATTGATATATTGGAAGCCTATGTTTGGATATCGGAAGTGTTCCGGGTGAAATCGGGATTTTACCGGAGTACCGGGAAGGTTACCGGAACCCCCCGGGAGCTATATGGGCCTTAGTGGGCCTTAGTGGAAAAGAGAAGGGGCTGCCCTAGATGGGCTGCGCGCCACCCTCCCTCCCCTAGTCCTATTAGGACAAGGAGAGGTGGCCGGCCCCCCCTCTCTCTTTTCCCCCTCCGCGAATCCTATTCCAACTAGGATTGGGGGGGGGGGGGAATCCTACTCCGAGAGGGAGTAGGACTCTCCTGGCGCGCCAAGCTTGGCCGGCCAGCTTCCCCCCCTCTAGTCCTTTATATACTGAGGCAGAGGCACCCTAGAAACACACAAGTTGATCCACGTGATCTATTCCTTAGCCGTGTGCGGTGCCCCTAGCCACCATAATCCTCGATAATACTGTAGCGGAGTTTAGGCGAAGCCCTGCTGCCTAGTGCATCAAGATCGTCACCACGCCGTCGTGCTGACGGAACTCTTCCCCGACACTTTGCTGGATCGGAGTCCGGGGATCGTCATCGAGCTGAACGTGTGCTCGAACTCGGAGGTGTCGTAGTTTCGGTGCTTGATCGGTTGGATCGTGAAGACGTATGACTACTTCCTCTATGTTGCGTCAACGCTTCCGCAGTCGGTCTGCGTGGGTACGTAGACAACACTCTCCCATCTCGTTGCTTTGCATCACATGATCTTGCGTGTGCGTAGGAATTTTTTTGAAATTATTACGAAACCCAACATCTAAATCATCAATCAACCCAAAAGGTAAAAGAAATCTACTCAAAACATCATAGGATGGCAACACATCATTGGATCATAATATGTGGCATAAAGCACCATGTTCAAGTAGTGGATTACAGCGGGGTGCGGGAGAGTGGACCACTTAAAAGAGATGAGGAAGGTGATGAATATGGTGATGTTTATGAAGACAATCACCGCGGCGCTGGCCCCGGTGGCATTCCGGCGCCATCGAGAGAGAGGGGGAGAGAGTCTACCCCGTGTGCTTCACTGTCGGTGTCAAAACCGGCGGATCTCGGGTAGAGGGTCCCGAACTGTGCGTCTAAGTTCGATGGTAATAGGAGGCGGGGGACACAATGTTTTACCCAGGTCCGGGCCCTCTTGATGGAGGTAATACCCTATGTCCTGCTTGATTGATATTAATGAGTATAAGGATTACAAGAGTTGATCTACCACGAGATCGTTGCGGCTAAACCCTAGAGGCCTAGCCTGTCTGATTGTGATTGTTATCTACAGACTAAACCATCCGGTTTATATAGACACTGGAGGGGCCTAGGGTTATACAAAGTCGGTTACAGAGAAAGTAAATAATACATCCGGACGCCTAGCTTGCCTCCCACGCAAAGGAGAGTCCAATCCGGACACGGGAGGAAGTCTTCTATCTTGTATCTTCATGGCCCAATAGTCCGGCCCATGTCACATAGGCCGGACGCCCGAGGACCCCTTAATCCAGGACTCCCTCAGTAGCCCCCGAACCAGGCTTTAATGATGATGTGTCCGACGCGCTAATAGTCTTCGGCATTGCAAGGCGGGTTCTTCCTCCGAACACTTCAAAGCGTTTGATCCGAAGAGTCATACTCGGCTTTCCATTTAATGTCGTACCCCTTGGCTTCTGCGCCTCTACCACTTCGGCTTCCACGTGTCAAGCGAACACGATAGGTCAGAGTACTTTTTGCACATACCACCCTGACCATGTAAGAAGGGTGCCTATTTAAAGGGACTGGATCTCAGATCCCATTCCACATTGAGTGGAAAATCCTTAGAGCTTGCTAGGAGAAACCATTCCAACATGGCTAGCATTCCCAGTTCTTCCTCCCGTCCCCACGGCTCCGAAAAAGGCGATTGGGGGAGATGTTCAGTATCCCACGATCAGCTGGCTAAGCTTCAAACACAGGGATTTCTTCCCCCCGCGGATCTAGTCCCTGTTCGAGCAGGATTAACCTCTTTTACGGGCGAAGCCCTGGCGGAAAATTTCCCCAATCCAGCCAGGGGAGAGCGAGTGTGCTTTACATCCTTCTTAATAAGAGGCGTCGTGTTTCCAATCCACCCCTTCCTCTGAGGTCTTCTGGAGTACTACGACCTCCAACTGCACAATCTCACACCGGGTTCCATTCTGCACATCGCAGGCTACGTTGCTCTTTGTGAGCTATTCCTGGGCTGCGAGGCCCATTTCGTGCTATGGAGGAAACTGTTCTGCCTCGTCCCTCGCTCCCAAAAGGGATCTATATTTGAGGTGGGCGGCGCCGAACTATGGCGCATAGCCGGGACTGGATACTTATCCGGCACGCCGAAGAAGGCGTCCGAAGAGTGGCCCTCGGAGTGGTTCTATATTGAGGACGTCGCTCTCCCTGACCCAGTTCGAATGGGCCTTCCCGAATTTACTCGTGCTCCATTAAAAAAACGCCACAGCTGGCGCCCTCGGAGCCTCGAGGAGGAAGATAGTGCGGAAGTCCAACAATTAATGGGCAAGATAAGGACACTCGCCCAGTCCGAATTATCAATAATCGATGTAGTGGCCACTTCCATAGTGCGATGTGTGCAACCGCTCCAATTCAGGGGGCTTCCCATGTGGCACGGCAATGGGGAAGATGACGCCTCGCGCTGTGGACGAAAGGGTCCGGATTCCCTTACCGCCTTGGCCGCAATACTGGCCGATCTGTATAAAGGGGAGAAAGAAGAGTTCACTCGTCTTACGCTCTGGGAAGGATTTTCTATGTACAATCCTCCTAGCCGGGTGGGTTTTAATCCCATCACTCTACTGAATCCTCTCCCTGAGTCATGCTTAATTGCCATTAACCCTTCCATTTGTAACATGGATGGCGGAAGGTTATAGCGGGGATCTATAGCCCCGCTCCATAACCGGAGAACCGTAACCGGGACCTTGACCCCGGATATGAAGAGGATCCAGACATATTCGTAGAGCTTGAGGAGGGAGTATTCTACCAGGCGAGCTATGATGGCACAGTAGTGCCAATTGTGGTCGACTATCCCGGCCTCCTTCCTGCCTCACATGTAAGTAATCAAGAGACACCTCCTCCGAAAGAGCTTCCTCACCGTACCTCACCCACCGCACTGTCTCGTGCTCCAAAGGGTAGGCGCTCGGCGCGCCATGCTACACTAGAGGCATCTCGTAAGAGCACGGCGCCCGCGCCTAACAAGTCGTCGAAGAGGAAGGCAGACGATAACACGGCCGAATCTTCATCGAAGAGGTATGGCTTTTAAAATATGCCCTCTAGCAGTCACATCGAACTGTGACACTACCTGCTGTGTCTTATCAGGAAGAGCGTTCGCCAGACTATGTCCGGGGATCCTGTCGGTCGCGCCTCCACCAGTCAGGTTCCAGACCCTGCCTTAAGGATGGAGGCTAACACGGGAGTGACGCTGGATTGTCCTTCCGCAGAGGACTCGAATGACGTGTCCATCATGAACTGTGAAGTGGAGAGTGCCATGAATCATCGGCGCTGGAGGGCCACGAAAGAGGCATTCAATGCCTTCAGCTTGGCCGATGCATACATCCGAGCTGCTCGGGATGGGCTTGCCAGAGCCACCAACCAGCATTTAAAAGATATGCGGGTAAGTACAGATTTGTACAGCCTTTGTAATCATATACCAGTAGCCCCCGAGACTTGAAGCAGTTGATACAACTGATTTAAGGATCATTGTATAATCATGCACTTACAGATAAGAACAACCTGCTGTCTCAAGAGCTGGAAGAGTGTCAGACTCTGCTAGCTATGGCTACCGCCGAATTGGAGAAATCCAAGAAGGCACCGCCTGGTATTGTTTCCCTCCATCTAGAAAAAGGATAATTATATACCAGTAATATTAATACTGTTGTGTCTCCACTAACAGGATCGGTAGATCAACTGAAAGAGAAACTGAAAGTCGCCCAGGCGGGTGAACAGGAGGCCAAAAGGCAACATGCAGCAGGCGAACGTGTGCTGACGCGAGTCAGGGACGACAAGAACAAGCTGCAGGATTCCAACATCCTGATGGGCGAAGAGCTAAAAGATGTACGAGCCCAGCTGGCTGACACCGTGAAGGAGAATTAGAGGCGACGAGGCGGCATATTCAGTATGCTTTTGACCTTACCTTAATGTAATTTAGCGAAGAAATGATCTAACAGATTGATGTCTGCAGGTATGCTGACTGTCCACCCCGAAGAGGAAATGTCCGGTTCTCAAGGCGACCTGCTGCAAGAGCTATCCCAACTGCACGCATTGCCAAAGCTTTGTGGCCATCCGCCTCTCCTCCAGGAAGTATGGAAGAGCTTGTGAAGAAATTCCAGGGAGCTCGGCGGCGCTTCCTATTATGGAAGATATCGGCCTGCCGAGAAGGTGCGTGAGAGGCCTGGGCCATGGTAAAAACACGGTACACCAAGCTTGATCCAAATCATATGGTCCGGGTCAGACCTCGGGGGTCAGATGGAAAAGAAATTCCAGTTAGTCTGGTATATGACCAAGTAAAGATAGCCGCCAAGTATTCCCAACTAGCTAGATAACCTGTTAGATGGCATAGAGGAAGAAGTTTTTGAGTCCAAGTGACTATGTACTTCGATTGACAAACTTGTTCCTAGCCGGATTGTAAAATGATTGTCATGGCAGACCTTTTCGCTTCGACCTCTGGACCTGAAGGCTCGGAGTTTTTCTGAATACCATAACGGTAATATAGACCGGGGCATGCGTGGAAACCAGGCGTAGGGGTCATAGTTGCTTGAACAGACAAGTTGTATCCGGCTAGCTATGTTATATTACATGTTGATTGTAAGAAACATCTTACAGGGAGAATAGTTCCATTAGGGGTTCCTTTCCCTGGGCGGATATGCATTAGTATGCATGTCCGAACTATGATTGAAAAATCGTAGTGTACGTAACATCTGGGGGTTCATGGTGTGATGAAGGTAAAACGTCTTTAGTTCGCCGACCGAATATTCCCTTAAGAATGCTAGCTTTCGGCTTCACCCAGCCTTAGGTACAAGTCCGGATGACCCTGCTGTAACAATCGCAGAGGTGCTCCCTTTATGCCCTAGCCGAACAAACAGGAACGTAGGGCATAAACACAGGAGCCAGGCAACCCAGCTTGGCAAAAACTTAAGTCATAATGATGCATATAATGTCGAAGAAAAGGTGCATATGCGGAAGAGGACGCATATGTGTTGAGCTTGATGCTCGGAAAATAATAATAAGCTTCTGTAAAAGAAGCCCCCAGGTATTATGAGTGTATACATTTAAGGATGTGCACATCATATGTGTGCGGTTTGGCCTCACAAGAGCTAAAGAGCTAGAGAAAAATTAAAGAGGGTAAAAAATGAAAACAAAGGGAGAAGAAGACGAACAAAGAGTATGGCTCTAGGCATAGAATCTTCGGAGTCTTGCGGAATTCCACGGGTTCGGCTCTAGGCGATTGTCAGATGCATCACGCAAGCGATACGCTCCTCCAGTGAGAACCTCATCTATGATGAAGGGACCCTCCCACTTGGGCTTGAGTTTGTCCTTTTTCTTTTCTGGCAAGCATAGAACGAGTTCACCAACATTATAAGTCTTGGCCCGCACCTCTCTGCTTTGATATCTGCGAGCCTGTTGTTGATAGAATGCAGAACATGCTTTTGCAATGTCACGCTCCTCCTCCAAGGCATCTAGACTGTCCTGCCGATCCAACTCGGCTTCTCTCTCTTCATACATATGCACTCGAGGTGAGTCATGAATGATGTCGCAGGGCAAAATGGCCTCTGCACCGTACACCATGAAGAATGGCGTGTATGCGGTAGTGCGACTCGGCGTGGTCCGCAGCCCCCGGAGTACGGAGTCGAGCTCCTCAACCCAGTGCTTGTCTGATTCTTTCAATGACCGCACTAGTCTAGGCTTAATGCCGCTCATGATAAGACCATTAGCTCGTTCGACTTGACCGTTTGTTTGTGGATGATAGACCGAGGCACAATCGAGCTTAATGCCCAATTTAGCACACCAGGATTTCACTTCATCGGCTATGAAATTGGAGCCGTTACCGGTGATGATGCTGTTTAGGACACCATAACAGTGCACGACACCGGATATAAAGTCTATCACCGGTCCAGCTTCGGCCGTTTTCACTGGTTTGGCCTCTATCCATTTGGTGAATTTATCTACCATGACTAGCAGATATTTTTTCTTATGGCTTCCTCCTTTAAGGGGTCCTACCATATCAAGCCACCAGACCGCAAAAGGCCAACTAATGGGGATTGTTTGTAAAGAAGTAGGCGGCATATGGCTTTGATTGGAAAAGAGCTGGCATCCGACACAACGTTGGACCAGGTCCTGTGCATCTGCTCGGGCCGTCGGCCAAAAGAAACCTGTACGGAAGGCCTTACTTACAATGGCCCGAGCCGCGGTGTGGTGACCGCTGAGACCAGCATGGATTTCAACCAGGAGTTGTCGTCCCTCTTCTTTAGAGATACATCTTTGAAGGACTCTGGTAGCACCTTTCTTGTAGAGCTCTTCATTATGGACCTTGTAGGCTTTCGAGCGCCGAACAATGCAGCGAGCCTCATTCTGGTCCTCCAGGAGCTCTCGCCTATTAAGGTAGGCCAAGAAGGGTTCGGTCCATGGGGCAATTACTGCCATTATTAGATGGGCCGATGGTGTTATTTCAGTGGCTGAGCCCCCGATGATATCGGTATTGTGTTCGTAATATGGGGATATAATCGGATCCGGACTAGTGTTGCCGCTCTCATCCTACCACACCACGGATGGCTTGAAGAGCCTTTCCAAAAAGATGTTAGGCGGGACGGGATCACGCTTGGTGCCCATGTGAGCAAGGACATCCGCCGCTTGATTGCTTTCTCGAGCCACATGATGAAACTCGAGTCCCTCGAACCGAGCTGATATTTTGAGTACGCGTTGCGATAGGCCTCCATCTTTGGATCCTTGGCGTTGGAGTCTCCATTTATTTGGGATATTGCGAGATTTGAATTCCCGCGCACCTCCAGGCGTTGTATGCCCATGGAGGTAGCCATCCGAAGACCGTGCAACAAGGCCTCGTATTCGGCTGGATTGTTGGAGTCTGTGTATAATATTTGAAGTGCGTACTGGACTGTGTCTCCAGTGGGGGACGTTAAAACAATGCCTGCTCCTAAACTGGCCAGCATTTTAGAGCCATCGAAGTGCATGATCCAGTTGGAATATGTACCATACTCTTTAGGGAGTTCGGCCTCTGTCCATTCGGTGACGAAGTCGGCCAATACTTGGGATTTAATGGCTCGGTGTGGTTTGTATGTTATGCCGAATGGTAGGAGCTCAATAGCCCACTTGGCAATCCGACCCGTAGCGTCGCGGTTATTTATTATATCATTGAGCGGTACTTCTGAAGCCACCATGATCGAACACTCTTGGAAGTAGTATCGTACCTTCCGAGATGCCATTAAGACCGCGTACGCTATCTTTTGGTAATGAGGGTACCGGGATTTGCACGGTGTGAGGATGGTGGTGCTACCTCTTGAGCATGCGTTGGTTTTCCCTTGAAGAGGAAAGGGTGATGCAGCAAAGTAGCGTAAGTATTTCCCTCGGTTTTTGAGAACCAAGGTATCAATCTAATAGGAGACTACACGCAAGTCCCTCGTACCTGCACAAACAATCAAGAACCTTGCAACCAACGCGATAAAGGGGTTGTCAGCCCTTCACGGCCACTTGCAAAAGTGAGATCTGATAAAGATAATAAGATAAATATTTTTGGTATTTTTTGTTGTATAGATTGAAAAGTAAATATTGCAAAATGAATAGTGACAGAAATAGCTAGTTGACGGGAAAATTATATAATGGAGAATAGACCCGGGGGCCATAGGTTTCACTAGTGGCTTCTCTCAAGATAGCATAATCTACAGTGTGTGAACAAATAACCATCGAGCAATTGATAGAAAAGCGAATAGTTATGAGAATATCTAGGCATGATCATGTATATAGGCATCATGTCCGTGACAACTAGACCAAAACGATTCTGCATCTACTACTATTACTCCACACATCGACCGCTATCCAGCATGCATCTAGAGTATTAAGTTCATAAGAACAAAGTAACACATTAGGCAAGATGACATGATGTAGAGGGATAAACTCAAGCAATATGATATAAACACCATATTTTTATCCTCGATAGCAACAATACAATACGTGCCTTGCTGCCCCTGCTGTCACTGGGAAAGGACACCGCAAGATTGAACCCAAAGCTAAGAGCTTCTCCCATTGCAAGAAAGATCAATCTAGTAGGCCAAACCAAACTGATAATTTGAAGAGACTTGCAAAGATATTTAAATCACGCATAAAAGAATTCAGAGAAGAATCAAATATTGTTCATAGATAATCTTTATCATAGACACACAATTCACCGGATCTCGACAAACACACCGCAAAAAGAATTACATCGAATAGATCTCCAAGAGAATCGAGGTAGAACTTTGTATTGAGATCCAAAGAGAGAGAAGAAGCCATCTAGCTAATAACTATGGACCCGAAGGTCTATGGTAAACAACTCACACATCATCGGAGAGGCTATGGTGTTGATGTAGAAGCCCTCCGTGATTGATTCCCCCTCCGGCGGAGCACCGAAAAAGGCCCCTAGATGGGATCTCACGGGCACACAAGGTTGCGGCGGTGGAAATAGGGTTTCGTGGTGCTCATGGATGTTTTCAGGGTATATGAGTATAGATAGGCGAAAGAAGTAGGTCGGTGGAGCTGCAAGGGGCCCACGAGGGTGGGGGGCGCACCCTCCTGCCTTGTGGCTTCCTCGCTGCTTCCTTGATGTCCACTCCAAGTCTCCTGGATTGCGTTTGTTCCAAAAATGATCCTCGCGAATGTTTCATCTCGTTTGGATTCCGTTTAATATTCCTTTTCTGTGAAACACTGAAATAGGAAAAAGACAGCAATTTGCACTAGGCCTTCGGTTAATAGGTTAGTCCAAAAAATAATATAAAAGTGCATAATAAATCCCATTAAACATCCAAAATAGATAATATAATAGCATGGAACAATCAAAAATTATAGATATGTTGGAGACGTATCAAGCATCCCCAAGCTCAATTCATGCTCGTCCTCGAGTAGGTAAATGATAAAAATAGAATTTTTGATGTGGAATGCTTCCTAACATAATTTTCAAACTAATTCTCTTTATTGTGGCATGAATGTTCAGATACGAAAGATTCAAGATAAAAGTTTAATATTGACATAAAAATAATAATACTTCAAGCATACTAACTAAGCAATTATGTCTTCTCAAAATAACATGGCAAAGAAAGTTATCCCTACAAAATCATATAGTCTGGCTATGCTCTATCTTCACCACACAAAATATTTAAATCATGCACAACCCCGATGACAAGCCAAGCAATTGTTTGATACTTTTGACGTTCTCAAATTTTTCAATCTTCACGAAATACATGAGCGTGAGCCATGGATATAGCACTATAGGTGGAATAGAATGGTGGTTGTGGAGAAGACAAAAAGGAGAAGATAGTCTCACATCAACTAGATGTATCAACGGGCTATGGAGATGCCCATCAATAGATATCAATGTGAGCGAGTAGGGATTGCCATGCAACAGATGCACTAGATCTATAAGTGTATGAAAGTTCAAAAAGAAACTAAGTGGGTGTGCATCCAACTTGCTTGCTCACGAAGACCTAGAGCATTTTGAGGAAGCCCATCATTGCCAAGTTCTATAATGAAAAATTCCCACTAGTATATGAAAGTGACAACATAGGAGACTCTCTATCATGAAGATCATGGTGCTACTTTGAAGCACAAGTGTGGTAAAAGGATAGTAGCATTGCCCCTTCTCTCTTTTTCTCTCTCTTTTTTTATTTGGGCCTTTTTTATGGCCTTTTTTTTGTCCGGAGTCTCATCCCGACTTGTGGGGGAATCATAGTCTCCATCATCCTTTCCTCACATGGGACAATGCTCTAATAATGATGATCATCACACTTTTATTTACTTACAACTCAAGAATTACAACTCAATACTAGAACAAAAATATGACTGTATGTGAATGCCTCCGACGGTGTACCGGGATATGCGATGAATCAAGAGTGACATGTATGAAAGAATTATGAACCGTGGCTTTGCCACAAATAGGATTTCAACTACATGATCATGCAAAGCAATATGAAAATGATGAAGCGTGTCATAATAAACGGAACGGTGAAAAGTTGTACGGGAATATATCTCGGAATGTCTATGGAAATGCCATAATAGGTAGTTATGGTGGCTGTTTTGAGGAAGATGTAACGTGGGCTTATGGTACCGGCGAAAGTTTCACGGTACTAGAGAGGCTAGCAATGGTGGAAGGGTGAGAGTGCGTATAATCCATGGACTCAACATTAGTCATAAAGAACTCACATACTTATTGCAAAAATCTATTAGTTATCGAAACAAAGTACTACACGCATGCTCCTAGGGGGATATATTGGTAGGAAAATACCATCGCTCGTCCCCGACCGCCACTCATAAGGAAGACAATCAATAAATAAATCATGCTCCGACTTCATCACATAACGGTTCACCATACGTGCATGCTACGGGAATCACAAACTTTAACACAAGTATCTCTCAAATTCACAACTACTCAACTAGCATGACTCTAATATTACCATCTTCATATCTCAAAACAATCATAAAGAATCAAACTTCTCATAGTATTCGATGCACTTTTTATGAAAGTTTTTATTATACCCATCTTGGATGCCTATCGTATTAGGACTAATTTTATAGCCAAAGCAAATTACCATGCTGTTCTAAAAGACTCTGAAAATAATATAAGTGAAGCATTAGAGATCAATAATTTCTATAAAATAAAACCACCACCGTGCTCTTAAAAAGATATAAGTGAAGCACTAGAGCAAAATTATCTAGCTCAAAAGATATAAGTGAAGCACATAGAGTATTCCAATAAATTCTGATTCATGCGTGTCTCTCCAAAAGGTGTGTTCAGCAAGGATGATTGTGGTAAACTAAAAATCAAAGACTCAAATCATACAAGATGCTCCAAGCAAAACACATATCATGTGGTGACTAAAAATATAGCCTCAAGTAAAGTTACCGATGGACGAAGACGAAAGAGGGGATGCCTTCCCGGGCATCCCCAAGCTTAGGCTTTTGGTTGTCCTTGAATTTTACCTTGGGGTGCCATGGGCATCCCCAATCTTAGGCTCTTGCCACTCCTTATTCCAAAATCCATCAAATCTTTACCCAAAACTTGAAAACTTCACAACACAAAACTCAATAGAACATCTCATGAGCTCCGTTAGTATAAAAAAACAAACCACCACTTCAAGGTACTGTAATGAACCCATTATTTATTTATATTGGTGTTAAACCTACTGTATTCCAACTTCTCTACGGTTCATACCCCCCGATACTAGCCATAGATTCATCAAAATAAGCAAACAACACACGAAAAACAGAATATGTCAAAAACAGAACAATCTGTAGTAATCTGTAGGTTTCGAATACTTATGTAACTCCAAAAATTATACCAAATTAGGAAGACCTAAATAATTTGTATATTGATCTACTTCAATTGGAATAATTATTTTATCACTCTGTGGTTAAAAATTAAAATTATTCTCGTGAGCGCATACTTTCTGTTTTTTTCCAGCAAGATCAAACAACAATCATCCAAGAAGATCCTAAAGGCTTTACTTGGCATAAACACTAATTAAAACATAAAAAACACAATCATAACAGAGGATAGATGATTTATTTATTACTAAACAGGAACAAAAAACAATAAACAAAAATAAAATTGGGTTGCCTCCCAACAAGTGCTATCATTTAATGCCCCTAGCTAGGCATGAAAGCAAGAATAGATCTAGGTATTATCATAATAATAGTAAGGCAAATCGCGAAAACTCATCTCGTATTCCCTACATTCGGCAGAAAGTTTTCTTTGAGGCAAGCAAAAGTAATCAAAAGGGCTAAATTTAATGGGACAAAAGTCCCCAAGATCAAGCTCGAGAGGTATGGGTTCATCCTTTGGCCCCTTATATTGCACAACTAATTCATCATTATAAGACTTATTTTGGCAAAAACTCATGAGTTTTGTTCAAGAGAAAAGCCTAGCCCGTTGTTCTGAATAGCAAAATTATCATTAAGCTCAGAAATTCTATTGACCAGAACATCGGTAGGAACCTTCTTTCTAAGGTCTTCATTATAATTAACATGATCTAAAGATTGTAAACACACTATATCTTCCTGATTAAAAAGGATAGCCTCTATGGGTGGACGGCCGACATCCACCCTATAGTGCGCAAAAATTTCCTTGGCTTCTTTCATAATAAATCTGAACTCATGTGCCAAAAAGATAGTAGCTGCGCGTTTGACAGAAGAATGCTCAATATTGGAAAATTCTAAGAAAATCCTTTGTATGGAAGGATGAATATGCATAAATTGTCTTTCAAGTTCAACTATGAGCAAAGATATAACATCTGCAAGACTACTAGTTCTATGAATAATTGACCCTCCCATAGTGGGCAAAGCACCGGCACACGTAAAGAAATCTTGAATAACTCCTTTTCCAATGATATTACCACTACCAATCCGAATTTTTTAGCGTGTAAAATAGTAGGATCTTCATGAGGATCAACAAAAGCATCAAAGTTTTCCATGTCATTACCACTATCCTTATCAATGATAACCTCCCTAGTTTCACACATAATGGCAGCAATTCGCACAAAGAACGAGCACACAAAAGGTAAACAAAAAGAGACGAACGGAAAAAGGGCGAATGGAGAAGAGGAGGATAAAGCGACAAGGGTGAAGTGGGGAAGAGGAAAACAAGAGGCAAATGGCAAATAATGTAATGCGAGGGATAAGAGTTTGTGATGGGTACTTGGTATGTCTTGACTTGTGCGTAGATCTCCCCAGCAACGGCGCCAGAAATCCTTCTTGCTACCTCTTGAGCATGCGTTGGTTTTCCCTTGAAGAGGACAAGGTGATGCAGCAAAGTAGCATAAGTATTTCCCTCATTTTTTGAGAACCAAGGTATCAATCTAGTAGGAGACTTCACACAAGTCCCTCGTACCTGCACAAACAATCAAGAACCTTGAAACCAACCCGATAAAGGGGTTGTCAGTCCCTTCACGGCCACTTGAAAAAGTGAGATCTGATAAAGATAATAAGATAAATATTTTTGGTATTTTTGTTGTATAGATTGAAAAGTAAAGATTGCAAAATAAACAACGACAGAAATAGCTAGTTGACAGGAAAATAATATAATGGAGAATAGACCCCGGGGCCATAGGTTTCACTAGTAGCTTCTCTCAAGATAGCATAATCTACGGTGGGTGAACAAATTACCGTCGAGCAATTGATAGAAAAGCGAATAGTTATGAGAATATCTAGTCATGATCATGTATATAGGCATCACGTCCGTGACAAGTAGACCAAAACGATTCTGCATCTACTACTATTACTCCACACATCGACCGCTATCTAGCATGCATCTAGAGTATTAAGTTCATAAGAACAGAGTAACGCATTAGGCAAGATGACATGATGTAGAGGGATAAACTCAAGCAATATGATATAAACCCCATCTTTTTATCCTCGATGACAACAATACAATACGTGCCTTGCTGCCCCTGCTGTCATTGGGAAAGGACACCGCAAGATTGAACCCAAAGTTAAGCACTTCCCCCATTGCAAGAAAGATCAATCTAGTAGACCAAACCAAACTGATAATTCGAAGAGACTTGCAAAGATATTTAAATCATGCATAAAATAATCCAGAGAAGAATCAAATATTGTTCATAGATAATCTTGATCATAAACCCACAATTCACGGGATCTCGTCAAACACACCGCAAAAAGAATTACATCGAATAGATCTCCAAGAGAATCGAGGAGAACTTTGTATTGAGATCCAAAGAGAGAGAAGAAGCCATCTAGCTAATAACTATGGACCCGAAGGTCTGTGGTAAACTACTCACACATCATCGAAGAGGCTATGGTATTGATGTTGAAGCCCTCCGTGATCGATTGCCCCTCCGGCGGAGCGCCGAAGAAGGCCCCGAGATGGGATCTCACGGGTACACAAGGTTGCGGCGGTGGAAATAGGGTTTTGTGGTGCTCCTGGATGTTTTCAGGGTATATGAGTATATATAGGCGAGAGAAGTAGGTCGGTGGAGCTGCGAGGGGCCCATGAGGGTGGGGGGCGCGCCCACCCACCTGGGGCACGCCCTCCTGCCTTGTGGCTTCCTCGCTGCTTCCTTGATGTCCACTCCAAGACTCCTGGATTGCATTTGTTCCAAAAACGATCCTCGTGAAGGTTTCATTCTATTTGGATTCCGTTTGATATCCCTTTTCTGCGAAACACTGAAATAGGCAAAAAAACAGCAATTTGCACTCGGCCTTTGGTTAATAGGTTAGTCCCAAAAATAATATAGAAGTGCATAATAAATCCCATTAAACATCCAAAAGAGATAATATAATAGCATGTAACTATCAAAAATTATAGATATGTTGGAGACGTATCAAGCATCCCCAAGCTTAATTCCTGCTCGTCCTCGAGTAGGTAAATGATAAAAACAAATTTTTTGATGTGGAATGCTTCCTAACATAATTTTCAAAGTAATTCTCTTTATTGTGGCATGAATGTTCAGATACGAAAGATTCAAGACAAAAGTTTAATATTAACATAAAAATAATAATACTTCAAGCATACTAACTAAGCAATTATGTCTTCTCAAAATAACATGGCCAAAGAAAGTTATCCCCACAAAATCATATAGTCTGGCTATGCTCTATCTTCAACGCACAAAATATTTAAATGATGCACAACCCCGATGACAAGCCAAGCAATTGTTTGATACTTTTGACATTCTCAAACTTTTTCAATCTTCACACAATACATGAGCATGAGCCATGGATATAGTACTATAGGTGGAATACAATGGTGGATGTGGAGAATACAAAAAGGAGAAGATAGTCTCACAGTAACTAGATGTATCAACGGTCTATGGAGATGCCCATCAATAGATATCAATGTGAGTGAGTAGGGATTGCCATGCAATGGATGCACTAGAGCAATAAGTTTATAAAAGCTCAAAAAGAAACTAAGTGGGTGTGCATCCAACTTGATTGCTCATGATGACCTAGGGCATTTTGAGGAAGCCCATCATTGGAATATACAAGCCAAGTTCTATAATGAAAAATTCCCACTAGTATATGAAAGTGACAACATAGGAGACTCTCTATCATGAAGATCATGGTGCTACTTTGAAGCACAAGTGTGGTAAAAGGATAGTAGCATTGACCCTTCTCTCTTTTTCTCTTTTTTTTATTTGGGCCTTTTTTATGGCCTCTTTTTTTACTTTTCGTCCGGAGTCTCATCCCGACTTGTGGGGGAATCATAGTCTCCATCATCCTTTCCTCATATGGGACAATGATCTAATATTGGTGATCATCACACTTTTATTTACTTACAACTCAAGAATTACAACTCGATACTAGAACGAAAATATGGCTCTATGTGAATGCCTTTGGGGGTGTACCGGGATATGCGATGAATCAAGAGTGACATGTATGAAAGAATTATGAACGGTGGCTCTGCCACAAATACGATGTCAAGTACATGATCATGCAAAGCAATATGACAATGATGAAGCATGTCATAATAAACGGAATGGTGGAAATAGTCCGGGTGTTTTATTTCTCGGATGTATCCGGCCTTGATTAACTTGGCTAGCTCCTCCCCCATAGCTTGTCGTTTTGGTTCGGAAAAGTGCATCATTGTTTGCTTGACCAGCTTATATCCCTTCAATATATTGAGGCTGTATTCGGCCAGCCTGCCTGGGATTCCTGGCATATCAGAAGGGTGCCAGGCGAATATGTCCCAGTTCTCGCACGTTCGTAGTGCGGCGTCAACCCTTGGGTCCAGCCGTGCCCCGATAGAAGCTGTCTTCTTGGGGTCCCTCGGGTGGACCTGAAATTTGATTATTTTGTCTTCTAGTTTGAAGGAGGTGGATTTGAGACGTTTATCAAGGATTATGTCGTCCCTATCCACCGTAGAGCGTAGTGCGGTTAACTCTTCGGCCGCGAGGGCCTCAGATAGTGCCTCGAGGGCTAGGGATGCTGTTTTGTTTTCGGCACGGAGGGATATGTCCGGATCACTCGCAAGAGTGATAATACCATTGGGCCTGGGCATCTTGAGCTTCATATACCCGTAATGAGGTATAGCTTGAAAGCGTGTGAATGCATCTCGCCCCAACAGGGCATGATATCCACTATTGGAAGGGGCCACTTGGAAGGTTATCTCTTCGGACCGATAGTTCTCCGGCATGCCGAATACCATATTGAGTGTAATTTCCCCCACGCATCGTGCCTCCCGGCTAGGAATGATCCCTCGGAATGTCGTATTACTATGCTCGATGCGGCTCTTGTCTATTTCCATTTTCTTCAGTGTGTCCTCGTAGATGAGGTTTAGTCCGCTGCCGCCGTCCATGAGCACTTTAGTGAGCCAAAAGCCATCCACAATTGGGTTGAGGACCAAGGCGGCTGGTGCTCGGACTGACCGGATTTTTGGTTCGTCACTCGCGTTGAAAGTTATGGCCGTGTCGTTCCAGGGATTTATTGTTGCGACTTGGCAGACTTCAGCGAGGTCGCGGAGTGTCCTCTTGCTCCAACTGTTTGAGGCGAAAGTCTCGAAGACTGTCAATACTCTATGGTCGTCGTATTCTGGGGGGAGTTGCTCCGCGGTGTTTTTGGTGAGGATATCCTCACCACTCTTGGTCACTTGTCGGAGTATCCAACATGCTCTAAGGCTGTGGGTTGGTACGGTATCCGGTGTCGTGTGTATTTTGCATGGCCTATCGAGCCATCCCTCCATAATGGTTCCATGTCCTGTAATGGGTTTAATTTTCTTTACAATGGGTTCGGGTGCCCCGTGAGGGTGCATCCGTTTTGCTCGCCCGAGGGGTTGGGTGGAGACCGGTGGCTCCCAGCAAGCTGTCTAAATTTTCCAGCCGCTTAGCATTGCACAGTACTTCTGTACTATAGTTGCCAAGTCTGCGAAGTGCAATACGCAACGGTGGTTGATGGCATTGAGGATTCCTTCGTCCGTGCAATTATTGCAGAATACTGAAATCGCGTCCTCATCGCGACAATCTTTAATCTTGTCTTTGACAAGTAGGAACCTGGCCCAAAAGTGATGGACTATTTCCTGAGACTGCCGTCGTATGCACGTGAGGTCGCATATATCTGGATGACCGGAATTTCTTGTTGAATATTGCATGTGGTGGGTGGGTGGCTTTAAATCCGAACCCTGGCCCAATTTGGAGTCCGGAGCTTGAGAAGCTTCCGAGCTTGTTAGTTCGGGTTCCGGGATGTCCAATGATTTTCCGGGCCCCACGCCCGATTCCGGATTCGGAGGGCTTGGAGTGTTGTTCCGCAGATAGGTATCCGGCTCTTTGAGCTCAGAAATCTGAACATAGTTCGTCTTCAGGATAGGGGAATAATTATTGTTTTGCTCTTCTACGACCGCTATCTGATGGGTGATCGACAGAGATTTGATTTCTCTCTGATCGGTTTTAAGCCCAAGCTGATCATAGTCAGTAGCAACCCCCATGGTGGCGATGCAATCCAGGAGTTTGTTTAAAGACGACCACTCCGTCGGATCCATCCGTTTGGAGTATTCGGAGTCAACACGGAGGCGATTTTCGTTGACCCGAGAAGTCAACGTCGGTTTAACAACCGAACGGGCGGTCATGGTAAAGCCGCCCAGCCGGAGGGTTTGGCCTGAGGCCAGAGCTCCTCCGGAGGTGATACTGTATTTGATAACAAGGCGAGCCATCAACCCTAACTTCGATGTCACAGTGGAACTCTCAATGAAAGCACCAATGTTGGTGTCAAAACCGACAGATCTCGGGTAGGGGGTCCCGAACTGTGCGTCTAAGGTCGATGGTTACAGGAGGCGGGGGACACGATGTTTTACCTAGGTTCAGGCCCTCTTGATGGAGGTAATACCCTACGTCCTGCTTGATTGATATTGATGAGTATAAGGATTACAAGAGTTGGTCTACCACGAGATCGTTGCGGCTAAACCCTAGAGGCCTAGCCTGTCTGATTGTGATTGTTCTCTACGGACTAAACCCTCTGGTTTATATAGACACCGGAGGGGCCTAGAGTTGTATAGAGTCGGTTACAGAGAAAGGAAATAATACATCCCTTAATCCAGGACACACAGGCCGGACGCCCGAGGACCCCTTAATCCAGGACTCCCTCATTCATCCTCCATGGTCTCCCCCTAGATGGGGAGAGGTTCTCCCTCTAGTCCTTGGCCTCCATGGCGATGATGGCCCCCTTCGGATTACTCCTCCATGGCCTCCGGTGATGATGTCCCCCTTCGACAGGGTGCTGGAGATGGCCTAGATTGATTTTTCGTGGCTACAAAGGCCTGCGGTGGAGGAACTTCAGAACTAGGTTTCTTTTTGGGGGTTTTGGCATTTATTAGAATTTTTGGCGTCGGTCTCACGTCAAGGAGGTGCCCGAGGGGCCCACAAGCCCTCAGGGCGTGCCTCCCCTGTGGCGCGCCTAGGAGGCTTGTGGCTTCCTTGTGAAGCTTCTGGTCCAGCTCTTGTGCTTCGGGGGTCTCTTTTGGTCCATAAAAAATCACCGTAAATTTTCAGCTCATTCCGAGAACTTTTATTTCTGCACAAAAAATGACACCACGGTAGTTCTGCTAAAAACAACGTCAGTCCGGGTTAGTTCTAATCAAATCATACCAAAACCATATAAAATTGTTGTAAACATGGCATGAATACTTCATAAATTATAGATGCGTTGGAGACGTATCATCATCCCCAAGCTTAATTCCTGCTCGTCCTCGAATGGTAAATAATAAAAGAAATAATTTATGAAGTGTTAATGCTAGCATAGTGCATTAATTTGATCAATGATAGTTCCATACACTTTTTCCAATGTCATTATATATCATAAATAGCAGCTCATCTCATAAAACTTCTCATGAGCAAGTAACAAGCTATTCACATGTTAAAGTATAGCCATAAAGTTCCTCGAGAACTAACAAACTATGCTTTCAGTCACCAAACAATTGTAATTCATCTTATTTTCAGGAAGGCTCTATGTAAGAGCTTTGATTTAGCAAATTCTACATACTCAGTTATCATATAGTCTTCCATGATTGCTAACACTTAAAGCATATTTTTAGAACAAATAGCATCCGTCGAACATAGAGAAAGATAGGGGCTTAATGTTTCGCCTCCCAACTTATTTATCATATAGATAATTGTCAACAATAATAATTCATGATCAAATATATTTGAATCGCCATATATGCCTGGATCTTTCTCCACCACATGATGCTTGCCAACTAAGGAATAATTGAGGTTGAACTAAGAAGGAATACTATTCACTCTTGCATAAAGGTAAATACATGAAAGTAAAAGATAGGCCCTTCACAGAGGGAAGAAGAGGTTGTCATGTGCTTTTTATTTTTGGATGTGCAAACCCTTAATGCAAAGGAACGTCACGTTGTATTGCCCTTTGTGATATCAACCTTTATTATGCAGTTTGTCACTTTTATTTCTTTAATTACCATCACAAGTTCATACAATGCTTATTTTCCCTTACTATAAAAGACCATACATATTTAGGAGCAATTTTTATTGCTTTTTGCACCGATGACAACTTACTTGAAGGATCTTATTCAATCCGTAGGTAGATATGGTGGACACTCATGGCAATAAACGGGGTTTAAGGGTTTTTGGATGCACAAGTAGTATCTCTACTTAGTACAAATTTTTGGCTAGCAAAAGATCCTAAGCAAGCACCACATGTTGGAGGATCCATAACAATATAACTTCTACACAAATATACACAAACATAACTCATTATGTTGTCTTCCTTGTCCAACTTAAACTAATTTCCTCAAGTTTGAAAATAATTAATGGGGCTCACAATCATAGAAGATGTCCAAGATAGTATATTTATATGTGAAATCTCTCTTCTTTCAATATTCTTTCATGAATTGTTCAAGTAACCAATGCTGTGTTTGCTAACTTTCAATAAATTTTACCACCTATACTTCTTATATGTGAATTCATTACTCCCCATGGGATAAGCATATAAAACATATATAATTTCAGATTTATGATATTCAATTCATTCAACCATTTACTCATACGATATAAGTGAAGCACGAGAGTAAATGACAAAACTACTCCAGAAAGATATAAGTGAAGATCCATGAGTAGTCAAATAGTTAAATAGCCATGTGTCGGAGTAATGGGCCATGGGTAGCCTAACCTGAGTCCCTGAGCATTTCAAGACATCGGGCCGGCTGCTCCCCTCAAGCGTCAAGGACGAAGCGCCGCCTTCTGGTGGCCGGCTGGCTCAAGCGACCGGCTGCCAGAGGACGACCAAGCACCAGAAGACGCCCCCAAGACGGGCCGAGTCCCATGCCCCCAAGGGAGGCCGGCTCCTGGCAGGCGGCCCACGGCGCCCTCAAAGTCTGCGCCCCCATAAAGAAGACAAGATAGGATGTGGCTACAATGTAGCCCATCACCCCCATATCCAGGGCGAGGCGCGGCCACAGTGCTCCGTACCGGCCGAGATCTCCGCACGATGCAATACTGTTGCCATCCCGCCCTTGACGTCACCCCTGTTAGGTGGAACCTTGTTCCCACGACGGCCTGTCGGTACGGCCTGCAGGCGGCGTGCCCTACCAGGCAGCGAGAACCCAGAGGGCGGCGGCACCTGACCAGTCGGACCCGAGGGAGGCCGGCCTCTAGCAGGCGGCCCACTCTTCCCTCGGAGTCCATGCACCATTAACCAGATGAGACATGGTGTGGCTACATTGATCTCCCACTAGACGGGGACTGTAGCCACGCCCCCCGACCAAGCACGCGTCATTAGCATTACGGCTATAGTAACAAGCAGCCGGCCAGACCCACAAGCGTCGGAGGCGGCCTGTCGGCTCCGTACCAGACCAGCCGGGAGGGCCCACCTGGCGGCGGGCCCCAGCGGCCGACGGAGGAGCCGGCGACAGGAGACACTGACAGCCAGGCCCTACACCCAGCCAGATTACCATTGTACACATGGGGGTAGGCCTATATAAACCCCCAGGGCACCCATGCAAGGGTTCCCAACCTGTTAGACCAAGACACACACATAGAGAGAGGAGAGAGCTAGACCTGCTTTCTTCTACCTCCAGCATACAGCTCAAGGAGCACCATTGTACTCACTAGTGCCTTAGTAATCATGCAAAGACCCCGCAGAGCAGGACTAGGGGTGTTATCTCCTAGGAGAGCCCCGAACCTGGGTAAGATTCACCGGCGTGCATGTCTTCGCCTCATCCCATTTCCTGGCACCGGCGGTGTCCTACTAGCCCCCATCATGATTAGCCATCCTTTGGCATATGTCGCTCCAAACACTCGACATTTGGCGCCCACCGTGGGGCTAGGTGCACCGTCGTCCGGAGATCTGTTCTGGACGGGAATCCTCTTCCTCCCTGCTGAGCGCAGCCATCCAGGCACGCCGGATGGCGTTTGCGCCGATGTGTTGCTTGGCGCGGAGGTCGCCTACGCGGCAAGCTGCCTCGCTGACCTTGTTGGCGAGATCTGCCTCTCCGACGAGCATTTGACACAGGCAACGACGGCCCCGAGAGCCGCCTTGTCAGCTTCCTCGACCAACTCCATGTCGCCAACGAGCCGACCATCGACTTGGAGTCGGTTGTCTCCATCGACACGATACTCCTCGACTCCGACACGGCGTCGCTCGACGCATTCCCTACCAACGTGGTGATCATTGATGATCCTCTCCCCCGCGCCGACAGCGGCGGTAGCACCGTCACGGAGGTGCTCATCATCAACCACGATGGAGTTTCCGGTGACGGTGCCCGAGACCCGCTCCAAGCAGCGCTGCAAGACTTGTCGGCACCCATCGCGGAAGACGCCGACGCCGAGACACTGGAAGCCCGCCGCGTCCAGCTTGTCGAGAGCGCCAAGAAGCTAGCCAGCGTGAGACGCCTTTTGGAGGCTTATCAGCGTGAGATGGACCGCGCTGTTGGCGGCACGCCAGCTCCTGGCGGACCCAGCCGCATCGGTATGGTCCGACAGCACGGCGCGGCCATTACCAGCATGTTCGAGGCCGGTCACCCCATCTACGCCACGCCCATGGATAACATACGAGCTACCCGAGCGGCAGCAGATGAGCTGGACAACCTTGAGGGTGACGAGCGTCGCCACATGATGGAGCGCGTCCAGCAACTCATCGATGCGGCCGCCGAGCAGCAAGAAGCCGGCTGTGGCGTCGGGGACCTCAACCGGTGGAACAACGACCCACCTCCCCGCTAGGAGTATGGTGCGACGTCCCGGACGCCGACTGATGGCAACCGTGGATGACGAGACAAGGAGCCGGCTGCCAGTCGTAGCCGGACGCACATCACCATCGAGCGCGACCAGGACGACCATCCTTGTGTGGTGGAATGACCAAGCGACTACCGGCCTCCCCAACGCAGAGAAAGGCGTGTGTATCCGCCGCCTGTCGATCATCCGAGAGGCCAGCTTGGACCCCGAGAAGGAATCGGAGAGAATGCTGCCTGCCACCGGATCGATCGTCTCAACCAATCCTTGGCGCTAGAAGAAGAAGACGCATTGGGCCCGCCTTGCTTTGGCCCCTGCATCAGAGATTAGCCCTTCCCCAAAGGGTTCACACTCCCAAGAGATGCGCCCAAGTATACTGGCTCCGTGAAGCCGGAAGACTGGCTGGTCGACTACTCCACAACCGTCAGCATTGCAAACGGCAACATGCGTGTTGCCATGAAGTATGTCCCATTCATGCTCCAGGGCACCGCCCGGACATGGTTGAATAGCCTAAAGCCCCGTAGCATCAACAACTGTAGATTTCACTGAGGCCTTCGTTTGCAACTTCACCAGCACGTACAAGCAGCCGCCCAAGCCTCGTCAGCTCTCCTTGTGCATCCAAGGCCCCAACGAATCGACTCGCGACTACCTCACGCGTTGGGCCGAGCTGCGCAACTCTTGCGAGGGCGTGCACAAGGTGCAGGCCATCGAGTACTTCACGGCCGGGTGCAGAGAAGGCACTTTGCTCAAACACCGGCTCCTCTGTGACGAGCCGACGACCCTCGACAAGCTGCTAATCATAGCAGACAAATACGCCACGGCTGATTCCTCCATGAAGACGGAAATTCAAGTTGATGCATCGGGCAAGGTGGCTCCTCAGGCTCCTCGGACCCTGGCTGGTGATACCAGTCGGCGCCAGCAGCAAAGCGACAACAAGCGAAAAGCCCCGAAGGGCGGCAAGCCCAACTAGTTGCCCGCCTTCTCCTATGAGAAGACTCTTGATGCTCCCTGCAAATTCCACAGCGGCGCAAAGCCGTCCAACCACACCACCCGGAAATGTCATTGGCTCGCATGAATCTCCAAGGGCGAAGGGCTGCAACCACCGCCGCCTGCTGGCCAGCCGCCTCCGCCTCTTCAGCAGTCGGCGGCCCGCCCAGCAGTCGACGTTGTTCAAGATCAATTCCCTGAAGAACATGGAGCATATGTTGTCTTCACTAGTGTGGCCGATGACAGGCGCAGCCGGCGCCGACAGTCTCGTGAGGTGAATGCCATAGCCATTGAAGCCCCGGAGTTCATGCACTGGTTAGAAAGGCCAATCAGTTGGAGCCGGGCTGATCACCCGGAAGTAATGCCTTCTTCGGGCTCTTACACTTTGGTGCTGGAGGCTACCTTTTCCACAGAGAGGCAAGCTGCTCGTTTCTCCAGAATCCTGATAGATGGCGGCGGCAGCATCAACATCCTATACCATGATACCATGGAGAAGTTGAAAATCAAGCCCAAGCATCTCCTCCCCAGTCGGACTGTCTTCCATGGCATAGTTCCTGGCCTTTCTCACTCACCAATCGACAAGATCCAGATAGATGTCCTCTTTGGGGACAAAGTCCATTTCCGCCGAGAGCCCATCTGGTTTGAGGTAGTCGATTTGGAAAGCCCGTACCACGCACTGCTTGGCCGACCTGCTTTAGCGAAGTTCATGGCGGTGCCACATTATGCCTACCTCAAGATGAAGATGCCGAGTGCCAGGGGAGTCATTACCATCTCCGGAGATTATCAGAAGTCGTCCGACTGTGCGGCCGCTAGCAGCCGGTTGGTCGAGTCCCTTGTGATCGCTGCCGAGAAGCGGCTCCTTGACCGGGTTGAGATGGCCAACTGTCAGAGGAGAAGAGAAGAATAGTTGGATAAGAGATCGCCCGTCTGTTGGCAGCCGACTTCATCATGGAAGTTTTCTTCCCAGAATGGCTTGCCAACCCAGTCCTTGTACTGAAGAAGAATAACAAGTGGCGCATGTGCATTGATTACACCAGCCTCAACAAGGCCTGCCCAAAGGATCCATTTGCTCTACCACAGATAGACCAAGTGATAGACTCCACAGCCGGATGCGAGCTGTTGAGTTTTTTGGATTCCTACTCAGGATATCACCAGATCAAGTTGAACCCGGCAGACCGTCTGAAGACCACTTTCATCACACCATTTGGAGCCTTTGCTACCTGACCATGACATTCGGCCTGAGAAATGCCGGTGCCATGTTTCAGCGTTGCATGCAGAAGTGTCTCCTCAAACAACTCGGCAGAAATGCCCACGTCTACGTAGACGATATCGTGGTGAAGACGGAGAAGCGCAACACACTCCTCGAAGATCTCAAGGAAACCTTTAAAAATCTACGCCGATTTCAAATCAAGCTCAACCTAGAAAAGTGCATGTTCGGAGTACCAGCCGGCCAGCTCCTTGGCTTCCTGGTCTTAGAATGCGGCATTGAGTGCAACCCTGTGAAGATCAAAGTCATCGAGAGGATGGAGAAGCCCACCTGACTGCGAGACGTCCAGAAGTTCATCGGCTGCTTGGCATCCATCAACTGGTTCATCAGTCGGCTGGGCGAAAAGGCTCTTCCCCTATACCAGCTCATGAAGAATACCACTCACTTTGAGTGGAACGGCAAGGCGGATGACGCTTTTCTCCAGCTGAAAAAGATGTTGACCACGCCGCCTGTCCTGGTGGCTCCGACTGCTAAAGAGCCCATGTACCTTTACATCACCGCCACCAGCCGGGTGGTTAGCACAGTCATAGTTGTGGAGCGCAAGGAAGACAACAAGGCATTACCAGTCTAGAGGCTGGTGTCTTACCTGAGTGAAGTGTTGTCCGCCTCCAAGAAGAACTACCCCCACTATCAGAAGATGTGTTACGGCGTGCATTTCACCGCCAAGAAGCTGAAGCCATACTTTCAAGAGCACCCAATCACTGTTGTCTGCACTGCTCCCCTTGCCGAGATCATTGGAAGCTGAGATGCTTCGGGATGAGTGGACAAATGGGCCATAGATTTGGCCCCCTACGCCATCTGCTACCAGCCTCGCACCGCCATCAAATTCCAAGCACTGACCGACTTCCTCATCGACTGGGCCGAGACCCAGTACCTGCCGCCAGCGCCAGGCTCCACCCATTGGCGGATGCATTTTGATGGTTCAAAGATGCGCACCGGTTTGGGAGCCGGCGTCGTCCTCACCTCTCCCAAGGGCGACAAACTCAAGTACACATTGCAAATCCACTTTGCCGCCTCCAACAATGTGGCCGAGTATGAAGCATTAATACACGGCCTCCGGTTGGCCAAAGAAATTGGCATCCGCCAGATCCTGTGCTACGGCGACTCCAACTTGGTGGTCCAGCAGTCTTCTGGTGACTGGGATGCCAAGGATGCAAATATGGCAAGCTACCATTTTTTCGTCCAGCAACTCAGTGGATACTTCGAGTGCGTGAGTTCCTTCATGTGCCAAGAGCCGACAATGAGCAAGCAGACGCCTTGGCACGAATCGGCTCCACCCGGCAAGCAATACCAGCTGGTGTCTCCCTTCAGCCCCTCCTCAAACCGACGATCAAGCCCTCTCTGAAATCTGAGTCCATCTTTGTGCCAGCTCCTCCCGAGGCCGACGGATCCGACTCTAGGGCTGCGGCAGCCGGCTCACGGACCTCAGCGGTCAGCACGGGTACTGTGACAGTAGCACCCGGCCCGGGGACTGCAACAGTCGGCCCAGGGACTTCACCAAGCGGCTCGGGGACTGCAGCAGTCGCACCCGGCCCGGGGACTTCAGAACCTGGCCCAGAGGCTGCGGCAGTCAGCCTGGGGACTTCATCGACACAACAAGTAGCAGCCGACTCCAACCCGCCGCCTCCCAGCCCAACTGCCCTCGTGCAAGTTGCAGTTCTGGCAGTTGAAGAAATAGCAGCACCTTCATGGGCGCAACCCATCCTCAACTTTCTGGTGAACAAAGAGTTGCCGACTGATGTGATCTCAGCCCGACAAGTGCAACGTCGGGCAGCAACATACACCATTGTCAACAGAGAACTTGTGAGGCGTAGTGTCACTGGTGTGTACCAGTGCTGCGTGGAGCCGGAGAAAGGCCAAGCAATCCTCAAAGATATCCACCAAGGCGAGTGCGGCCACCATGCAGCTTCCAGATCACTCGTGGCCAAAGCTTTCCGCCACGGTTTCTTCTGGACAACTGCCTTGGAGGATGCCAAGGATTTAGTCAAGCATTGCAAGGGGTGTCAGAAGTTCAGCTCGCAGCAACATCTACCGACTTCTGCACTCAAGACCATTCCCTTAGCATGGCCTTTTGCCGTCTGGGGCTTGGATATGGTGGGACCATTCAAGACATCACGCGATGACATGACCCATTTGCTTGTCGCCGTGGACAAATTCACCAAGTGGATAGAAGCAAAGCCAATCAAGAAGTTGAATGGTCCGACTGCCATGAATTTCATTGCAGATATCACCACTCGGTACAGAGTACCACACAACATCATCACGGATAATGGCACAAATTTTGCCAAAGGAGCCTTGGCCCGTTTCCGCGCGACGCAGGGCATCCGACTGGACCTAGCGTCTATTGTCCATCCGCAGTCAAACGACCAAGTTTAGCGGGCAAACAGCCTCATCCTTTCCGGCATCAAGCCCCGACTGGTCGAGCCTCTGGAGCGGTCGGCCATCTGCTGGATTGATGAGCTGCCGGCCGTCCTCTGGAGCCTGCGCACAACTCCAAACAAGTCAACCGGCTTCACACCTTTCTTCCTCGTCTACGGTGCCGAGGCCATCATCCCAACTGACATTGAGTTCGACTCACCTCGCATCACCATGTACACTAAGGCGGAAGCAAAACAAGCGCGAGAAGACGGTGTCGATCTACTTGAGGAGGGCCGGCTATTAGCACTCATCCGGTCCGCCATCTACCAGCAGAGTCTGCGCCGCTACTACAATCGGAAGGTCAAGCCAAGATCTTTCCAGGAGGGAGACCTTGTGCTCTGGCTGATCCAGCGAACAGCCGGCCAGCACAAGCTCTCGGCACCTTAGGAAGGCCCATTCATCATTAGCAAAGTTTTGGGCAACGACTCCTACTACCTGATCGATGCTCAGAAGCCCAGAGCACGCAAGAGAGACGACTCCGGCAAAGAGACAGAGCGGCTGTGGAATGCAAACCTCCTTCGAAGATTTTACAATTGATGCAGTATGTACCACACTATCTTTTGTATTAAGTGCGAAGACTTTGGGTCCCCCGAGAAGAGCTCGGGGGCTACCCTCTTTTCTATATGATAAGTATTATGCCTATGAACGTGTTATTTCATTATTCTGCTTGGCACCGGGTTCGACCAGTCGGCCCGGGGGCTCGCCGCCTTGTACTATGTGGAGCTTCCTGCAGTCGGACAAGTAGTGTGTTCACACCTAAGCTTTCTCCTGCTAGAAGCCGCAACTCGCAGAGCGACTGTCCGGTGGGCAGGAGTTACAGGCAGGAAAGGGTGTCCACATGAAAAATGGCTAAGGACCCTAAGCATGCACATAGTTCAGGCCGGCTTCCTGCCTCATCGACCGGCTGCTGAAACAGCCGGCCGACCTCTACTTAACTTGCTAACGCTCTAGTCGGCTAAGTACTTGCCCTCTCGAAAGCACCTAAGTACTTGACCAAGCCACAGTCCGCAGAGCGGCTGTTTGGCTGGCAAGGCGGCAGCCAAGGGAGGGCAGCAAAGGAAAAAGGCCAAGGAGCAGAAAGCAAGAAAAGTCAGAACTCGGCAAAAGCACAACTTCTGTGAAAGCATATTTACATGTCAAAAGGCCCTTGGCGAGCATTCAACAGATTTTGAAATACACCCCATGGGTGGAATTGTGCAAATTTAACAAAGTTTGTCGAGACTGATAAAACAGGGAAAATAAAGATAAGTCAACGGCCTAGGGAGCTGCAGAGGGGTCCGGCTGGTTGGCGGAGTCGGTGGTGCCGGTTGGTGGAGTGGACGGCTGGTCAATCTCCGCTTGGTCGCCTCCAGCAGCAGTCAACGCATGATGTCTACTACACAACCTTCTTCTTGTAGACGTTGTTGGGCCTCCAAGTGCAGAGGTTTGTAGGACAGTAGAAAATTTCCCTCAAGTGGATGACCTAAGGTTTATCAATCCGTAGGAGGCGTAGGATGAAGATGGTCTCTCTCAAGCAACCCTGCAACCAAATAACAAAGAGTCTCTTGTGTCCCCAACACACCCGATACAATGGTAAATTGTATAGGTGCACTAGTTCGGCGAAGAGATGGTGATACAAGTGGTATATGGATGGTAGATAAAGGTTTTTGTAATCTGAAATTATAAAAACAGCAAGGTAACTAATGATAAAAGTGAGCGTAAACGGTATTGCAATGCTAGGAAACAAGGCCTAGGGTTCATACTTTCACTAGTGCAAGTCCTCTCAACAATAATAACATAATTGGATCACATAACTATCCCTCAACATGCAACAAAGAGTCACTCCAAAGTCACTAATAGCGGAGAACAAATGAAGAGATTATGGTAGGGTACGAAACCACCTCAAAGTTATCCTTTCCAATCAATCCGTTGGGCTATTCCTATAAGTGTCACAAACAGCCCTAGAGTTCGTACTAGAATAACACCTTAAGACCCAAATCAACGAAAACCCTAATGTCACCTAGATACTCCAATGCCACCTCAAGTATCCGTGGGTATGATTATACGATATGCATCACACAATCTCAGATTCATCTATTCAACCAACACATAGAACCTCAAAGAGTGCCCCAAAGTTTCTACCGAAGAATCAAGACGAAAACATGTGCCAACCCCTATGCATAAGTTCATGGGCGGAATCCGCAAGTTGGTCACCAAAACATACATCAAGTGAATCACGTGATATCCCATTGTCACCACAGATACACACGGCAAGACATACATCAAGTGTTCTCAAATCATTAAAGACTCAATCCGATAAGATAACTTCAAAGGGAAAACTCAATCCATTCCAAGAGAGTAGAGGGGAGAAGAAACATAAGATCCAACTATAATAGCAAAGCTCACGATACATCAAGATCGTGCCAAATCAAGAACACGAGAGAGAGAGAGAGATCAAACACATAGCTACTGGTACATACCCTCAGCCCGAGGGAGAACTACTCCCTCCTCGTCATGGAGAGCACCGGGATGATGAAGATGGCCACCAGAGAGGGATCCCCCCTCCGGCAGGGTGCCGGAACGGGTCTAGATTGGTTTTTGGTGGCTACGGAGGCTTCTGGCGGTGGAACTCCCGATCTATTGTGCTCCCCGGTCGTTTTAGGGTATATGGAGATATATAGGTGGAAGAAGTACGTCAGGGGGGCCACGAGGGGCCCACAAGGGTGGGCGCGCCCCCTACCTCGTGGCTTCCTTGAAGCTTCCTTGACGTGGACTCGAAGTCTCCCGGGTTGCTTTCCTTCCAAAAATAAGTTTTGTGAAGTTTCTGGTCAATTGGACTCCGTTTGATTTTCCTTTTCCGCGATACTCTAAAACAAGGAAAAACAGAAACTGGCACTGGGCTCTAGGTTAATAGGTTAGTCCAAAAATAATATAAAAGTGTATAATAAAGCCAATAAACATCCAAAACAGATAATATAATAGCATGGAACAATAAAAAATTATAGATACGTTGGAGACGTATCAACGCACTCGAGCGTGGCTCGTTGTTCGAGGCACGATCAAGCTGGGGCTGGCCGTCCGCTCCGACCTTTGGCGCATCTTCTTTGCCTTCTTTGTCCTCCTCGTCTTCTCCCTCGTCGCTGGAGTCGATCATCTCGGCCGAGTCTTCGTCATCCTCCGGGTTCAGCCCGAACCACTCTGGTGGCGCCTCGGCACCATTCTCAGCCAGCTCAAGAATGAAGATGCTGGTGTCGGTGTAGTCGGCAATCGCCGTTGCCCGTCTGACAAGGTCGCGCTCCACCGCCACTAGCTCCTCTTGGGCCTCCTACTGGAATGTGGTTAACTGGGCTAGATTTAGCCCAGGATACCATGCCTTGACGAACTCCAAGGCCCGGCGCGCTCCAGCCCGGGCCGAGGAACCCTTCCAAGCCTCGACTCGGCCGGCCGCCACTTCCAGCCAGTCGGCAGTCCGACTGGGAGTGCGTGGGTCCAGCATGTCTGGCCAAAGGGCGGAGATCGCCTGGGCCCCGACATGTTGAAGACGGCACAACATCCGATGAGCCGGCCAAAGGCAGGCTTGGATGCTGAGAAGTTGTTCGCTAAGAGTCCGGGGGGCGTCGGCAGCGATCTGCACGCCTTCTGCCCTCCGTTCCTCACGATAAGCCTCAATAGCGTCGTTGGCGGCGTCATAATGGCCAGGAAAGAAGTCTGCTCAGGCAGAAAGCAAAGAAATCAGAAGTCAGATGCTGGAAGCCGGCTCGATCGGCAGCTGGCAGCCCAAAGAAAGAAAAAGAAGAAAACTTACCATCAACCATGTCTTCAATCCTACCGAAGCCGGACTTCAGCAGCGCCTCCTTGTCGGTCTAGGTGGAGCGTTCGGTCTCGAACTCGGCGAGGAGATTGGACTCCACCCCCGCCTCCTTCTGGGCCTTCTGGAGAAGCTCTGCCTGCTCCGCCAGTTGCGTGGCCAGTCAGTCGCGCTCCTGGGCCAGCTCGTTGCACTCTGCCTCCTTGGCACACAACATAGTGTTGGCTTCACCCAGCTGCCGCTGCAAGGCGGCATTGGACTCTGCAAGAGCGGAGAAAGAAAAAGATGTCAATGACCAACAAATAAGAAGTATAGTTGTCGGGGAGATCCGACCCGACTGCTCAGCAGTCGCCTCCACGCACCCATTCAGCGGGAGCGACGCTCGTTGCTTCGGCATCCGGGGCTGATGAGCTCGCAGCACCGGCTTCCAGCGGTCGTGGCACCGAAGTCGCCTTCACGCCTCGGCGGTGCGATGGTGTGCGGACCTCAGGAGTCGGGCCCGTCACCATCTCGTTTCCAGACGGCAGCACTAGTGGGGCCGCCGACTGTTTGTCCCGCGCTCCCTTAGACGGTGGTGGCGAAGGTACGGCTCCCTCCCGCATTACGACATCGCCGCCTCCCCTCTCCATGACCGACTGTCCATCGCCGGCTCTCCCAGACGGTGCCGTGAACTCTGGTGGTGGCGGCGCGGAGTTCAAGGGAACAACGAATATCGGCACCTGACGGTGCATGGCTTCTCTAGCCAGCTTCTTCGCCGCGACATCGGCCTCAGCCTCTGCCAACTTCTTCAACGCGACGGCCTCCGCCTTGTCCGCCTCCGCCCTCTCCCTTTGGTCGGCTTCCTGCTCCTCGTGCACCTCCCGTGCGTTTCATTCCCACGCCTCCCGGAGGTCGGCCGCAGGGTCGATTCGCCGGGAGGTGGCAGAAGTGTCTGCCGACCCAATGACGGAGGCGGCGACCGACTTCTCAAGAGAGAGTGGAGCCCTAAGCCAAGAAAATGAAGCAGAAAAGCTCAGATAGAATCAACAAGAAAGGAAGGCACAAGGAAAAGACACTTACGCCGACACCATAGGAGGCACTTTCGGAAGCTTCTGAAACTTGGTCGCCTTCGTGGCGGCCTCCTTCCGCTTGGTCGCAGCGGTCGGGTTCTTGGTTTTCTTCGGCGCACTGCCAAACAAGGCGGCGCCTTGTTTGCGCTTGCGCGTGCCGCCTTGAGCAGCCAGCTCGGCGGAAGGGCCCACGTCCGCCTTGCCGGGGCCTCGCGCATGGCGCGGCTCGTCCTCGTCTTCGTCGTCATCAGGCCAGGTCTCGATGCCGCCTACGTCTTCGGAGGCGCCTGCTCCATCGCTGCCGCCTATGGTGTCGTCCTCCAGGGCGGCCGCCCCCAAGTCGGAGTCATCTGCATCGCTCACCGCCCGGTCCGGCAGGTAGTCTCCACCTGGCCCTACGATGGCGTCCGTCGCCGGAGACATGAAGATCTGTGTTCACAGGACCGACTATTCAAGACGACAAGACAAAAACCAAGGCAAATACTAAAAAGGAAAGAGTTGAAGAACTTACAGCAGGCGGCGGATTGGCCCGGGAGTATGGCCGCATGCCGAACCGCCAAGACCCTTCCGATAGCTTAAGGTCGGAGATCTCGTTCACCATGTGGGCGACCTCGGGAGTCGGCATGTCCCTCGTGCACGTCCGGCTCGGGTCTCGGTGCCCGCTCATCCGACAGATCAGATGAGGCCGGCCTTGAAGCGAGAGAACCCAACGCTCGATGAAGGCGACCAGCAGGTCGGACGCCTTGAGGCCTGCCGCGTCCATCAGCACCCATAGCCGGTTGATGCCGGTGGTGGCGTCAGTTGACAGGGGCTTCGGCTTGTTGCCCCAGTTGGCCCGAGGTTCGGCCGGAGGGCAGGCTTTGTAGGGCGGCAAGTTGATGAAGTCGAGGGCAGGGTCGACATTCTCCATGTAAAAATACGATTTCTACCACAATTTGACCAACTGTGACAGCTTGATGGCGGGGAAGGCATTCTTCACGGACGGACGTCACACCGCGATGAAGGCGCTGCACTGGGCCGCCTTCTCCCTGGCGGAGGTGCACAGTTTGGTGTAGAAGAACGCTCCCCATAGCTCGATGGTGGGGAGGATGCCAAGATAGCCCTCGCACATCGTGACGAAGGTAGGCAGCAACATCACGGTGTTGGGCATCAGATGATGCGGCTGAAGATGGAAGAAGTTGAGGAAGGAACGGAAGAATCCGCTCGCCGGCAGGCCGAAGCTGCGGAGGAAGTGCGAGCGGAAGATAACCTGCTCGCCTCCCCGCGGCACCGGCGAGATCTCCTCCACCGACGGCACGCGCACCTTGACGTAGCCCGCACCGGGCAGCCGCGTGTGGCGCGAAGGAAGGCGAGGTGGTCGTTGATCACGACAGAGCCATCCCAGTACCCTCCCTTCTCGCGCGTCATGGAGTCCAAGCTCGACCGGGAAATGGCGCGGCGGCAGAGGCAAGGACCGCGACAGAGCAAGAGGCTTGACGCAGAGGAGGCTGACGACGACGAGCTGCGACAGCGCTTCAATGGGGCGCAGAAGTGCGGTGGCAGCGAGAGGAGGAGAAGGTCGAAAATTGCAAAGGGGAGGAGGGCGCGCGTGCTCCGCCGCTCCCCCTTCCCCCTACTTATAGCCCCTGGGCTGCGAAGCCGAGGGGGCGGGGCGTGGGATCCTGGGATTAACTGCGCCCACGACCCCACGTCTCCACGATTATTGCGCGAGTTACTGCACGCAGTAACTCCGCACGGAATCACAACGGTCTGCCTCGGCCATAGTGGATCCGCCCGCGCGCTGAGGCCTGATGACTCACAAGTGTAGGGGATCTATCGTAGCCTTTTTGATAAGTAAGAGTGTCGAACCCAACGAGGAGCAGAAGGAAATGATAAGCAGTTTTCAGTAAGGTATTCTCTGCAAGCACTGAAATTATCGGTAACAAATAGTTTTGTGATAAGGTAATTTGTAACAAGTAGCAAGTAATAAAAGTAAATAGGGTGCTGCAAGATAGCCCAATCCTTTTTGTAGCAAAGGACAAGCCTAGATAAACTCTTATATGAAGGAAAGCGCTCCTGAGGACACATGGGAATTATCGTCAAGCTAGTTTTCATCACGTTCATATGATTCGCGTTCGGTACTTTGATAATTTGATATGTGGGTGGACCGGTGCTTGGGCACTGTCCTTACTTGGACAAGCATACCACTTATGATTAACCCCCATTGCAAGCATCCGCAACTACAATAGAAGTATTAATGTAAACCTAACCATATCATGAAACATATGGATCCAAATCAGCCCCTTACGAAGCAACACATAAACTAGGGTTTAAGCTTCTGTCACTCTAGCAACCAATCATCTACTTATTACTTCCCAATGGCTCCCTCTAGGCCAAAACAATGGTGAAGTGTCATGTAGTCGACGTTCACATGACACCACTAGAGGGATGACAACATACATCTCATTAGAATATTGAACGAATACCAAATTCACATGACTACTTATAGCAAAGACTTCTCCCATGTCCTCAGGAACAAATGTAACTACCCACAAAGCATATTCATGTTCAAAATAAGAGGGGTATTAATATGCATAATGGATCTGAACATATGATCTTCCACGAAGTAAACCAACTAGCATCAACTACAAGGAGTAATCAACACTACTAGCAACCCACAGGTATCAATCTGAGGTTTGGATACAAAGATTGGATACAAGAGATGAACTAGGATTTGAGATGAGATGGTGCTGGTGAAAATGTTGATGGATATTGACCCCCTCCTGATGAGAGGATCGTTGGTGACGACGATGGTGATGATCCCCCCGGAGGGAGGTTTCCCCGGCAGAACAGCTTCCCTGGAGCCCTAGATTGGTTCCGCCAAGGTTCCGCCTCGTGGCGGTGGAGTTTCGTCTCGTGAGCTGGCTTATCATTTTTTTCTTGGATGAAAGACCTCATATAGCAGAAGATGGGCATCAGAGGGCCACTAGGGGGCCCACGAGGCAGGGGGGCACGCCCAGGGGGGTAGGGCGCGCCCCCACCCTCGTGGACGATGGGTGGCCCCCTCTGGTACTTATTTCGTCCAATATTATATATATATTCTGAAACGTGCTCCCGTGAAGTTTCAGGACTTTTGGAGATGTGCAGAATAGGTCTCTAATATTTGCTCCTTTTCCAGCCGAGAATTCCAGCTGCCGGCATTCCCCCTCTTCATGCAAACCTTGTAAAATAGGAGAGAATAGACATAAGTATTGTGACATAATGTGTAATAACAGCCCATAATGCAATAAATATCGATATAAAAGAATGATGCAAAATGGACGTATCAACTCCCCCAAGCTTAGACCTCGCTTGTCCTCAAGCGAAAGACGAAATCGAAAAATATGTCCACATGTTTGGAGATAGAGGTGTCGATAAAAATAAAATACGAACATGACGGCATCATGATCATTCTTAGAGCAGCAACATAAATATATATTGTCATATGATCTCTTATGCTAAAGTAACAATTCAATCACAATTTCAAGTATGAATCATAAACTTCATTGAGAACCAACAAACTCTAATCTCAGTCATTGAGGCAATTGCAATTTATCATAACATAGGAAAGAGTCAATATAAGAGCCTTTCAGCAAGTCCACATACTCAACTATCATTTAGTCTTTCGCAATTGCTAACACTCACGCAATATTTATGGGTATGAAGTTTTAATCAGACACAGAGAAAGATAGGGGCTTATAGTTTTGCCTCCCAACATTTTACCTCAAGGGTAATGTCAACAATAATAGCTCATGAAAACTCACATCCAATTAGCTATATATATCAGGATCTTTCCAACACATTGTGCTTGCCAAAGGCTAAAATGTAAAAAGGAAAGGTGAATATTGTCGGCGTTCTGGGAACGGGGGTCCCCAGACTTGCCTGCCTGCAGCCCATAGTGTGGCTTTGCTAGCAGGCCTGTACGACCCATCTTCACCAGCAAGGAATCAAGACCCTTGCGAGGGGCCAAGCCTCACAAGGCGGACGATGCAAGACCTCCTCAGGAGCGGTATCGCCAGGCAGGCTCGCGAGGGGAGGAGAGATCAAGGCACGACAAACCTCGTGAGGTTCTCGTGATGTAAGCAGTGACGATCGAGACCAGGCAGGCGCCAGTGCACGTGATGTCCTTGTTTCCTCTTTGGTGCTAAGGGGGCAAGCGCAGGCGCGGAGTACCGAGGCATCAAGCAAATGTTTCCATAGCGGTGCAACGAGACCAAGACCAGCAGGACGGCAAGACGGAGGTCACCATGGAGCCCAAGGCGACGTCACCACCAGAGCCTTTTGCAGGCGAAGACCACTTTTGTCAGGATAAGCTGTACTAGTTGTCCCCTTTCAAATTGGCCATTGTTGGCTCCCACCACGCTCAATATTTGGGAAGAGGACCAGGGCCTCTATAAATAGGACTAGCCACCACCATCGCTAGGAGAGAGTGAATCAGATCCTCACACACACAAGTTCACCAAGCACAAGAACACCTCAACCTCAGGAGGTTGTTCTTCCCCTTGTACTGTTCATCATCAGCCCCAGAGGCAATCCACCACCACCACACTGGAGTAGGGTATTACACCACAATGGTGGCCCGAACCAGTATAAACCTTGTGTCCTTTGTGTTGCGAGTTCGTCGAGTTAGTTCGTAAGATCTCAGTTGTGTTAGGACGTGGATCGGTAGGGGGGAAATCTTCGCGCGCACCCAAGTGTTTGAACCTTAAGGGTTTTGCCGGAACCCGGGATCCGACATTTGGCGCGCTAGGTAGGGGCGCGCTGAAGCTTCCCTTCCATCGCTCCGTGTCACGCCGCTTCATCGTCTCCATGGTGGACGCACGCCGCGCCCGCGCCGAGCGCCGGGATACCCTCGCCACCCACGTTGCTCAGACGGCCCCTGTCGGCGGGCTACCCCGTCGCTTTCCGTCGCCTTCCACCAACGCCGCCACCGGCCCGGCGGGGAACGAGCAGCAAGTATCCTTGCTGAACCCTTCGGTGCAATAGGACGGCCGCACCGCCACTCCATCACTGACTCCCGCTGGTTCGTCGTCTCACGCTCGTTGCGTTCCCACGGACGCACGGGCCGCGCTCCTCATGGCGCACGAGCTCCTGCGCTACCGCCCAGTCGACGACCTCTACGAGGACTGGCTTGACCGCATCGTCGAGCTTGTCAGTGCCGCAGGGGGCTCCCCTGCGCCGTCCCACTCTCTGCCTCACCCACCGCTAGCCACGGGCGACGCAGCTCATGAAGCACCTCCGCCACCTCTGCACCAAGACGGCGCTCTAGCGCCAAGGCACGAGACTCCACGGCCCGACCCACCGCGTCCGGCGCCCGCGCGTGAAGAAAGAAGCTATCAAGAAGTCCCTCGACTGCAAGTGAACACTCTGCCGCTCCTCGCACCGTCGCGCCAGGATCGTTTGCCGCGGCAAGGCCCCGCACCGCTTGCCGTAGCGGCGCGCGGGCGCCAAAACCAAATTCCACCTCCAAGGCAGACCCTGGTGACCATGGCCGGCTGTCGCACCTTCACCCTCGAGCTGCGTAGCGTTTCCTGGCCGGGCAAGTTCAAGCCAGATCTGCCTCCTTGATATAACGGCACCCCTGACCCCACGGAGTTCCTGCAGCTCTACGGGCTGAGCATCGAGGCGGCCAACGGCGTCGAGAAAGTCATGGCGAACTGGTTTCCCATGTCCCTCAAGGATGGCCCTTGCTCCTGGCTCCTGAACCTGCCTCCAGGCTCGATTTCCTCCTGGGACGAGATGCGCAACCACTTCATCGCCGACTTCCAGGGCACTCGTGACCGCCCCCGGTCGCGGGTGACCTGCGCCGCATCAAGCAACAACCAAGAGAGACTCTGCAGAAGTACATCCAGCGCTTCAACAGTGCGCGAATCAAGATTTCCAAGGTGACCAACGAGGCCATCATCTCAGCGTTCTCGAATGGCGTCCGTGACGTCAAGATGAAGGAGGAGCTCGCCATCCTTGAGGAGCTGTGCATGACCTTGGAGCTGTTCAACATCGCGACCAAGTGTGCAAGAGCTGAGGAGGGGTGCCTCTCCCTCATCGAGCTCATTGCTGCGGACCCAGAGGAGAAGAAGACCAAGGCCAAGGACGTGAAGCACAAGGGAGCAGCCGTGCTCACGGCGGAACCATACACCAAGCGCGGCAGAGACCAACCCGAGTCACCCAAGAGCAGCCGACCGTTCTGCGCCTTCCATAACCTGCATACCCACAACACCAGCGACTGTCAAGAGCTCAAAGCCATTCGAGAAGGACGCTTCGGTTGACGCCCCGAGCGCAGCGACCGGGGCTACGGCCGAGGAGGAGGACGTGGTGGCGGACGATGGGATGACCGTGGCCCGCGCCAGGAGTGGCGCGACCGGCCTCGTGAGGACCGATGGCAAGATCAGCCTCGCGAGGGCGCCTGGAGGGACCAGCCTCATGAGGATCTTCCTCAAGGCAACGTTGGCCTTCCTCCACTACCGCCACCACCCAGAAGAATGACGACCACCATCAAGACAAGGGGGCTGGGGGCTTCCAGGAGCCGCGCGCTATCGCCTGCATCTTGGGTGGAGCTCAAGCCCCAGCCTCGCAGCGTATCTTCAAACAGTCTGCTCACAAAGTGAATGCAGTTCACCCCAAGCTCGAGGCCACATGCCCGCTCAGATGGTCCAAGTGCCCCATCACGTTTAGTTCGGTAGATCAGCTCAAGTGTGCAGCTACTGTAGGCGTCCTCCCAATGCTTTGTTCACCAGTCATCAGCAATGTGGAAGTTACCAAGACCCTCATCGATGGCGGCGCAGAGCTCAACGTCCTATCCGTCGACACGTTCGACAGCCTCCAAGTGCCATACGACCAACTTCAGCCTACCAAGCCTTTCTCAGGAGTGACTGACGGCTCTACTACCCCGATCAGGCAGGTCCGCCTCCCCGTTACCTTCGGAGAACGCAACAGCTACCGCACTGAACTCATCGACTTCGATGTTGCCTACATCGTCCTTCCATACAATGCCATCCTCGGGTACCCAGCCCTGGCCAAGTTCATGGTGGTGACCCATCACGGCTACAATGTCCTCAAGATGCCAGGAAGCGGCGGAATCATCACAGTACCGTGCGAGGAAGGAGACGCGGTGTGCTCCCTCGAGCGTGCCTTCCAAGCTGCAACAATCGACGACCCCGACAGCCAGGGTGAGCGCCCTCTCGAGGCCACCCCAAGAAGAAGAAGCACTTGCGCCACGCAAGGCCTCAGGCAAGCGGCGCCTCGTCAGGATCGGCGCCCGCGCCTGGGGCGCCTCCCTCCATCGCATAGGAAAGCGCGCCCAGTGCCCCTCTCGGGCAGGGTTCAAGGGCTCTCTTCTGGAGGGCCTCAGACTTTGCCAACATCACGAGGGAGGCGCTTGGGCACCACTTGGAGGCGTGCTTCGCAACACGTTTTCCTCAGGAGAATACAGGGCAAGGAGTGCCCACCATTCAGGAGTTCATCACCGAGACCATTCAGGAACTGCAAGACGCAAGGGCCATGTGCGGCGGCCGTCGCTCACCAGGCGTAGCTCCCCATCCAGACGAGGATGCCGGGCTGCATGTTTGCATCAACGTCCCAGGGCTCAACCGGGCCGCCTCTCAGGAGCTTTTCTGGCCTTCGCGCGTGGGGCGCTGCATGGGCCCACCTCACAGCTACGTTCGCATGCCTTTTGGCCTGCCGAGCATGGCGACCGCCTATCAGCGCAACCTGCGGAGCGTCCGGGCAGCTGAGGAGGCTAGGCACCACGCCGTGCTCACGGAGATGAAGACGGTCCTCAAGGAACCCCCTGGACCCCCAGCGCCTCCCGAGGCTCAGGGCCCCGGCGGCTCATGAGGAGCAGCCCCTTCACCGCATACCTTCAGCTGCCCCAACTCTCCTTCATCAACAGAACCAGGTGACATTTTCCAAGTTCATTCAGCTGGGAGCGCCCCCAGGGCTGCATTATTCCTAGGCCGTGTGGGTCTGTCCCTGTGGCATGTATCTTTCCTTTCATGTCTTTAGCTTACCTTGTTGGGGGCGCCCCTCAGGCTGCATCATCCCCAAGCCGCTCGGGCAGGACCCAGTGGCGCGTATCGTTATGCATTTACCTGAGCTAGGTTGCCTTTTATGCTTAATCTATCTATGACTATCACCTGCTTGATCGCCACCCACCATGTGAGCCGCGCGCCGGCCGTCTTTCTTCAGGACCCTTCGCGTTGTCTAACCATCTCGCAGGACCAAGACAGCGAACAAGAACCAAGACCAGGCGCAACCCGCCTTGAGGTAGGGCCTCGTGAGTCTCGCGCTGGCTCACAAGTGTCCAGACACACCTCGTCTAGCCCTGCCATGCAAGCCACGTGTTAGGGCGGGGCTGTACACGCCCCGGGGGCTCTCCGCAGTAGGGAGTCCCCTCTCACGCACCAGAAGCAAACCAGCAATCACCACGACGACCGGTGCCCTTCCTCGCGCTAACTCGCAGGAACTTCCTAAGGGCCGCAGCAGGAGGTACCTCAGACTCTCCCTCTTCTCTCATGCGATTCGCTTGCACGTTAAAAGGGGGGCTCTTGAGCATCGCGCCTCAGGACCTCTTACTGGCTCTCCAGCCCTCAGCCCCTGGCCTTGACCATGGCACGCGACCTGGCATACCAGCGGCGGCTGAGCTCGCTCGAGGGCCGGGACCTGAGGACGCAGAGCACCAAGAAGAACATGGAGGAGACCCGCACGGGCCTGACCTAGCTACACTACGGTGACCGACATGTGAGTCCGGCACGACTCGAGGAGCCGACCCCGGACAACCAAGATAAGTTCTTGCTTTGGATCCACCAGTCGCTATGGCATGAGACCCTCGCTCACTCCCTTCGCCGCCCTGCTGCGGCAACATTTTCTTCCTTTCCCATCCTAAGACAGCTGCTTGCGTGCTAAAGGGGACCTCTTGAGCATCGCGCCTCAGGAGCTCTTACTGGACCTCGGGCCGCTTGATAGAGGCAAAGGTGTCCCGTCTTTCGATGAGATGGTGGCTATCATTTTGGAGGAAGTCGACTTTGACGATCCGACTATGAATGTGCGAGGACGTCGCGCCTTAGCAATCGCTAAACAAACTCCGAGAGGTTATTGACCACGCCGGAGCACGATCAACCTGACCACGAGGGTCTGTTTCCTGTGAGAAAACGAAGAACAAGCAAGAAATGGAGATTGCAATCTGGATATTGGAAATATAAGATGAAAGCTTTATTGATCAAGGTGGGGTTCTGTGACGCCTTTGTCTGGTCGTTGAACACAAACGAAGTACGCGAAGTTGCAGCTATGGCGAACTTTAATCTAAACAAAACCCAAAGTCTAAACGACGCCCTAAGGGCTGTATATATGGAGGAAGAGGGGAGAATTTCGTGGCCCTTGGAGGAGGGGTCCGAAACGAACCCTAACTCTTGTTTCCCCACACATATGGACTCTAAAAACAGCCTATACTTAAGTATTTTGAAAATACATGGGCCTGACCCAATAATAAGGTGACGCAGCACCTAGAATATCCTCTGGACAAAATTTATGAAGTGGCATCTTGTATATTTCGTCCAAGGCTTCATGCACTCCTTATGGTGGCTTCAAAGTCCTGAAATCATCACTTGTAACTCTGTTGTTGATCCCCTTGCGCATGCCATCATCTCCATGCTTGAACTTTCTCCAAGGTTCATCTTTCTTGTCCAAACTAGACCCTTCATTTATAAGCAAAACAATGTATCCAATTTAGGCAGCATCATATTCTCATGAACATTAGAATCGTTACCAAGAAACGAAAGTACCTGATAATTCAATTGGCGTGCGCGAGCTCTAGTAATTGGTCCAGTATGTATAGCAGCAGGGGTTGTGGGTGTAACAATGGTATTGATGTCCTCGTCATCCTCCCCTTCTTGAAATGAAGTCGTCCTCGACGAAAGCTCATCTTCCTCACCCAAATAAGGCTTCAAATTTGCAATGTTAAAAGTGAGACTAACCCCAAAATCTGCAGGCAGCTCAAGTTTATATGCATTATCATTTATTTTCTCTAACACCTTAAAAGGACTAGCAGCACGTGGCATTAGCTTTGATTTGCGCAAATTAGGAAATCTATCCTTACGCAAATGTAACCAAACAAGATCTCCAGGTGCAAACACAACATGTTTTATACCCTTATCTCCAGCAAGTTTATATTTATCATTCATACACTCAATGTTTTCCTTAGTTAACTCATGCATTTTTAAAATCAATTCAGCATGTTCTTTAGCATCAAAATTAACATTCTCCGAAGATGGAAGAGGCAACAAATCAATAGGTGCACGAGGTAGGAAACCATACACAATTTCAAAAGGGCACATCTTAGTAGTAGAATGCAAAGAACGATTATAAGCAAATTCAATATGAGGCAAGCATTCTTCCCACATTTTCTTATTATTCTTCAAAACAGCCCTAAGCATAGTATACAATGTTCTATTGACTACTTCAGTTTGTCCATCAGTTTGGGGGTGACAAGTAGTACTAAAAAGCAGTTTAGTCCCCAACTTAGCCCATAAACATCTCCAAAAGTGGCTAAGAAATTTAGTATCACGATCTGAAACAATAGTATTTGGCACACCATGCAAGCGCATAATTTCACGAAAGAACAAATCAGCAACATTAACAACATCATCGCTTTTATGACATGGTATAAAGTGTGCCATTTTCGAGAACCTATCCATGACAACAAATATGCTGTCCCTCCCCTTCTTTGTTCGAGGTTAACCTAAAACAAAGTCCATAGATATATCCTCCCAAGGAACACTAGGTACAGGCAAAGGCATATATAAACCATGAGGATTGACTCGTGACTTAGCTTTTTGACATGTAGTGCATCGAGCAACAAAACGCTCAACATCCCATCTCATCTTTGGCCAAAAGAAATGCGTAGCAAGTATATCATCCGTCTTCTTAACGCCAAAGTGTCCCATTAATCCTCCTCCATGCACCTCCTGCAACAACAAAAGACGAATGGAGCTAGCTGGAATGCATAGCTTGTTAGCACGAAACACAAATCCATCGTTAAGAACGAACTTGTTCCAAGTTCTCCCTTCCTTACAATTCTGCAATACATCTTCAAATTCAGCATCATGCACATATTGATCTTTGATGGTCTCCAAACCAAATATTTTAAAGTCAAGTTGTGAAAGCATAGTATAATGATGAGACAATGCATCAACAATAACATTTTCTTTACCCTTCTTGTGTTTAATGACATAAGGGAAAGTCTCAGTGAATTCAACCCATTTAGCATGTCTACGGTTCAATTTTTCTTGACTTTTAATGTGTTTGAAAGATTCATGATCAGAATGTATAACAAATTCCTTGGGCCATAAATAATGTTGCCATGTTTCTAAGGTCCGAACAAGAGCATATAATTCTTTATCATAAGTAGAATAGTTCATACTAGGCCCACTCAATTTTTCAGAAAAGTATGCAACAGGTTTGCCATCTTGTAATAACACACCTCCTAATCCAATTCCACTAGCATCACATTCAAGCTCAAAAGTCTTATTAAAATCAGGAAGTTGGAGTAAAGTAGCATGTCTCAACTTATCTTTCAATACTGTGAAGGCTTCTTCCTGTGCGGTACCCCAAACAAAAGGCACATCCTTCTTTGTAAGCTCGTTGAGAGGTGCGGCAATGGTCCTGAAATCTCTCACAAAACGCCTATAGAAACCGGCGAGGCCAAGGAAACTCCTCACTTGTGTGACCGTTTTGGGCTGCGTCCAATTCTCAATAGCTTCAGTCTTGGCTTTATCAACTTCAATTCCCTGTGGAATAACAACATAGCCAAGAAAATATACTCGGTCGGTGCAAAAGGTGCACTTTCCAAGGTTACCAAACAAACGTGCATCACGTAGAGCAATAAAAACAACACGTAAATGTTCAAAATGTTCCTCCAAAGATTTGCTATAAATCAATATGTCATCAAAGTAAACTACCACAAATCGTCCAATGAAAGCACATAAAACTTTGTTCATTAATCTCATGAAAGTACTAGGTGCATTAGTTAACCCAAAAGGCATTACTAACCACTCATATAATCCAAACTTAGTTTTAAATGTTGTTTTCCATTCATCTCCCAATTTCATACGAATTTGATGGTATCCACTACGCAAATCAACTTTGGAGAATATTGTAGTGCCACTCAATTCATCAAGCATATCATCTAGCCTAGGAATAGGATGACGATAACGAATAGTAATATTATTAATGCCTCTACAATCAATGCACATACGCGACATACCATCCTTTTTCGGCACTAAAATGATAGGAACAACACAAGGACTAAGGGATTCGCATATATAACCTTTGTTGAGAATTTCTTGTACTTGATGCATAATCTCCTTCGTCTCCTATGGATTGGTACAGTATGGTGCATGGTTGGGTAATGATGCACCGGGAATTAAGTCAATTTGATGTTCAATCCCTCGAATAGGTGGTAATCCCAGTGGCACGTCTTGTGGAAAGACGTCAGCGAACTCCTGCAAAATGTTAGTGACAGCAGGAGGCAAAGAGGAAGGCACGTCCTCGAATGAAAATAATGCCTCTTTGCACACAAAAGCATAGCAAACAGATTTGCTAAAATCTAGATCATCAATATCAGATTTGGTGGCAAGTAAACATGCACTTTTCAATTTAATTTCAGAAGCAACACTAGATGGTTTATTATTAGGCTTCTTTGTTGCTCAAATTCTTTTGCCACAGTCTGATTTTCACTCTTATTTTTCTCCTGTTTTGCTTTATTAGCTCTATTAATATCATCTTTCAAAATGGAATCAGGAGTCATAGGAAGCAAAGTAATATTTTTATCCTTATGAACAAGAGTATACTGATTGTTTCTACCATGGTGTACAATTTTTTTATCAAATTGCCATGGTCTACCAAGTAATAAGGAACATGCTTGCATAGGTACCACATCACAATCAACATAATCAGCATATGTAGAGATACTAAAATGCACACGAACAATATGTGTTACATTAACCTTGCCGCTGTTGTTGAACCATTGGATGTAGTAAGGATGTGGATGTGGTCTTGTGGTGAGAGATAGCTTCTCCACCATCTTCATGCTAGCCAAGTTATTGCAGCTCCCTCCATTTATGATGACGCGATCATAACGTTCCTTCACAACTCCCTTTGTATGGAACAAATTATGCCTCTGATTTTGCTTAGCTTGTGTAACTTGCACACTCAAAACACGTTGAGCAACTAAACATTCATACCTGTCAGCATCTTCAGCAGCCATGTATTGCGTCTCATGATCAGAATCATCTCCACCGTGTTCTTCATGTGTAATAAGAGCCAAAGTCTCCTCATCATAGTCACTAGCGGACTCATACCCACCATCCTCAGTAACAATCATCACACGCTGAGATTTGCATTCTCTCGCAAAATGTCCTCTTCCCTTACAACGACGACAAATAATATCACTTGTTTGCCCTGTTGATGCCATGGAAGAAGAAGAGCTCTGTGCAGACCCAGCAGGTGTGCTCTTGGCAGATAGTGGTGGTTGTGCTTGCTTTATTTTATCACGGCTGGAGGAGGCACCTGATGGAGGTGCTGGTCTAGTGTAAGTAGAGGATGCACGTGGTGTCCATGCTGAAGATCAACCTGCAGAAAAGTTAGTTTGCGCCAATGCCTGTCGATCCTACACTTCACGTTCAGCTTTACAAGCAAGATGGAATAAACGAGTGATATTAGTATACTCCTTATACTCTAGAATGGTCCGAATCTCTCTATTTAATCCACCTGTCGGTGTCAAAACCGGCGGATCTCGGGTAGGGGGACCTGAACTGTGCGTCTAAGATCGATGGTAACAGGAGGCAGGGGACACGATGTTTTACCCAGGTTCGGGCCCTCTTGATGGAGGTAATACCCTACGTCCTGCTTGATTGATATTGATGATATGAGTATTACAAGAGTTGATCTACCACGAGATCGTAGAGGCTAAACCCTAGAAGCTAGCCTATGGTATGATTGTATGTATATGATATATCGACTAGCCTGGCCTCGGTTTATATAATGCACCAGAGGCCTAGGATAACAAGAGTCCTAGCCGAATACACCGGTGGGGAGGAGTCCTTGTCTTGATCACCAAGTCTTGTGGAATCTTCCATGTATGCGGCAACTGTCTGAACTGGCCCATGAGTATACGGCCATGGGGGTCCTCGGCCCAATCTAACGGATCGGGAGATGACGTGGTGAGTACCCCCTAGTCCAGGACACCGTCAGTAGCCCCCTGAACCGGTCTTCAAGTTAGGGACGCTCCTCGATTGTTCCGAACTGTTCTTCATCTTCGGTTGTCGGTCTTGAAAACTGGTTCAACAAATCCTCTCATCTTCGATCTTGAGGATTGCCGAAATGCATTCGACGGGTTTACACGTCGGGTATCCGAGGAGCCCCTTTAAGTTTCCGGCCTTTATCAATGCCTTGTTATTTTTATGCCACAGCTCGGGTTTGAAGTTGTTCCCGGGAGGCAGTGTCCTCTTGCGTCCGAGCTCCAACACCGGACTGCATTCGAGGTATCTTTTGCAGCCGAGCACCAATGCCGGACTGCTTCCGAGCTCCAACGCCGAGATGTATCCGAGCTCCAACGCCGGACTGTGTCCAAGCTCCAACACTGAACTATATCCAAGATGTCATAGATCATCTTGGTCCAAAAAAATTTGAAGGAGTTTAGCCGAGCTTAATGCCGGAAATGTCCTCTATGGAGCCAGCCACTAGCACCCGAGCTTTATGCCGGACTGCTTCCGAGGTGGTGCACCACCCCGACTATGGGCCGATTTTTGTCAATATTTTTTTATTGGTGCAATTTATTCTCTGCCGAGATATATAGCGAGTAGCCCTCAAGGTGTGTATCGGTTTAAAACCCGAGATGCACTTGAAGGATGACGTCAGACCGCTGATCCCAGTAGCAGCTGAGACTCAGGTTGATTTACAAAATCGGCCTAAGGATCAAGTCCTAGCTTGGCAGAATACTTCGGGACACAAAAAGCGGCATGCTCAGTCCTCGAGACTCAGGTTGGGTGCGGCCGACCAACCTGAGGATCAAAATCTCCTCGACAACTGTATTGCACTTCAAATTTTCTGCATTGAACAGGCAATGTAGTAGCCCCCGAGACACTGGTCGGGTGGCAACGCTAGATCAGGGGATCGATGTGCCCCTTAATATGTTTAAATAATAAGCCCGAAGCCCAGTAGCCCCCGAGCCTTAATGCGGGCACGGGTGGCCGAATTAAGGATCGATATCCATAGTAAAATCACAAATTGTGTGTAATGACTCTATGTATCCAAGTACTTTACATCATTAATTCTCGGATCCGCATTGTACAAAACTTTGTTGACCGACCATCGGCTTCCACCTCCTCAGCTAGTAGCCGAGGAGTGTTTGTCCTACTTTATAAAGCCTTTATGAGGGCAAAGATTTACGACAAACAAGGCAATCTGACCATACGGTTTTATAAACAAAGGTACGCATAGAGATATGTTATATTACTGTTTAACATAAGAAATGTCTTTCCAAAGAAAATAGTCCCGCTATCGGTCCCTTTCTTTGGGTTGTCATGCTAAGCATGATCATGAAACCTCAGCTCTAATGTAAGAGCAAAATATTGAGGATTTTAGTTTGGGGGGCCAGTTAATAGCCCCCAGTAGTGTTCGGCGACAGTCGAGGTCAAGCCGTAAACACTTCGGCCATTGTTATGAATGGCCCGTCATTTAACACAATCATCGGATCGCTGACCGGTTTACGCTTATTGTGACAGTAAGTTTTCGGCTTTCTCCACTGAGGTGCTTAACCATGTGAGCTGGAAGCACAATCGCAGTGGTTCTCCCTTTGCACGCCTAGCCGAACAAAGCGGAACATAGGAAACAAGTGCAGGAGCCGGGCAACCCAACTATTGACCGAAGACACAATTCGAAACCGATGCATATATAGCAATATCCGAGAATGTTTTTGCTGGATCTCTAAAGGTGTCCGGCGTTGCACTGCGAGACTTGTGCTGAAAACACACAAACAGTTTAAAAGTGCGATTAGCTTGGAAAACCAAAAAACTTCAGTAAAAACTTGACGTCCGAGCAAGGTCAAGTGTTCAGTGCCAATCCGAAAATTGGGAAAATATTGTGTTTCTGTCGTGCATTAATATGACACATCCAATCTCAAGACTTCAAGCGGGCCAGCCTACGGCTGCAGCCTCCTATCCCAAAGGCGGAGTGCTTCTCGTTAGACCACTTTAGCGAACTAAACTCGAGCGATCACTAGAGAGAAAATGAGTTATCTGGCTATTGACCACACACTCGCGTCGAAAAAGGAGCGGTAGAAAAATACTTTGCAACGACCAAGAAGAAAACACATTTACTATAAAATAGCTCATATAAATTTTAGGAGCCCCCAAGTGACTTGGGTAAAAGAATTTTATGTATAATGATTGTATGTACCGAAGTACTTATATCATATTTGTGTTCACCCGAACTTTAAACACGTCTTAACCGACCATCGGCTTCTCCCTCTTCGGCCAAGGGCCGAAAAGTGTCATGTACTCCGCCTGTCGAGAGTATCGACGGTGTTTCCGATGACCAGGCAATCAGGCCATAAGGCTGTAACAGACAAAGCACGCTCAGGGAACTTATGCTATATTACTAACAAAGTGTAAGAAGCATCTTTGAAGAAAATAGTACCCCCACCGATACCTTTCTTCGGTGCTCATTATTACTATGAGATTTGTGCAATAGATTTTTTGTACTCATGAGTTCCGTTGTGTGCCGACCATGATTGAAAACAATAAGAGCGCTAGCTTTCGGCTTCACCCAGTCTGAGGTCAGAACTCGGAGGACCGGTCGTGACAATCGCAGAGGTGCTCCCTTTACTCCCTAGCCGAACAATCGGGAACATAGGGGTAAGCACAGGAGCCAGGCAACCCAGCTTGCAAATTGCTTAAGTCAATATGGTGCATATTGTGGCGTAATACACGAACAAGGAATGAAGTCGTACAAGTATAATCATATGCAAGAGGAAAAAACTTCATGAAGGAAGCCCCCAAGTAAAGGGGTATTTGAATTTGCATGTCACAAACAAAGTTTTGACAAGGAGATTTTTTACAAGCAACTTTTTTCTAAAAAAGTATAATGCTTGGTCGAACCAAACACAAGTTAAAAATTAAAACTTTGAGCATGAAAGCGACTTAGCTGATTAATGTGTTCGGCATTGATGACGCGGTCCGAGCTTGATGCGGGAGAAGGTTCCATCCCCCAAGCCGGTCCCGAGGTGGCGGAGCGGAGAGCTCGACACGCCGAAGTGGTGACATAGCACGGTCAATGCAGGCCGGTAGAGTGATGCCGAAGTCCCCGGCATGGGGTAATGAAGTGTTGATGAAGCCCCCCGTCTAGCCGAGGTGGCGTGGTATGTCAATACGCCGAGTTGACGATACTGCCCAACCCGGATCATTTTCCTGTGCACAAAAAGTGATGCAAACCGGAGATAAAAAAGTCATTGCATAATAAATAATTTATGCAAAGTGAGTAATAAAAGAAATATGGCCTGGCGCCGAAGTCAATGTCGATGCAGGGCGTCGGCGTGATGCGGTAAAGGCGTGGCAAAGCCTGAATTCACAGGTCGGTCCGAGTTCCGGATGCGGCATTCCCCGGACTATGTACAGAGACTGACCGAACCACCATGTGACCGTCGTTTATGCGGCCACCATTTGATAGACCTGTGTACATATGATGGACAAGGCAAAGTAATAATTCCTTGGGAAAAATGAACCCAAACAAGCAAAAAATATTGGGATTAATAGCACTTGGTTTATTTGTTGTAGCAATCCGAAGGAAGGTGATTCCCAAAATTGGGATTCGATCCACACACCCATTTCCTGATGGGCGACAAAACGACGGCATGTCAATGCTGGCAAAGGTTGGCTCGCCGAGGCAAAGCCCTCGGTCCAACTAACGTGACGGAGCTGGTCGGCTAGTGACGCCGAAGTGTCTGGAGTAGGTTGATGAAGAGATGGCGAAGCCCCCGGTCCAGCCGAGATGTCGAAGCCTCGATGTTAGCCGATGAGTCGAAGTAGGTCGGCATGATGGACACCAGCTTGAAGAAGCAATAGTGCGGCCCTGCCGATGCAGGTCGTGACGTGGTCGATGCCGGCTTGATGAAGCGACCGTGCGGCAATGCCGGTATGCCCGCTCCGTGTAATCCGTGGGGCGGCGATGTTGGTGATGATTTATCCTTCGCGATGTCGGACTCTTGTTCGGCTTGCCGAGATGATGATCCGAAGAAGTTGAGCTCGGCTCAACAAAGTGACGACGTGTCTAGCACAGGTCGGCAGCCGTGGAGCAATATTGCCGGACTGGTTTGACACCAGCATGATGTTGAAGATCATGTTCAAAAGATCTTAAAGTTAGTGGGATGTGTTCGGAAACAAAACACAATACCCCATACAAAACTTCCTTCAAAAGGATGTCCGAAATCCCGTTCATAAAAAGATGAACTCGGGTCGGATTCGTTTTCGCGCAGAAAACAAATCCAAAAAGTGATGTACTAATCGGAAGGTTCACGGAGTTTAGACGGTCAGATCAAGCTGAAATTTTGAGAGGTGGTAGATATAGAAATTCGGCAACCGATCAACGGTTGGATCTTCCAAAGGACGTCCGAGCTAGAAGCTGGACACCATGCCCTAAACTCCTCCAGATTCCCGTCCAGATTTGACAGGGCTCCGGTATATCGTGGATTGCCAGAGATTCCTCCATCGGAACTCGACAAAATTTTCCAAGGTTGTTGTAGACTCAATTACGCACAAATCCACCGAAGCAATCTTTAAAAAGACACTTGAGGAGGCGGTGGCGTCGGACACAAGTTTGCTGTCCAGAAAAACAGCACGGTCGCCCGAGGACAATGTTGACGTTGAGCCCCCGGGCTCCCTGGATGATTCCTCCATAATCTTGGTAGAGATCAGAGTTGATGTTTATAAAAGCCCTCATCCGAACATGACGATCGGAGGTAGGGCGCAGTCCTTGGTCGAACCAAGGTGACCAGTCGAGCTGGTGACGAAGATGCCGAAGTCACAGTTGATCTGCAGGCGAGCCATCAACCTTTTGCCGAACACACAACGGAGCTCTCAATGAAAGCACCAATGTCGGTGTCAAAACCGGCAGATCTCGGGTAGGGGGTCCCGAACTGTGCGTCTAAGATCGATGGTAACAGGAGGCAGGGGACACGATGTTTTACCCAGGTTCAGGCCCTCTTGATGGAGGTAATACCCTACGTCCTGCTTGATTGATATTGATGATATGAGTATTACAAGAGTTGATCTACCACGAGATCGTAGAGGCTAAACCCTAGAAGCTAGCCTATGGTATGATTGTATGTATATGATATATCGACTAGCCCGGCCTCGGTTTATATAATGCACCAGAGGCCTAGGATAACAAGAGTCCTAGCCGAATATGCCGGTGGGGAGGAGTCCTTGTCTTGATCACCAAGTCTTGTGGAATCTTCCATGTATGCGGCAACTGTCCGTACTGGCCCATGAGTATACGACCATGGGGGTCCTCGGCCCAATCTAACGGATCGGGAGATGACGTGGTGAGTACCCCCTAGTCCAGGACACCGTCACCACCCATAAAACGTGCAAGCATAGCTTCATTCTCCTCAACAATACCACATCTAATCATGCCAGTTTGTAATTCATGATGATATTCTTCTACAGAATTTTTTTCTTGTCTTAAACGTTGCAATTTTTGAAGTAATTCACGTTGATAATATGGTGGAACCCAACGAGTACGCATAGCAGTTTTCAAAGCAGTCCAAGTAGCTGGAATAGGATATAATCTACAATGTTCAGACCACCAAACACATGCAAAACTAGTGAAAGCACAAACAGCAGCAGGAACACGTCTCTCCTCAGGATATTGTAAACATGTAAAACATTGTTCAGTTTCTAACTCCCAAGTAAGATATATATCAGGAACATATCTACCCTGAAATGGTGGAATATTCAACTTCTACCTCACGTGGTGATGCAGCCCTACTGTTGCGATGATATACCTGAGGATGACCTGGTGGTGGTGGTGCTGGTGGTTGCGCGTAGTTATGATTTTGATCAACCTCATCCTCGTAATGGTCCTCCACCTTTGCAGTAGCAGCAGGAGCTATAGAAGCACTAACAGTAGGTACAGCAGCACCAGAAGTTTGACCAGGCTCAATGGGAACGCGCTGTGCTCGTCCCACTTGATTTAGAAGACGACGTTGTTGTTGTTGTAGAGGTGCGACAGGTGCAGCGGGCGGTGGAAGACGCGTGATCAATTCATTAACCTTGTTATCGAGCTTTGTTTCGAACGCCTTCTCAATGCCATCTATTTTCTCCATGGCCTCCTCAAATCTATTTAGCACGTCTTCCACCTGTCCACTCATCATTTGCTGAAACTTATCATGTACCTCTTTGTTTGTCATGTTCTCCCAGTCAGTCTCTTCGTCTTGTGATCCTGCCATGGTTAGCAGCAATATAAACACACAAGAATATGATCCTACAGACTACTAGGAAGTGGTGGTGATGGCGTGGTGGACAGTCACAAATCCGTCGAGTGAATATCAAATTCTTACTAGTTCTTACCAAGCAGCAGGTGGTGATCAGCAACCGTTGTAGTCAAAACTCTCAAAGCTTGGATAGAGCGATTACCAGGGAGAGTCAAACGCATGACGTAGATGTATGTGGAACTGGGAAGGCTTATAATATGGTAGCAAAAAGGGCCAGCAATAATCAATTCAGAGATGCAAAGTTGAATAAATGCTCAACGACGGTACTGTGCTGGTCCTAGGCTAGACTGTACTAGAGACGCGAGCCTAGAACACTAACAAAATCACGGCGCTGCACGTAAACAAGGGAGGAGCACACTCTGAATTTTTTTCTTTTTTTTCACTTTTTTTCTTTTTTTGCTCCGCAACAATTATTTTTCCAAAAAAGTCTACAAGTGTCCTAAAAACTGCCTAGCTAGAATTTTCCAGACTTAGTTTTTTTTAGTTTGGAACTATTTTTCTTCTGCGAATGGCTCGAAAGTTGGGGAGTCCTACTCTGTCACGACTCGGAGTATCGCGTGATCTGGAAATCAAAAACAAAGCAACAATTACTGGACTCGGACTGGTGACGAAGATGAATCTGGTGGAATCTCAGACTGGTGGCGGAGATGAATCTGGTGGAACTCAGACTGGTGGCGGATATATGTTGCAGGTGGACTCAGATTGGCGTGATGGCGACTGATATTTGGTGGCGTATATGGACTCGGATTGGTGGTGAATATGTGATGGTGGTATATGGCAGCGGCGATGAAGTTGGTGCGGTGGTGGTATATGGCAGCAGCGATGATGATGATGTAGTGGTGACATATGGCAGCGGCGACGTGACAACCTGTGAACAAAACTCGACACTCTAAAGGACTAGATGCTAAGACCAGCAACTTGACACGATGATGCAACCGCAAATTCAACAAAGCAAATACAGAAAAGATTATGCAAAGGCTCAGATTGGTTCAGATAGGATGAACTAACCCTAATTTTCTTTGGCTTTTGCGTGGACTATAGGTATGAAGAACAAACTCGATCTAAACTACGAAAAACTATAAAATCTCACCAAGCAACCTGGAAATCTAATACCACTTGATAGAGGCAAAGGTGTCCCGTCTTTCGATGAGATGGTGGCTATCGTTTTGGAGGAAGTCGACTTTGACGATCCGACTACGAACGTGTGAGGACGTCGCGCCTTAGAAATCGCTAAACCAACTCCGAGAGGTTATTAACCACGCCGGAGCACGATCAACCTAACCACGAGGGTCTGTTTCCTACGAGCAAATGAAGAACAAGCAAGAAACTGAGATTCCAATCTGGATATTGCGAATATAAGATGAAAGCTTTATTGATCAAGGTGGGGTTCTGTGACGCCTCTGTCTGGTCGTTGAACACAAACGAAGTACGCGAAGTTGCAGCTATGGCGAACTTTAATCTAAACAAAACCCAAAGTCTAAACGACGCCCTAAGGGTTGTATATATGGAGGAAGAGGGGGGAATTTCGTGGCCCTTGGAGGAGGGGGCCGAAACCAACCCTAACTCTTGTTTCCCCACACATACGGACTCTAAAAACAGCCTATACTTAAATATTTCGAAAATACATGGGCCTGGCCCAATAATAAGGTGACGCAGCACCTAGAATAGCCCCTGGACGAAATTTATGAAGTGGCATCTTGTATATTTCGTCCAAGGCTTCATGCACTCCTTATGGTGGATTCAAAGTCCTGAAATCATCACTTGCAACTCCGTTGTTGATCCCCTTGCGCATGCCATCATCACCATGCTTGAACTTGCTCCAAGGTTCATCTTTATTGTCCAAACTAGACCCTTCATTTATAAGCAAAACAAATGTATCCAATTTAGGCAGCATCATATTCTCATGAACATTAGAATCGTTACCAAGAAACGGAAGTACCTGATAATTCAATTGGCGTGTGCGAGCTCTAGTAATTGGTCCAGTATGTATAGCCGTAGGGGCTGTGGGTGTAACAATGGTATTGATGTCCTCATCACCGCTCACCTCCTGGCCTTGACCACGGCACGCGACCTGGCATACCAGCGACGGCTGCAGCATGCCTGGGGACCGGGACCTGTCAGCATAGAGCACCAAGCTGCCGCAGGATTGGAAAAGGGGAGGCCGAGCCTCGGCAGGATATGCGCACGCAAATCTTCATAATGAGGGCTATATTGACAAAAGGCATTACAGACGCTTTCCACGCCCCCACGGGGTTCATTTCTTGATTCCTCACAGGGAACAAAAGTGAAGGAATTCCTAGGAGTTCTATCTACACGCACCAGATGTCGCCGACGCCATCATCAACAGTGGGCCACGTGAGGTCGGTGCCAACCCCATCCAGATCAGCGGTGACAGCGGTTGGAGGCCGCAGCCCTGCTCCGGGCTCGACGGGAGCCCCGGGGAACGTAGCTGTCATCGCTCGTCTCCGGAGACTCTGCGAGCTTAGGAGAGTCGCTGGACCACCAGGAGTCGCCGCTGTCACTAGAGGAGCTGCAAGCGAGACCTGTGGCGGGCCCAGCGCCCACTCCAGCATCATCCTGGCGACCTCCTTCAGGGCAGCACTCCAGGCGGCCGCCTTCCTCGTCGAAGACCTTGAAGAACAGCATGGAGGCGCCGTCATATTCGAAGTGGATCGCGAGGGCGCCCTCCGCACGACAGACTCAGGCAATCTCGCCCCAGCCTCGGGTCATGAAGATCTTCCCAGAGGCAACGACTCCAACCTCCGCTCCAGTCGCCGGGGCATCGCAATCGGTGTGTTGCAGCCAAAGCTTGCGAAGGCCCCTCTGCGGCATCTCAGCGGCGAAGAACTACGGGAGGCGTATCCAGGTGCTCAGGGGCATCACCGCCGACAACACGAACTCGCGCGAAGAGTCCACAGTGTGGACCCCTGGGGTGACGGCATGTGCCTCCGCGGCATGGCGACCATGGCCCTGGCGTGGGTGATGCCGCTCACCGCCCCTCCCTCCGGAATCGTCGACATGAGCGTACAAGGGCAACGGGTACCCAGGAGGCGGCCTCTCATACCAAGGCCGGGACACCACCGGCCTCACGACTATCTCGCGACGATGAGACCTCCTCTTCTTCGGCGGGAGCAGCTCGGGCTCATTGAGGGGAGCCTTGCCCTTCTCTGCGACCGAGAACCTCCGGATCGGCGCCATTGCAACTACAACGCCATCCATCTAAACAATGGTATATGCGAGAAGAGCTATCGCTATGAGTGAGAGCGGAACTATGCAGTACATGAGGCGGCGGTTACGAGTCCTCTCTCGCGCTAGCGTGAACCTCAAGTAACTAGATTCTCCTTCTTGTCTGATTTTGAAGCCTTTATGGCTGGCGCCCGAGACCCCATTCACTTGCGCCTGACAGTCAGGCCACTCGTTGTACACCCCCAGAACCTTCCCTTTGTACACGACGTAGCACCGCCATCTCGCCATCAAGAAACTAGGTACCTGTTAGAGATGCATGTTCATCAAGAGGATGTACAATCATATGCAACAAAATATATTAGAGCAACACGAAAAAGAAAGGGTTAATTAGCAACTAGATGCAACATACAGTACGCAAACTAATTAACTAGAGGTACGCAGGTCATCGTACCCAAACAAACAAAGTAGCGTTACGCAAGTTCGGCAGGGACCGTGAACATCACAAAGTTTCATCGCTACAGAAAGTATACAAGTTCAACCGACACATATCATCATCATCGGCATCGTAAATCACTAGAAGTTCCATCCTTCCATATCATCGAGGATGGACCCTCGCTTCTTGAACGGCGTGAGGTCTTGACGTTGCATGCCTATGCGATTTCGGACGTCAGCTCGCGATATAGGGCCGTGGTGGAACATCCCCTTCTCATCGATGACTTCTTTCATGATGATCATCGCAATGTCCCTTTGGATGCAAAAGAAGTCATCTCTAAGTTTATAATCCGCTTCTCCATGAGAGTCTAGCCACTTGTGGATATGTTCATCATTTCTGCTTGTCATGCGAAGCTTTTGGTGATCCGTGTTGAACTCAATCATGAGATGGAGGATGTAGAATCCATCCTTCTTGCTTGGTTTTGGGACATGGATGCAGCAGAAGTTAGTTTTATGCGCGAAACCCATCTTCTTGTTCCTTTGTTTCCTGATCTACATGTGGCCACCTCTAATGCTGAAGCCTTGGAGAGCATCATCCAGAATATTCATTATGTGGGTGTAGTCCTTCTTCTCGTAGTCTCTGGAAGGGTCGAAATACACGACATGGGAGACTCGCGGGTAAAGAACGATAAGGACGGCGCGCCCGTTGCTGCGGGGAGAAGATACCTCAAATTATTCTTCATATGAGCGAGAAGGAATGATTGAAATGTATGAAAGGGTTGTCCGGAACTGACTTACTTTGGATGATAAGGCAGGAGGGCAATTTCCTGGTCCTTATTCTGTACCATGAAGTTTTGGAGGTAGTCCCTAGCAGTTTCACGCTCAAAGTCGCCGAGACTCAAGAAAGACTCGTGCATGTAGTACGGATCCGCCACACAGATTTGCGAGACTTCTTCTCTCTTCATGACGGAGCTCATATGTAGCGCAAAAAGGCGGACGATTGTAAAACCGAGCCGCCTTGTCAGAAACATCTCAAAGATATGGTCAAACCGCAGGAAGAACACCTCCGCGGGCCGTGTGTCAACGTAGCACTTCCCCTCAGGCACACTAGCCGTGTATGTCGGATACCCTGGATCCTTCGAGGCTAGTAGGCTTTTCTTAGTTGACAGCACATGGTCGTGCAGTCTCCTGAGATCCCCTGATAGTGCCTCCAGCGGTTTCGACGGTAGCATCGGCTCGCCCGTGAGATGGAACATGGCTGCACCTTTCATGGGTACACGCTCTTCAGAATCCATCATCTGGCTGCTATGTGCTCTGGCTTGTTTGGAGGCAGCTATCTTCCCCGATCTCTTCCTTTCCTTTTTCTTGGGCACACCTTCCAGACCCTTCCTTAACCCCTGCCCCAGTGTTCCCGGGCTAAGCACTGTACGGGTCTCAGCTAGTTGAGCATGTGTTGAGGCAGCATCTTCAGGCGTGTCCTGTGAGGATTTCATGAAGAGACTTTTTGCAATCCCTGCTACGACCTTCCTGCCCGAGCAGATCATCCATATCCTCATTAGCATGCTGATAGCCCAATTCATCATATGGTTGACTCATCATATCTATGTCACAGTCATACGCGTTTGTATAGAGGAAACCCATTGGGTCGACCTCCGTCTCTTCATCCATTATATGTTCTACATGAGCGATTACATCAGCCAGTACTATTGCACCCCCTTCATCACGTCGTCCGCCGCTCTCACCCGACACTACAGGAGCTGGTAATTGCGTAGGCGGGGTGGTGGTCTCTGCACATGGTTGTTGATGTGTGGTTATTGGTGTGCTCTCGGCCGGCTCTAGACGAATAAGATTCTTCAGCCATAGCAGCACCCAACCCTTGTAGTTTCCAATCCACGGCGGGGTCTTGTCATCCTCTCCCACAGGATATACTGGAGGAGGCAAATGCTCGTGCCTCGATTTCACACTAGACAAGCTAACCCTGAAGTGCCCAGCGGGGATCGGCTGGTTGTGGAACATGGCTTGCAAGGGGTTCATTATCATCCCCTTTCTCACGTCCACCTTCTGGCCTTTGATCAAGTAGAGTATGGTGCACGGGGTTTCTTCGGCCTGCAAACACATATGTTTGTGGCGTAAAACATCCGAAAGGCAACGAAAATGGAATATTCTATGTTGGTGCGACATGTAATTACCATGATGGCGTCGAGCTCAGCCAAAGATGAAGGCCCACCTAGCACGCCAGAGACTGAGGACAGGCTGCTATGAGCAGGAGTGACTGCGAGAGGAGGCCCGGTTGCGTGAGAAAGTGATGGTGCGGTGGTGTTGTTGTTCATGGAGTTTCTCCTGGCGAAACTAGGCAACGGGAAATCATGTACCGTCTTGTCTGGATTTTCCTTCGTCCAGTTGATGATAGCTGGAACCAAGTTAGTAGCGAAATCATTTCTACAGGCAGTTACAGCTGCATTGACTGCTTGCAGTAGCAACTCATTTTTCTCCTTGGCTGTTTTTTCGCGTCCTCAGCTGCTTTTTTCTCGACCGCAAGCTTCACCTTCTCGTCGATGTCCGCCTGACTAAACTTCTTTTTCTGCTTCTTGGCCTCCGGGCCCTCGTTGTAAAACACCTTCCACATGGTGCCGTCTCCAGCGCCGTGCACACGACCATATTGCGGCCGCTGGCCCAAAGGGAGCCCCTTAAGTTCGTTCAAGGCCCAGTTGAGAGGGGTGTCCCACTTGGGCCTCATCGGTGAAGTAGGGCTTTCGGCTACAAGCTGGTGTTGCTTCTCCTGCAGAAGGAGCGTGAACTGTTTAGGAATGTGTAGTCGACTAGATCTCGAGCTAAATGTAAGGTGGTAAAAGAATAATTACCAGTAGTCCAATCAATTTCCTCGTGATCTGGTCCGTGTAAAAAACCTTCTTTTCCCTGTCCCACTTGTAGTGGGCCCTGATGAAGTCACGCTCCAAGGGGTTGGTGAACTTCGCGAAGGGGTCTGGGAGACCTGCGGCTTCATGTTCCGCGTCCTCCTTATCCCATATGGGCCTTTTACCGAGGTAGCCATGGCTTTCGAGGCGATGCTTCCCCGTGTTCCTTTGCTGAAGGCTCTTGAATTTCGCAACCTTAGACTTGGCTGCCTCAGTAGCGCAAGTTTCCTTGAACTTTTCGAACTCCTCTACCGTAAGTGTCAGATTTTCCTCCAGAATCTTGGACAGGGGTTCCTCAGCCTCAATAGCTCGTTTCACCCTCCCTTTCTAGGAGGCCAAATCATTGCTGAACATGCCCATGGCATGATTGTTAATCTTTTTCATCTTCGGATCATCCCACGGTTCTTCTATGTTATCATCCCGGTCGGGGAACTTGAATCTCTTGTGCAACTTCGTCAGTAGCAACTGCGTCAAATGTTCTTTACTCCTTAAGTCATCGTCATTGATGCTCGCGCATTCCCGTAGGATGCATCCTACTTGGTTCCCATAGCACTTGCGAGGTTCTTTCAGCTCTAATGGCTCAAACTTGTTGATACGTCTCCAACGTATCTATAATTTTTGATTGCTACATGCTATATTATCTTCTATTTTGGACATTATTGGGCTTTATTATTCACTTTTATAATATTTTTAGGACTAACCTATTAACCGGAGGCCCAACCCAGAATTGTTGTTTTTTGCCTATTTCAGAGTTTCGCAGAAAAAGAATATCAAACAGAGTCCAAACGGAATGAAACCTTCGGGAATGTGATTTTTGGAACGAACAAGATCCAGGAGACTTGGACCCTACGTCAAGCAACCAACAGGGAAGCCACGAGTTAGGGGGGCACGCCTACCCCCCAGGCGCGCCCTCCACCCTCGTGGCCCCCCTGTTGCTTCACCGACGTACTCCTTCCTCCTATATATACCTACGTACCCCCAAATGATCAGATACGGAGCCAAAACCCTAATTACACCACCGTAACTTTCTGTATCCACGAGATCCCATCTTGGGGCCTGTTCCGGAGCTCCGCCGGAGGGGGCATTGATCACGGAGGGCTTCTACATCAACACCATAGCCTCTCCAATGAAGTGTGAGTAGTTTACCTCAGACCTTCGGGTCCATAGTTATTAGCTAGATGGGTTCTTCTCTCTTTTTGGATCTCAATACAATGTTCTCCCCCTCTTGTGGAGATCTATTCGATGTAATCTTCTTTTGCAGTGTGTTTGTTGAGATCGATGAATTGTGGGTTTATGATCAAGTTTATCTTCTCTGAATTCTTTTATGTATGATTGGTTATCTTTGCAAGTCTCTTCGAATTATCAGTTTGGTTTGGCCTACTAGATTGATCTTTCTTGCAATGGGAGAAGTGCTTAGCTTTGGGTTCAATCTTGCGGTGTCCTTTCCCAGTGAAAGTAGGGGCAGCAAGGCACATATTGTATTGTTGCCATCGAGGATAACAAGACGATTTTTTTATCATATTGCATGAATTTATCCCTCTACATCATGTCATCTTGCTTAAGGCGTTACTCTGTTCTTATGAACTTAATACTCTAGATGCATGCTAGATAGCGGTCGATGTGTGGAGTAATAGTAGTAGATGCAGGCAGGAGTCGGTCTACTTGTCTCGGGCGTGATGCGTATATACATGATCATACCTAGATATTCTCATAACTATGCTCAATTCTGTCAATTGCTCAACAGTAATTTGTTCACCCACCGTAAAATACTTATGCTCTTGAGAGAAGCCACTAGTGAAACCTATGGCCCCCGGGTCTATCTTCATCATATTAATCTTCCAACACTTAGTTATTTCCTTTGCTTTTTTAATTTGCCTTTTATTTTACTTTGCATCTTTATCATAAAAATACCAAAAATATTATCTTATCATATCTATCAGATCTCACTCTCGTAAGTGACCGTGTAGGGATTGACAACCCCTTATCGCGTTGGTTGCGAGGATTTGTTTGTTTTGTGTAGGTGTGAGGGACTCGCATGTAGCCTCCTACTGGATTGATACCTTGGTTCTCAAAAACTGAGGGAAATACTTACGCTACTTTGCTGCATCACCCTTTCCTCTTCATGGGAAAACCAACGCAGTGCTCAAGAGGATGCACTTGTCAGGTGCCATCTTTGGTCAGAAGGCCCAGTTTCTTCGTTGTTCGACATGTTTCCTATGATTAAGTCTCCTCGTTTAATTCTAAAACTAGGGGAAAAAATGAGAAATGACATAAAAAAGAAATCTATGTTTGCCGGAATGTCATTTTCGAGCACTCGATATGCCTACTATCTAGCACAAATCATGCCAAAATTTCGGCATGACCTTTGCTAAAAAATGGACATATCGAGCGCCTGAAATTCACCGGAACGGAAATGAATCAACATTCCGGCGTAACATAGGCCACTCAGATCATTTACCCTACACATAATCATCATGTCCAAATGACATGTCCAAATTTCCACATATATAACCTAATTAACCATCTGCCCTATCTAAAACCTAACTAAATTAACCAAAAAACATAACTAAAACCTTACAGAGGGTGCAGGCCCGACGACGGCCGAGGTTGGGAGGGGTCGGGGTCGGGGTCGAGCGCTGGGGCCGGAGTCGGGGTCGGGGCCGTGGGCGAGCGCCGGGGTGGGGGCCGGGGCCATGGGCGAGCGCCGGGGTCGGGGCCGGGGCCGTGTGCGAGTGCCGGGGTTAGGGTCGGGGGCTGGAGTCGGCATCGGGGTCAGTCGGCGTCGGGGTCGGGGGCGAGCGCAGAGGACAAGGGCTCCGGCGGCGCGACGGGGGAAGGGAGAGTGGGGATTTGGGGGAAAAAGGCAGGATGAAGAGAGGAGTGGGTATTTTGGGGGTTAAATGGGCATAGTAGTAGCACGTTTAGGAAAACGTGTTATAGCTACTCGAGGTAGCTATAACGTTTTCCTGTAGAAATCGCTATTGCTACCTTGACTAGCTGTAGCTCTTTTCTGAAAAATGCGTTGCTGCTATAACCAGTACCTATATAACAGTTTTCCCGTTTGTTTCGTTCTGTTTTCTTTTCCTTTATTTTCTCTCACTTTTTTCCGAGAGCAGTTAACTAAGGGAATTAAAGGTGGTATATATTGCATCATTTGACGGTTAAATATGTATAAAAAATAGGAACATATATATTACATCATTGGACCCATGCATAATAATGGCTAAGTGTGTATACAAAATAGGAACATATATATTACATCATTTGACCGATAACATATGGTTCCTTAGCATTGACTTCGTTTTTGAGTCAGCTTCTTTCCCTTCTTGTTCGTTGAAGAATAATTGAGCCCCTCATTGTGACTTTTCCTTTTCCATGGAGTACGATTTTTCTTAGGTAATGTAGTATTGATTCTTCTTTTGACGTATACTTCATCATCATCATCATCATCTTCCCTCATTGGGTTGCTGTACTGATCGTACTCTTCCTCGTTTGTGACTCCATCCATTCCAATGATGTTCCTTTTGCCTCTCACGACAACACGGCTGGGATTGCGCGGGTCGGTTATGAAGAAGCATTGTGTCACGTGCTTAGAGGTACCCATGGCTCATTTTTTGCAATAGCGTTCATGGTAGCACTCTTGGCGTCCGGTATAATCATGGTAGTGAAATTCCGGTTTTCTCTTTCGACATTCTTAGCCCATCTGACACGGAACATCGTCGTGTTGTGCAGTCTAGAGTAGTCAAGCTCCCAGATCTCCTCGACCCTTCATAAAATCTTTCAGTTGTGCCGTTGTGGCCGCCGGACATGCATTCCATCGTCACCCCTGATTTCTGATCATCACTGAACATATCTTTGGCCTCCGTGTAGAACGTGTATCCGTTGATATCATATGCCTGATAGGTTAGGAGGTTGGGCGAGGGGCCATGTGCTAAGGCTTATATGAGCAATCTGTCCGTACAGCCCTCCTCCGGGGGATTAGCAATAATATGCTCTTTGAATCAATGCAGGAAAGTGGAATTGTGCTCTCTAGTAACTTTGGCATCCGTCCTGCATACCCCCGGTCATGATACTTCTTTGCGATAATTTCTTTGTGTAGTGCCACAAAAGGATCTACCTCGTCTAGGTGTTGTAGCACTACCAAGTTTGCCATGTCAAAGTCACTGCGTCGATCTGAGTATGCCACGTGCAGTTCCCTGCGACCGTTGGAGTGACCTTCTCCTTCGAGCCTCCCCTCATGCTTGTTAACGGGCAAACCAACACTAACATCAGGCGGCTGGTCTGCACCACATAGAAAATTCTTGCAGAAAGAGATGCACTCTTGTGTCAGATAGCCCTGGACGATGCTTCCATCCGGATGGGACATGTTACGAACGAATACTTTGATGATCCCATTCATCCTCTCAAACGGCATCATGTTGTGCAGAAATGACGGCCCCAAGTCTATTATGTCGTCCACAATATGGACACACAGATGCACCATCACGTCAAAGAACGCGGGCGGGAAGTACATCTCAAGCTCACTCAGTATCACAATGATCTCTTCCTGTAGCATTTGGAGCTTCTTCACACTGATCGAATTTCAAGAGAAGACATCGAAAAAGTTGCAGAGACCAATAAGCGTCTCACGGACGTGCTTGTCCATTATCCCTCTAAGGGAAACAGGCAGTATCCGCGTCATCATCACATGACAGTCATGGGACTTCATCCCGCTGAACCTTTTCTTATCCGTGTCTAGATATCTGCTTATCTTGCCACAGTAACCAGAACTAACTTTGACTCCGGTAAGGCACTTAAAGAATTGATCGATCTCAGCCTGACTTAAGGTGAAGCAAGAAGGGGCAATAATCCTCTTTCTTTATTTTCTTGCCCTTCTTCTCCCGCGCCTCTGTCTCCGTCTCTGTCTCTTCAGACTATTTGCGGGGCGGCATGTGCAGATCTTCCCTGATTTTCAAATCTTGCAAGTCTTTTCTTGCCTTCGGCCCATCCTTGGTCTTATCCGGCATGTTCATCAATGTCGCGAGCAAACTCTCAAGGACATTCTTACAGATGTGCATTTGATCAAGACAATGAGGTGTATCGAGTTTGTGCCAGTACTCCAAGTCCTAGAACACAGACCTCGTCTTCCATACCTTCAGCAGCGGCTCCGACGCCTTTTTCATCGTCTTTCCCGGCGCGGGGCACTCCTTCCAGTTTTTCAACAACTCATCGATTTTGTCATCGCTCCGCTTACGTGGAGGTCCTTGATGCTCATCATTACCATTGAATAGATCTCCACGGTTTCTCCACGAGTCGTCCTCTTCGAGCCATCTTCGATGCCCCATGTACACGATTTTCCCAGACCCGCCATCTTTACTTGACGTTAGCTGCTGAGACGTCGTATCATCCATGCACCGCGTGCATTCGCAATATCCATGGCACACCTGGCCTGTGACATATCCGTAACCGATATAATCGTGCACCGTCGTGATTAGCACGGCTCTCATGTAGAAATACTTGCCTTTGCTGGTGTCCCATGTCTTGGCCGGTGTTTTCCATAAAGTGTCTAGCTCCTCTTGAAGTAGCCCCAGATACAAATTAATATTATTTCCTGGTTGTTTCGGCCCTTGAATAAGCATGCTCATGTGAATGTACTTCGACTTCATGCACAACCAGGGGGAGGTTGTACATCCATACAAACACGGGCCATGTGCTATGGTTGGTGCTCTGGTTGCCAAACGGATTCATGCCATCGGTACACGCGCCGAGCATGATGTTCCTTGCATCACATTCAAAATACCGATAGAAGTTGTTCAACGCTCTCCATTGGCTTCCATCCTTGACGTGTCTCAGCTTCGAATCATCTCCATCGTCAGGCTTCTTCCTCTCCGCGTGCCAGCGCATTAGCTTTGCTTCCTTGGGATCTATGAAATACCGCTGGAGACGGGGAGTGATCGGTAAGTACCATACAACTTTCTGGGGACATTTCTTCCCGGACTTCTTGTATCGAGAAGCATTGCACACCGGACAACTTGTTTTTTACGCGTGCTCCTTCCGATAAATTATGCAACCGTTGATGCATGCATGGTATCTAACATGCGGCAGATCAAGAGGGCACACGATCTTCTTGGCCTCATCAACACTACTAGGACATAGATTCCCCATGGGAAGAACATTCTTTAGGTACTTGATATGCTCATTGAGGCTAGTGTCGGTCCATTTGTTTTTAGCCTTCGTCTTCAGGAGTTGGAGCGTGATCTCAAGCGAGTCACCTCAGGATTGCAACCATCATACAATGGAGTGTTCGAGTCTATCACCAGTTGCTCCAGCTTAGCCTCCTCTCTAGAAGCAGCTCTCTTAGTACTCGTCTCCTTGCGAAGTAGTGCTTGAACATGAGGGTCCCGCATGATTGAACTTAGTACTGACGAACTCTGCTGCGTGGAGTCCATGTTCTCTCCACCGACATGTCCAGCCCCTTCTCCTCCGCCATGTCCGGCCCCTTCTCTGCCGCCATGTCTGGCCTCTTCCCCGCCGCCATTATCGATCATCTCTTCGTCTTCCCCAGTGTCATCATTGGCTGCCCCGTCGGCGTCCTCAACATTATCATCCTCATCTTCAATTATCCATCGAGTATAGCCATCCATGAAACCAGTCATGAGCAGGTGCGCTTCGACACGACCTTCATCATAGGGGTCGAGCCAAACTATTCCTTTGCATCTTCGACACAGACATAAAACCTCTGTCAGGTTATTTTCTTTCATGTCCTACACCGCGGCCCGCAACCACCTGTCCACCATCATTCCACTAACCATCATGAACACCTGCACGGTAGTAATAAACAAATTGATTATTAAAATGCATGCATGCATCAAAGTCATACAAAAATTCGGCATGACCTTCCCTAAAAATAGGACATATATAGATCTAGAGTTTGCCCGGAATTCGCCGAAACAGAAATAAATCGACATTTTGGCAAAACATATGCAACTCAAAGCACAATTTGGCGTCCACTCATGCCACACACACAATTTCCATCATATTTCCCAATTATCATATCACACACACACATACACATATTTCCATTTTGCAAAAGCATGGAATTTTAATCACCTCTAGCTACGAGATCGAGCACACGGTGTGGATGATGATGTAGGGAGATCAAAAGTGCACAAAGCTCTTCTTCATAAAGAAAGATCTAGTTAGGGGGCAAATAGGTCACTTAACTAAATGCTACATCTACCTAGCTAGCTAATTTGGGAGGAGACAACTTCAACTAGTGGAGGGGGGAGGAAAAAAAGAAAGGAGATGCATTAATGGAGGTGGTGTAGTTAGCTAGGAGTAATGAAGAGAGAGAAAGGTAGGTAGAATAGGGAGAGTAATGGGGGGAGAAGTATTGAGGAAGAAGAAGAGTGAGAGAGGGAGGATGTGGGAGGTAGGGGAAAGGGAGGAGAGGAGATGGGGAGGTGGAAAAAGGTGGTGGGTGGTGCGTCTTAGCAGCAGCGCGGGAGCAAACACGCGCTACTGCTATGAACGTAGCAGCAGCGCGCTTTCCTATCACGCGCTACTGCTAAACGGGCCAACCGTGTGGACAATTTCAAAATTAGCAGCAGCGGCGTGACTAAAAAGTGTGCTACTACTATGGCATTAGCAGTAGCGCGCTTTTTGACGCCGCGCTGCTAGTAAAGTTAGATCATTGTGTACTGCCGGTGGATTTTTGTAGCAGCGCGGTTTAAACATCACGCGCTACTGCTAAATTTACATCAGTAGCGCGCTTTCCCTAACCGCGCTGCTACTAATTAGCAGCAGCGCCTCTTTTTGTGCCGCGCTGCTGCTAGGATTCTATGTATAAGGTTTTTCCTAGTAGTGAATAGTAGTAGATGTAGAACCGTTTCGGTCTACTTGACATGGATGTGATGCCTATGTTCATGGTCATGCCTAGATATTCTCATAACTATGCGCTTTTCTATCAATTGCTCGGCAGTAATTTGTTCACCCACCGTAATATATGCTATCTTGAGAGAAGCCACTAGTGAAACCTATGGCCCCCGGTTCTACGTTACATCATATAAGTTTCCGATCTACAATTCTAGTTTACTATTTATTTTGCAATCTATACAAAAATACCAAAAATATTTATCTTATTATCTTTATTAGATCTCACTTTAGCAAGTGGCCGTGAAGGGATTGATAACCCCTTTATCGTGTTGGTTGCAAGGTTCTTATTTGTTTGTGCAGGTACTAGGCGATTTGCGTGTAGTCTCCTACTAGATTGATACCTTGGTTCTCAAAAACTAAGGGAAATACTTACGCTACTTTGCTACATCACCCTTTCCTCTTCAAGGGAAAACCAACGCAGTGCTCAAGAGGTAGCAAGAAGAATTTCTGGCACCGTTGCTGGCGAGATCTACGCTCAAGTCAAGACATACCAAGTACCCATCACAAACTCTTACCCCTCGCATTACATTATTTTCCATTTGCCTCTCGTTTTCCTCTCCCCCACTTCACCCTTGCCGTTTTATTCGCCCTTTTTCCGTTCGCCTCTTTTCGCTTGCCTCTTGTTTGCTTGTGTGTTGGGTTGATTGTTTGTCACGATGGCTCAAGATAACACTAAATTGTGTGACTTTTCCAATACCAACAATAATGATTTTATTAGCACTCTGATTGCTCCTACTACCAATGCTGAATCTTGTTAAATCAATACCGCTTTGTCGAGTCTTGTTATGAAAGATCAATTTTCTGGCCTTCCTAGTTAAGATGTCGCTACCCATCTAAACAGTTTCATTGATTTGTGTGATATGCAAAAGAAGAAAGATGTGGATAATAATATTGTTAAATTGAAGATATTCTGTTTTCGCTTAGAGATCGTGCTAAAACTAGGTTCTCTTCTTTGCCTAAAAATAGTATTGATTCATGGAATAAGTGCAAAGATGCTTTTATCTCTAAGTATTTTCCTCCCACTAAGATCATATCTCTTAGAAACGATATTATGAATTTTAAGCAACTTGAGCATGATCATGTTGCACAAGATTGGGAGAGGATGAAATTAATGATACGTAACACATGGTTTGAATTTATGGATGATTATACAAAAAATTATGTTGGGTTGAATTTTGCTTCTATAAATCTTTTAGATTCAGCCTCGGGAGGCACTTTTATGGAAATCACTTTAGGAGAAGCTACTAAACTCCTAGACAATATTATGGTTAATTATTCTCAATGGCATACTGAAAGATCCACTAGTAAAAAAGTTCATGCTATTGAAGAAATTAATGTTTTGAGTGGAAAGATGGATGAACTTATGAAATTGTTTGCTAATAGGAATGCTTCTTCTGATCCTAATGATATGCCTTTGTCCACTTTTATTGAGAATAATAATGAATCTATGGATGTGAATTTTGTTGGTAGGAACAATTTTGGTAATGATATGCCTTTGTCTACTTTGATTGAGAATAATAATAAATCTATGGATGTGAATTTTGTTGGTAGGAACAATTTTGGTAACAACGCGTATAGAGGAAATTTTAATTCTAGGTCGTTCCCTAGTAATTCCTCTAATAATTATGGAAATTCCTACAACAATTCTTATGGAAATTTTAATAAGATGCCCTCTGATTTTGATACTAGTGTTGAAGAATTTATGAATTCGCAAAAGAATTTCAATGCTTTGGTTGAAGAAAAATTGCTTAAGATTGATGAGTTGGCTAGGAACGTGGATAGAATTTCTCTTGATGTTGATTCTTTGAAACTTAGATCTATTAAACCAAAGAATGATATCAATGAGTCTCTCAAAGCCATGAGAATTTCCATTGATGAGTGCAAAGAAAGAACCGCTAGGATGCGTGCAAAAAAAGATTGCTTTGTGAAAGCGTGTTCTTCTAGTTTTCATGATAATAATGATGAAGATATAAAAGTGATTGGTGTGTCTCCTATTAAGTCTTTGTTTTCCAATATGAATCTTTATAAAGGCGGGACTGGAGATGAGTCAACTTTAGTTAGAAGGCGTCCCAATGATTCGGAGTTTTTAGATCTTGATGCAAAAAATGATAAAAGTGGGATTGAAGAGGTCAAAACTTTACATAGCAATAAACCCACTATTTTGGATTTCAAGGAATTTAATTATGATAATTGCTCTTTGATAGATTGTATTTCCTTGTTGCAATCCGTGTTAAATTCTCCTCATGCTTATGATCAAAACAAAGCTTTTACCAAACATATCGTTGATGCTTTAATGCAATCCCATGAAGAAAAGCTTGAATTAGAAGTTTCTATCCCTAGAAAACTTTATGATGAGTGGGAACCTACTATTAAAATTAATATTAAAGATCATGAATGTTGTGCTTTATGTGATTTGGGTGCTAGTGTTTCCACGATTCCAAAAACTTTGTGTGATGTGTTAGGTTTCCATGAATTTGATGATTGTTCTTTAAATTTGTATCTTGCGGATTCCACCATTAAGAAACCTATGGGAAGGATTAATGATGTTCTTATTGTTGCAAATAGGAATTATGTGCCCGTAGATTTCATTATTCTTGATATAGATTGCAATCCTACATGTGATGAGATTTCATTATTCTAGGTATATATTTCATTATTCTAGGTATTATTCTTGGTAGACCTTTCCTTAAAACGATTGGTGCAATTATTGACATGAAAGAAGGAAATATTAGATTCCAATTTCTGTTAAGGAAAGGCATGGAACACTTTCCTAGAAAGAAATTTAAATTACCTTATGAATCAATTATGAGAGCCACATATGGATTGCATACCAAAGATGACAATACCTAGATCTATTCTTTCCTTTATGCCTAGCTAGGGGTGTTAAACGATAGCGCTTGTTGGGAGGCAACCCAATTTTATTTTTGTTCCTTGCTTTCTGTTCCTGTTTAGTGATAAATAAATCATCTATCCTCTATTATGATTGTTTTTTTATGTTTTATTTAGTGTTTGTGCCAAGTAAAGCCTTTAGGATCTTCTTGGATGAATGTTGTTTGATCTTGCTGAAAAAAACAGAAAGTATGCGTTCACGAGAATAATTTTCATTTTTTACCAGAGAGCGATAAAATACCAATTCCAGCTGAAGTAGATCAATATACAAATTATTCAGGATGTGCTAATTTCTCAGGATTTTTGGAGTTACAGAAGTATTCAAAACCTACAGATTACTACAGACTGTTCTGCTTTTGACAGATTCTGTTTTTCGTGTGTTGTTTGCTTATTTTGATGAATCTATGGATAGTATCGGGGGCGGGGGGGGGGTATGAACCATAGAGAAGTTGGAATACAGTAGGTTCAACACCAATATAAATAAAGAATGAGTTTATTACAGTACCTTAAAGTGGTGGTTTGTTTTCTTATACTAACGGAGCTCATGAAATTTTATGTTGAGTTTTGTGTTGTGAAGTGTCGGTGTCAAAACCGGCGGATCTCAGGTAGGGGGTCCTGAACTGTGTGTCTAGGCCGGATGGTAACAGGAGGCAAGGGACACGAAGTTTTACCCAGGTTCGGGCCCTCTTGATGGAGGTAAAACCCTATGTCCTGCTTGATTAATATTGATGATATGGGTAGTACAAGAGTAGATCTACCACGAGATCGAAGAGGCTAAACCCTAGAAGCTAGCCTATGGTATGATTGTTGTTTTGTATGTTGTCCTACGGATTAAAACACTCAGGTTTATATAGACACCGGAGAGGGTTAGGGTTACACAAAGTCGGTTACAATGGTAGGAGATCTACATATCCATATCGCCAAGCTTGCCTTCCACGCCAAGGAAAGTCCCTTCCGGACACGGGACGAAGTCTTCAATCTTGTATCTTCATAGTCCAGGAGTCCGATTGAAGGTATAGTCCGGCCATCCGGACACCCCCTAATCTAGGACTCCCTCAGTAGCCCCTGAACCAGGCTTCAATGACGATGAGTCCGGCGCGCAGATTGTCTTCGGCATTGCAAGGCAGGTTCCTCCTCCAAGTACTTCATAGAAGATTTTGAACACAAAGATAGTGTCCGGCTCTGCAAAATAAGTTTACACATATTGCCATAGAGAGAATAATATTTACACAAATCTAATCTGCTGACGTATTCCATAGTGTGACATCGCACCACGGCCAAGCTTTTATTCGAATCGTTTTATTGTCCCACCTCAGCGTGTCATGCGAGGCGGTTTCCTTGGCACGTCTTGTTAAAGTAGAGATCGTGTCCCCTTATTCCGTAATTCTCATCAATACGGGTGTGGGTAACCCAACTGCGCCATTGATTACGACGCTTGGAGATAAGCGAGTTTTACCAGGCTGGTGGGGACACGCAGTTGCGTCCACCCATATAAGGGGATAAGGATCCACCTTTTCACCTACGCCTTCTTCCTCCCTTGCCTATCCATTTTCGCGCACTCGAGCTCCAGCGCCCAAGTCCGCACTCCCCACCTCAACCTCCTCCAGCCATGTCCGGAGCGGGAGGCAAGTGGATGGTCTCCTCCGTCACGGAGGGACACATAAAAAAACTGAGGAAGGCCGGATACTTGTCTAACGACATCGCGTACCGGCTTCCCGTAGAGGGGCAGCTCCTTCCCACCCCAAGGCCCCATGAGAGGGTAGTGTTCCTTCCCCACTTCCTCCGCGGACTGGGCTTTCCTATCCACCCATTCATCCGGGGACTCATGTTCTACTACGGCCTGGATTTCCATGATCTGGCCCCGAACTTCATCCTCAACATCTCGGCGTTTATCGTCATGTGTGAGGCTTTCCTTCGCATCCGCCCCCATTTCGGCCTATGGCTCAAGACTTTCAATGTCAAGCCGAAGGTGGTGCGCGGCAACTAGGCGGAGTGCGGAGGCGCCATGGTGGGCAAGATGCCCAACGTTTTATGGCTCGAGGCGTCCTTTGTGGAGACCCTGAAGGGGTGGCAATTGGGGTGGTTTTACATCACCGAGCCGCGCGACCCTAAGTAGGTCGCAGCCCCCGAGTTCCGGTCCGGACCCCCAACGCGGCTCACGTCCTGGAAAGAGAAGGGCCTGTCGTGGGGCAGCAAAGGAGAGGTGACTGGACTACAAACATGCATCCAAACCCCGGTGGACAAGCAGCTCAAGCTTGTCAACGTAGTCCAGGTTATGCTCATCCGTCGGATCCTCCCGTGTCAACAACGGGCCTTCAATCTGTGGGAGTTCAACCCGGCGCAGCACCGAACTCTGAGCAGGCTTTTCGACACGACGTACGAAGATGCCTGGAAGGTGCTTTTCAAGGGCGCCGAGGCTCCCGCATCCGCTACCGAGGATCGCAGATTCAGCACGCAGCGTCACGCTAATGCGGTAAGTTGTTTGTACCTTTTACCGGGTATTAGTTTTTCATAGTTTAACTCTATGCAGGATCTAAGCTCCCTTACCTTTGACAGGATTGGTAGGCGAAGTCCGGACAGATCGACCGTCCGGCTCCTTTGCATGAAGACCCAGCCGATGCCCGCTTGGCGAAGCTGCTGGTTCCGGCACCCTATGCGGTGCCGGAGAAGAAGGCCACGGGGACTCGAAAAAGTGCCCGGCGCCCGGAGGTGTCGGGTTCATCATCCGACGGCTCCAAGGCGCATTCCTCCCATGAAGACGAGGAGGAGGAAGAAGAGACCTCTCCCCCTCTAGCTGGGGGAGAGAAGAAAAGGAAGGCCGCCCACACTGGGAGGTCGAAGGGTCCAAGAAGGGGAAAACCCTTCCTCCGGACTACTCCACCAACGCCGACGACGGCGGAGAGCAGTGGCCGCTCAGGGCCAAGCCCCTGGCGAAATCGTAAGTATCTGGATACCAGAGTAATTCATAGTATTCCTTTATTGCACAGCTTTCCCTTATGTCGAATATGATTATGCATCCCACCCAAAGACCGGCTTGACGCGTCGTCGAGCGGTTCACTGGACTCGTCGGATGTGAATTCGCTTCCGACGGCTTCCTCCCCCCGCCCTACGGATGACGCCGAAGTGTTGTCCCAACAGGTTCCAAGCCAGGAGGAGGTGGTCCTGGAGGCGCCGCAAGGTGACCTCCCGAACTCCAGGAGTAAAGGGGATAAAACCCCCCAGGGCTCCAAGTCCGGCTCTAGGCCGGACACCGCTCCGGAACCTTCAAAGGTTCCAAAGTCCGGCGGGCAACCTCCTTCCAAGAGGAGCAAGCCCACCGTGCCGGTGACCTCTGTCCAACCGAAGGCGCCGGACAATCTGTTGGAGGTGCTCAAAGGCGCCTCCATCGACGAGGAGCACCACACCATTATGAGTGCAGTGGTCTAGAAGGTTCAGTCCGCCAAGAGCGGACTGACTGAAGCTTGTGCTAGCCTTTTAATAGGCTTTGAGGTAAGTAAAGAATGTGTAAATAATATTACCGCATAGACAGTAGCCCCTGATGCTCTTTTTGGCGTTCGGGAAGAAAAGCCGAATAGAGGATCAAATAAAATTCGCAGGAGTCTAATAAAGAGGAGTCAATATGCGTATGCAGGCTTCTCTGCTGGCGTCCGCCGCACTGACTGCGGAAGTGGACACGCTAAAGTAGAACCTTGAGCAGTCCGAGCAAGAGCTCGGGCGTGGCAAGAAGCAGCTCGAGGACAAGGAAGGTAAGAAATACCTTGTTTGAATATATATATATATATATATATATATATATATATATATAAGTGCAATTGCAAAAAATTATAGGATTATCGTGGCTATTGTAGGGGCCACGTCTGAGGTGGCGACCCTTAAGCAAGCGTTGCTCGAGGCCGAGAAGAGGGCGGCCACGGAGCGCACCAAGCGGGAGAAGTATGAGGCCCAGGTTGGCAAGGTGCGGCAAGAGCTCCAGGCTCTCATGAAAAAACATGAGAGTTTGGAGCTTGACTCAAAGACGCGAGCGTCCGAGCTCGCGATGGCTATTGAAAATGTCAAGTCTGCCAAGGCCGAATCCCAGAAGACCCTCCAGGAGCTGGATGCGGTGAAAAAGATAGCGGTGGGACTTGTCACTTACCCGAATCTGGAGCTCTCCAGGGGCACTCGCAGATCTTCCCTGTAGCGTGTCTGATGCCACCGCATTCTATCGAGCCGAGGAGGGCAGCTCGACAGAGAAGGTGTTCTGGTCTCAGTATGTTGAGGCCGGACACCCCGTGCCCCTGAGCGACCAGCTGAAGCAACTGGTCGAGCTCCACAAGGCGGCCGAACAGGCCATGAAGGGCCTCATAGTTCAGCTGTGGCCTGGAGAGGCTCTGCCTGGGAGCTATTTCGGGCTGGTGCGGCGGCTGGTGGGGGCTTGTCCGAGGCTCGAAGTCATCAAGCGCTCCGTCTGCATTGAAGGTGCCCGTAGGGCCCTTGCCCGTGGTAAGGTGCACTGGGGCAAGCTGGATGCTGAGAAGCTTGTGAAGGACGGGCCACCGCCGGGGAAAGAGCATCGCAAGCCCGAGAATTATTATAAGGATGTTCTGAAGGGTGCCCGCCTTATGGCGGATGAATGTTCCAGGGATGTAATTTTTGAGTAAAACTCGCTCGTTTTGTCCTGTGCGCTGAAAACTTGTTCATATGCGCTAAGCAATGCTGTTGGAATTTAAAATATTACCTTCTGTGCGGCTGTTTATCAATTCTGAGAGATGGCAAGTCGTCGGCTTCTGCCCCCGTGCCGCTAGTGCTGGGGTGTTCGGGGATAAACCTGAGCGCTCTTTTTCCCATGTTTGGGTCCTTCGAGGGAGGCGCTCAGCACAACGAACAAGGAAATCAGACTATAATGCGTGAACACTCTCACTTAGCCATAGAATTCTATAATTTTAAATTTCGGCGAAGCCCCTGGTATTCGGAAGACCGAGTTCGGGGCGCTATCCACGCCTTTGCCGGACAGAGCCGACTCCTCGCTCTAGGCGGCATAAGTCTTTAGGGACTCGAAAAACCTCTCGAACAGCGACCAGCTCTCGCTTCATCATGACAGTCAGTTTTAGCTTTCTCTACTGAGGATCTCGACCCAGCTCAACTGGTGCACAATCGCAGTAGTTCTCCTAGTGCCACCTTAGCCGATATAGCGGAACGTAAGGCACCAAAACATAGGAGCCGGGCAAACCCAACTATTGACCCAAGACATGATTCGGAGCCGATGCATATAATGCTATAAGTTCGGGGTGCCGCACTTGTTAAAGTGTTCGGACTTCTCACACCATATTGAAGGGTACTAAAGCCCCTGGAGTGTTTTGGCCGTACCAAAGTGTACGGGTGCAACATGTCGTTAAGGAACATATATTTGTAAAAAAAAGAGTAATGCAAAAATAGACAAAAGCTATGCATTGTTTATTAAAAAGGGATGCGATCAAAGCAGAACGATACAAATAATGCGATAAGCAAAAGGTTGGACTATTGAACATGTCCGTTCCAGGGGCAGGCTGCGGAATGGTATGCGAAACAGGTATACTGCTCATGATAGAGACCAGCTGGGAGTTCCGTAATGCGGCATGGCTTGTCTGCTTCCCTGGTTCTTGCATCATTTGTGCGGCAATTGAACTGCCGAACAGGCCTTCCGAAGAATGGAGTCCTGAAAGTAAGAGAAAATTAAAAAATCGGCAGCCCCTGGTGCGGTTTAAGCCGTGTTTCGGGCGTGCCATGATGGTGCCCCTCCCCCTGTACCCATGGTATTTCTAGAGCATAGTTATGTACGCGAAGCACTGGTGTCGCATTTTTGCGAGGGCTCGGGTTGGGGCCGCATTGCTACGCCTGCTCAGAACGTGCCAGGTGGTCTTGTTGTAGGTTACTCCGGGCGTGCTTGACGGTGTTCGGACGTTTAATGACCGGACCGGAGAACTGCCTGGAGAGGCTGCTTTGTACTTCCGCTGCAAGGGCCGCCGTGTGCTCCTCCGTTCGAGGGAGCGTTCGGTGTTTCCATTGACCATAATTACTCCTCGAGGGCCTGGCATCTTGAGCTTAAGTTATGCGTAGTGTGGTACCACATTGAACTTGGCAAATACGGTTTGCCCGAGCAGTGCGTGATAGCCACTACGGAATGGGACTATGTCGAAGATTAACTCCTCGCTTCGGAAATTATCCGGAGATCCGAAGACCACTTCAAGTGTGACTGAGCCTGTACAGTTGGCCTCTACACCTGGTATTACGCCTTTAAAGGTCGTTTTGGTGGGCTTAATCCTCGAGGGATCTATGCCCATTTTTCGCACTGTATCCTAGTAAAGCAGGTTCAGGCTGCTGCCGCCGTCCATAAGGACTCTAGTGAGATGAAATCCGTCAATAATTGGGTCTAGAACCAATGCGGCGAATCCTCCATGACGGGTGCTAGTGGGATGGTCCCTTCGATCAAAGGTGATCGGGCAGGAGGACCATGGGTTGAACTTTGGGGCGACTGGCTCTACCGCGTATACGTCCCTTAACGCGCGCTTCCGTTCCCTCTTGGGGATGTGGGTTGCGTATATCATGTTCACCGTCCGCACTTGTGGGGGAAAACCCTTCTATCCACTGTTGTTCGGCGGCCGGGGCTCTTCGTCGTCATCGCTATGCAGCCCCTTGTCTTTATTTTCGGCATTTAACTTGCCTGCCTGCTTGAACACCCAACAATCCCTGTTGGTGTGATTGGCCAGCTTTTCGGGGGTGCCATGTATCTAACACAAGCGCTCGAGTATTCGGTCCAAACTGGACGGCCCCCTAGGATTTCTTTTGAATGGATTTTTCCGCTGACCGGATTTATAGCCTCTGAATCCGGCATTAACTGCCGTATCCTCGACATTGTCGCCGTTAATGCGGCGCTTATGCTTGTTGCGATGTGACCTGCCACTACTATCCCTGATATCCAAATTACCAGGGTTCTTGGTCATATTGTTGCTACGAGCAAGCCAGCTGTCTTCTCCCGCGCAGAAGCGGGTCATGAGTGTCGTGAGTGCTGCCGTAGATTTTGGCTTTTCCTGTCCAAGGTGCCGGGCAAGCCACTCGTCACGGATATTGTGCTTGAAGGCTTCTAGGGCCTCTGCATCCAGTCCACTATTTGATTTTTCTTTGTTAGGAATCGTGTCCAGAATTGCCGGGCCGATCCTCTGGCTGCTGAATTACGTGGCTTACATCATCGGCGTCTGGTGGTCGCACATAAGTGCCCTGGAAATTGTCGAGGAATGCGGCTTCCAGGTCCTCCCAACAACTGATTGATCCTGCTGGCAAGCTGTTAAGCCAATGCCGAGCTAGTCCTTTAAGCTTGAGTGGGAGGTATTTGATGGCGTGGGGATCATCGCCGCGGGCCATGTGGATATGAAGGAGATAATCCTCGATCCATACCGCAGGATCTGTTGTGCCATCGTATGATTCGATGTTTACGGGTTTGAAACCCTCGGGGATTTGATGATCCATTACTTCGTCTGTGAAGCATAGTGGGTGTGCGGCGCCTCTGTACTGGGCTATATCACGATGTAGCTCCAATGGGCTTTGTCTATTGTGTTCGGCCCTACCGGATTTGTGTCTGGCGTGACGGTTATCGTCTCGAGTTGTGGGGCGCCCACACGATCCATAGATCGATCTTGTTTGCCTTGCCTTGTCCTCCAACATATCTCGCAGGTCTGGCGCATTTTCCCGTGCCTTGGTACAGGGTGCGGCTTGAGTGGAGGGCCGAGAGGCCTCTCTGTCGCGGCCACGAGGTGGCCGGTCGGCAGTATCAAGTGCTGGTGATGTAGGTTTAAGTGCTTCCTCCTCTAATCGAGGTAACAACCTGCGCTTTGGGTAGCTCTTGGAGGGGCGTTCGAGTTTATGCTCTTCGGCCGCAAGGACTTCAGTACATCTGTCGACTACCGAATCTTGATTAGCTCTAAGCTGTTGTTCTTTTTTCTTGAGGCTTCTTGCCATGGCCATAAGCCTGCGTTGAAAACGCTCTTGCTCGACGGGATCCTCTGGCATGACGAATTCGTCGTCGTCGAGGCTTGCCTCGTCTTCGGAGGGAGGCATATAATTATCGTCCTCGACCTCTCTGTTTGCCGCTCTCTCATGAGGGCTGGCTTCTCCATCCTCCTGTGCTGAATCTTGCTGGAGGGGGTTTTCTTCGGCACTCTCTGGAGTATTATTATCTCCCGTGCTGGAATCACTGTATTTGCTTTGGCGGGATTTTGAGCGGCGCCGCTGACGCTGGCGCTTAGGCTGTTTCTTGGAGGGGTCATCCTCCGTTGTTCCATCGCCATCTCCTTCTTTTGGGGTGTCCACCATGTATATGTCATATGACGAGGTGGCTTTCCAGGGCCCAATAGGCGCTGGTTCCTCATCGTCTCCTGCATCGGCGTCCATACCGTCGATGTCTTCGGAGTCGAAGTCGAGCATGTCGGTTAAATCGTCAACAGTGGCTACAAAGTGGGTGGTGGGTGGGCTTTGAATTTCTTCATCGTCCGTATCCCAACCTTGCTGACCGTAGTCCGACCAGGGCTCTCCTGATAAAGAGAGAGACTTTAGTGTCTTCAGAATATCGCCGAAAGGCGAGTGCTGAAAGATGTCCGCGGCGGTAAACTCCATGATCCGCGCCCAATCGGATTCGATCGGTAGGGGCGTGGTGGGTTCGGAGTCTGGAGAGGAGTCCGGCTCCTTGGAGTCACGAGTCTCACGGAGTGCGGGGATGGTGTTCGGCTCGATCGCCGCTGGGATCGCAGCCCCCGAGGCGGCGTCCAACCACCCATCCTCGATCGGCGCAGTTGGCTCTGAATTAAGGGTCGAAGCCGATGTGGGTGTGGCCTCTAGGGCACTGTTCGGTGGCAGAGCTAGATCATGCTCGTCGTGACAGTGCGGCGCGCTCGGCAGTGGCTCGAATCCGTCGAAGATCAAGTCCCCGCGGATGTCAGCATGTAGTTTAAACTTCCAAATCTGACCTGACGGCCAGGGGCATAGCTTTCGATCTGCTCCAGATGGCCAAGTGAATTGGCCCGCAGTGCGAGGCCGCCGAAGACGAAGATCTGTCCGGGGAGGAAGGTCTCACCCTGGACTGCATCGCTATTGATGATCGTAGGAGCCATCAAGCCTAACGGCGACGACACAGAGGAACTCTCAATGAAAGCACCAATGTCGGTGTCAAAACCGGCGGATCTCGGGTAGGGGGTCCCGAACTGTGCGTCTAGGCCGGATGGTAATAGGAGGCAAGGGACACGAAGTTTTACCCAGGTTCGGGCCCTCTTGATGGAGGTAAAACCCTACGTCCTGCTTGATTAATATTGATGATATGGGTAGTACAAGAGTAGATCTACCATGAGATCGGAGAGGCTAAACCCTAGAAGCTAGCCTATGGTATGATTGTTGTTCTGTATGTTGTCCTACGGACTAAAACCCTCCGGTTTATATAGACACCGGAGAGGGTTAGGGTTACACAAAGTCGGTTACAACGGTAGGAGATCTACATATCCGTATCGCCAAGCTTGCCTTCCACGCCAAGGAAAGTCCCTTCCGGACACGGGACGAAGTCTTCAATCTTGTATCTTCATAGTCCAGGAGTCCGGCTGAAGGTATAGTCCGGCCATCTGGACACCCCCTAATCCAGGACTCCCTCATGAAGTTTTCAAGTTTTTGGGTAAAGATTTGATGGATTTTGGAACAAGGAGTGCCAAGAGACTAAGCTTGGGGATGCCCAAGGCACCCCAAGGTAAAATTCAAGGTCAATCAAAAGCCTAAGCTTGGGGATGCCCCAGAAGGCATCCCTTCTTTTGTCTTCGTCTATCGGTAACTTTACTTGAGGCTATATTATTATTCACCACATGATACGTGTTTTGCTTGGAGCATCTTGTATGATTTGAGTATTTGCTTTTTAGTTTACCACAATCATCCTTGCTGTACACACCTTTTGGGGAGACACACATGAATCGGAATTTATTAGAATACTCTATGTGCTTCACTTATATCTTTTGAGCTAGATAAGTTTGCTAGAGTGCTTCACTTATATCTTTTTAGAGCACGGTGGTGGTTTTATTTTATAGAAATTATTGAGCTCTCATGCTTCACTTATATTATTTTGTGAGTCTTTTAGAACAGCATGGTAATTTGATTTGGTTAAGAAATTAGTCCTAATATGATAGGCATCCAAGATGGGTATAATAAAAACTTTCATATAGAGTGCACTGAATACTATGAGAAGTTTGATACTTGATGATTCTTTTGAGATATGAAGATGGTGATATTAGGGTCATGCTAGTTGAGTAGTTGTGAATTTGAGAGATACTTGTGTTAAAGTTTGTGATTCCCGTAGCATGCACGTATGGTGAACCATTATGTGATGAAGTCGGAGCATGATTTATTTTTTGATTGTCTTCCTTATGAGTGGCGGTCGGGGACGAGCGATGGTATTTTCCTAACAATCTATCCCCCTAGGAGCATGCATGTAATATTTGTTTCGATAACTAATAGATTTTTGCAATAAGTATGTCAGTTCTTTATGACTAATGTTGAGTCCATGGATTATACGCACTCTCACCCTTCCACCATCGCTAGCCTCTCTAGTACCGCGCAACTTTCGCCGATACCATAAACCTACCATTTACCTTCCTCGAAAAAGCCACCATACCTACCTATTATGGCATTTCCATATCCATTCCGAGATATATTGTCATGCAACTTTCCACCGTTCCGTTTATTATGACACGCTCCATCATTGTCATATTGCTTTGCATGATCATGTAGTTGACATCGTATTTCTGGCAAAGCCACTGTTCATAATTATTTCATACATGTCACTCTTGATTCATTGAACATCCCGGTACACCGCCGGAGGCATTCACATAGAGTCATATTTTGTTCTAAGTATCGAGTTGTAATTCTTGAGTTGTAAGTAAATAAAAGTGTGATGATCATCATTATTAGAGCATTGTCCCAGTGAGGAAAGGATGATGGAGACTATGATTCCACCACAAGTCGGGATGAGACTCCAGACAAAAAAAAGAAAAAAAGAGGCCATAAAAAGAGAAAAGTCCCAAATAAAAAAATGAGAGAAAAAGAGAGAAGGGGCAATGCTACTATCCTTTTTCCACACTTGTGCTTCAAAGTAGCACCATGATCTTCATGATAGAGAGTCTCTTATGTTGTCACTTTCATATACTAGTGGGAATTTTTCATTTTAGAACTTGGATTGTATATTCCAATGATGGGCTTCCTCAAAATGCCCTAGGCCTTCGTGAGCAAGCAAGTTGGATGCACACCCACTTAGTTTCTTTTGTTGATCTTTCATATACTTATAGCTCTAGTGCATCCGTTGCATGGCAATCCCTACTCACTCACATTAATATCTATTGATGGGCATATCCATAGCCCGTTGATACGCTTAGTTGATGTGAGACTATCTTCTCCTTTTTTTCTTCTCCACAACCACCATTCTATTCCACCTATAGTGTAATATCCATGGCTCACGCTCATGTATTGCGTGAAGATTGAAAAAGTTTGAGAACATCAAAAGTATGAAACAATTGCTTGGCTTGTCATCGGGGTTGTGCATGATTTAAATATTTCGTGTGATGAAGATAGAGCATAGCCAGACTATATGATTTTGTAGGGATAGCTTTCTTTGGCCATGTTATTTTGAGAAGACACAATTGCTTGGTTAGTATGCTTGAAGTATTATTATTTTTATGTCAGTATTAAACTTTTGTCTTGAATCTCTCGGGTGTGAATATTCATGCCACAATAAATAAAATTACATTAAAAATTATGTTAGGTAGCATTCCACATCAAAAAAATCTATTTTTATCATTTACCTACTCGAGGACGAGCAGAAATTAAGCTTGGGGATGCTTGATATGTCTCCAACGTATCTATAATTTTTTATTGTTCCATGCGATTATATTATCTGTTTTGGATGTTTAATGGGCTTTGTTATGCACTTTTATATTATTTTTGGGACTAACCTATTAACCGAAGGCCCAGTGCAAATTGTTGTTATTTTGCCTATTTCAGTGTTTCACAGAAAAGGAATATCAAACGGAATCCAAACGGAATGAAACCTTCGCGAGGATCTTTTTTGGAACAAAGGAAATCCAGGAGACTTGGAGTGGAGGTCAAGAAAGCCACGTGGCGGCCACGTGGTAGGGCGGCGCGCCCCCACCCTCATGGGCCCCTCGTAGCTCCACCGACCTACTTCTTTCGCCTATATATACTCTTATACCCTGAAAACATCCAGGGGAGCCACGAAACCACTTTTCCACCGCCGCAACCTTCTGTACCCATGAGATCCCATCTAGGGACCTTTTCCGGTGATCTGTCGGAGGGGGATTCGATCACGGAGGGCTTCTACATCAACACCATAGCCTCTCCGATGATGTGTGAGTAGTTTACCACAGACCTTTGGGTCCATAGTTATTAGCTAGATGGCTTCTTCTCTCTCTTTGGTTCTCAATATTTTTTATTCTTCTCTGAATTCTTATATGCATGATTTGATATCTTTGCTAGTCTCTTCGAATTATCAGTTTGGTTTGGCCTACTAGATTGATCTTTCTTGCAATGGGAGAAGTGCTTAGCTTTGGTTTCAATTTTGCGGTGCTCGATCTCAGTGATAGAAAGGGAACCGACACGTATTGTATTGTTTCCATCGAGGATAAAAAGATGGGGTTTATATCATATTGCTTGAGTTTATCCCTCTACATCATGTCATCTTGCCTAATGCGTTACTCTGTTCTTATGAACTTAATACTCTAGATGCATGCTGGATAGCGGTCAATGTGTGGAGTAATACTAGTAGATGCAGAATCGTTTCGGTCTACTTGACACGGACGTGATGCCTATGTTCATGATCATGCCTAGATATTCTCATAACTATGCGCTTTTCTATCAATTGCTCGGCAGTAATTTGTTCACCCACCATAATATATGCTATCTTGTGAGAAGCCACTAGTGAAACCTATGGCCCCCGGGTCTACTTTACATCATATAAGTTTCCGATCTACAATTCTAGTTTACTATTTATTTTGCAATCTTTATTTTCCAATCTATACAAAAATACCAAAAATATTTATCTTATTATCTTTATCAGATCTCACTTTAGCAAGTGGCCGTGAAGGGATTGACAACCCCTTTATCGTGTTGGTCGCAAGGTTCTTATTTGTTATTGCAGGTACTAGGCGATTTGCGTGTAGTCTCCTACTGGATTGATACCTTGGTTCTCAAAAACTGAGGGAAATACTTATGCTACTTTGCTGCATCACCCTTTCCTCTTCAAGGGGAAACCAACGCATGCTCAAGAGGTAGCAGGTACCTGAGACTCCTGATGATGTTGCGATAGAGCATAACATCGACCACCTTCTTGGAGCTATCCTTGTTGAGCTTCAGCCATGCCTCCATTAGAGTGTGCACGACATGACAGTCCTTTATGCCTGCTCGCTTGGTCATCTTGGCGGTGTAGGTTACTTGCATGATCGATATGCGACCACCTTCTTGGTTCACCTCTGTCGGCGTCCTGGGAATGGGGGTACCCAGACTTGCCTGCCTGCAGCCCACGGCATGGCTCCATCGACAGCCCAGTACGGCCCAACTTCATCAACAACAACCCAAGACCCTCACGAGGGTCCAATGCCTCGCGAGGCGGACGACACCAAGACCTCCCTGGGGGGCGGCCTCACCAGGCTGGCTCCCGAGGAGTGGAGATATCTATGCAAGGTGCACCTCGCGAGGTTCACATGATGTGAGCCATGACGACCAAGGCCAGGCGAGCACTAGCGGGCGCAGTGTACTAGTTTCCTCTTTGGTGCTAAGGAGGCAAGCACAGGCGTGGGGTCCCGAGGAATCAAGCAAATGTTTCCATATCGGTGTAACGAGACCAAGACCGCCAGGACGGCAGGATGGAGGTCATCGCGGTGCCCATGACAGCGTCACCACTAGAGGCTTTTGCAGGCGAAGACTACTTTTGTCAGGATAACTTGTACTAGTTGTCTCCCTTTGAATTTGGCCGTTGTGGGATCCCTTCCTGCCTACATTTGGGAAGAGGACCAAGGCCACTATAAATAGGACTTAGCCACCACCATAGAAAGGGGGATCATTCAGATCATCCTCTTATTCACTAGCTCATCGAGCTCAAGAACACCTCACCTCCTGAGGCTGTTCTACCATTGTACTAATTCATCCTCAACCCCCTCGAGGCAATCCACCACAAAGCTAGAGTAGGGTATTGCATCGCAAGGTGGCCCGAACCAGGATAAACTGTTGTGTCTCTTGTTGGAAGGGTTCGTCGAGCTAGGCCTTGGAATCATTGAGCGGGCAGACTAGTGAGGACGAGTTCTTCGCACGCACCCTAGTGTTTGAACCTCCCAAGGGTCTGCGGAACCCTGAATCTGACATTTGGCGCCCTAGGTAGGGGTGCGTCGAAGCTCCGCCTCTCCGCCCGCTCCGCCTCTTCGTCCGCTCCGTATCTCCGTCTGCTTCATCACTTTGTTCAGCTCGCATGGCGGGCGTCGCCCCTCTGGCTGGATCAACGGGTGCGCACGGAGGCGTCGAGGGCCTCCGGGCCTTCACCCCTGCCTTATGACGAGTGCAGTGGCCACCCAAGTCCAGGCGTATGAGGAGGCTGTCTGGGCGGCAGGTGGTGACGACAAGGTCATGGCAAACTGGCCCCCCATGGCCCTCGTGGGCGCGCCGCACGCCTGGCTTCTCAACCTGCCAGGATCTTCGGTGGCCTCCTAGGAGGAGTTGCATGGCCTCCTCATCGCGCGCTTTGCGGCACCGGCGCCTCACGCCGTCGCAACACTCCTGGGTGGCTCACAGGCGCCGCCCTCGGACCACCATGTCAAGCAGTTCTTTCACCAAGCGAGTGCCGCATGCGTGCAGCGGGGAGCTCCTCCGGGATGGGCGGCACTCGAGGCCGACCTCACCTTCGACTCAAGTGACCATTCTACGACCATCGGGGCCGCAGGCACGCTCCCGATGCTCAGCACCCCCACGATCTGCAACGTAGCGGTAACCAAGACCCTCATCGACGGTGGGGCCGGCCTCAATGTGCTCTCCGTGGAAGCTTTCGGCTTGCTTCACGTGTCACATGGCCGGCTCTGCCCCACCAAGCCGTTCTCCGGGGTCGTCGACGGCTCCACCACCCCCCTGGGGCAGATCCGCCTCCCCGTCACTTTCGGCACCCGCGACAACTACCGCTCATCGACTTCGACATCGCCCGCATCGGCCTCCCGTACAATGCCATCCTCGGGTACCCGGCCCTGGCCAAGTTCATGGCAGCAACTTACCCTGCCTACAACCTCATGAAGATGCCAGGAAGCAGCGGCATCCTCACTGTGGCCGGGGACACCAAGGAGGCGCTAGCGGCTCTCAAGCTCGCCTTCAGGGTCGCGGCTGCCGGGAGTAGTTGTTCTCTCAAGACCGGGCCGAGACGAAGCTGGTGCCGGTTGACGAAGATGGGGCATCGGGAGCCACCTTCACCATAGGTGCCAACCTCGCCCCAGACCAAGAAAAGGCACTGGACGATTTCTTGCATGCAAACAAGGAGGTGTTCACATGGGAGCCCAAGGACCTGGCTGGAGTCCCAAGGGGAGTGATCGAGCATCACCTGAATGTGTGCCCAATGTATGCCCAGTGAAGCAGAGAGTGTGGCGGTAGTCCATAGAGAAGCAGTCGTTCATCGTCCAAGAAACCCGCAAGCTGCAAGACACTGGTGTCATTCGGGAGGTGCGGTACCCAGAATGGCTGGCAAACCTAGTCGTCATCCCCAAGAAAGGTGGGAAGGAAAGCATGTGCGTCGATTTCATCAACCTCAACAAGGCTTTCCCTCAAGACCCCTTTCCGCTACCGCGCATCGACCAGATCGTCGACTCCACCGCCGAGTGCGACCTACTGTGCTTCTTGGACGCATTCTCAGGGTATCACCAAATCAAGATGGCGGTATAGGATGTCGAGAAGACGGCCTTCTTGACCCCGCGCGGGGTGTACTGCTACGCCAGAGCAACCTTCCAGCGGCTGATGCACGTCGCTCTGGGCCAACAGCCCGGGAGGAACGCTGAAGCCTACATCGATGACATAGTGGCAAAGTCTCGGGAGGCAAGGACCCTCATCGGGGACCTGGAAGAGACGTTCGCCAGCCTGCGCAAGGTGGACCTGCGGCTCAATCTGGAGAAATGTGTGTTTGGCATCCCCTCCGGCATGCTGTTGGGCTTTCTGGTGTCACATAGGGGAATCGAGGCAAACCCGAAGAAGGTCAAGTCAATAGAAAGAATGAGTCCGCCACAGACTCTTAAGGAAATGCAAAATCTAGCCGGCTATGTGACCTCCAAGCTGGGGGAGCACGCTCTCCCATTCTTCAGGCTGATGAAGAAGAAGGGGCCATTCGAATGGACTCCGGAGGCTGACACGGTGTTTCAAGACCTCAAGAGATACCTCACCAGCCCACCATTGATGGTGGCACCGTGTCCTCTCGAGACCCTAGTGCTTTACCTGGCTGCCATACCTCACTCTGCCAGTGCAGCGCTAGTGGCAGTCCGGGAGGAGCACCAAACCAAGGGCCTGTCGGGCAACGCCCCACGGCAGGGAAAGGCAACGCAGCTTCAGGATGGTGCGCCTAAAGCCTCGACGACGCCAAGAGATGACCAAGCTCCACAAGACGGCGCCCCTGAGGGCGCGGCTGCCTAACAAACGATCAAGCTCCTGAGGCCCTTTAGCCTTAGGAGGTCTCGGACTCCATCAACACTTCCGCCCTCATCGAGCACCCGATGTACTTTGTCATCATGGTATTGCGTGATGCGCGGGCCCGCTACCCCATGCCGCAGAAGCTCTTGCTCGCGCTCCTCGTCACCTTGTGCAAGTTGCGCCACTACTTCCAAGGCCACCCCATCAAGGTTGCCTCGGCTTACCCGCTGGAGAGGGTGCTCCGGAGCCCCAATGCCACAAGGAGGGTCGCCAAGTGGAACATCGAATTACAGGCGTTCCAGCTGGATTTCAGCACCACCAGGGTCATCAAGGGCACCGCGCTCGCCGACTTCGTGGTGGAATGGACTGATGCTCCAGGGCCCGAAGTTGGCGAGGACCGGTCCCTCTTGCCAGGGAGCAAGGCACCAGATGGCTAGGTCATGTACTTCGACGGTGCCTTCACACGTCAGGGTGCGGGGGCTGGAGCCATGCTCATCTCACCCACTCAGGACAAGCTCTACTACGCCGTGCAACTCTGCTTCCAACACGGCGAAAAGGTCTCCAACAACATCGCGGAGTACGAAGGCTTGAATGCCGGCCTCAAGGCCGCGACCGCTTTGGGCGTGAAGTGCCTCACCATCAAGGGCAACTCTCAGCTCCTTGTAAACTTCTCCAACAAGATGTGCGAGCTGAAGGATTAACACATGGGGGCATACCTGGCGGAGGTACGCAAAATTGAGAAGCAATTCTTAGGCCTGGAGCTGCAGCACGTGCCTTGCGGCATGAAAAAGGAAGCCGACGATATCGCCAAGAGAGCATCCAAGCGCCAGCCTCAGGATCCCGGCGTCTTCGAGGAGTGGCTCTTCAAGCCTTCTATAGCCCCTCCGACTGCGGAGCCAACCCTGCCCCAGGAGGAGCTCCCCCAGCATCGACCTCGGGAGCCCCTGCCCGCGGCCTGATCTCGGGAGCACGCGTACTCCTCGCGCTCGAGCCTCAGGAGGGGTGCTGGACCAAAGAATTCGAGACGTACCTGCTTCAGGGAACCCTGCCGAAGAAGGAGGAAGACGCTGATCACGTGGCTCGGTTGGCCACAACCTACTGCATTCAGGACGGTGAGCTCTACCAAAAACGACCAAACGATGTTTCCTTGCGATGCATCGGCGGAGACTGCGGGCATCACTCGTCATCACGCACCCTCGTGGGCAAGGCATTCCGCAGTGGGTTCTATTGGCCCACAATGCTCAATGATGCCACCGAGCTGGTGAAATCTTGCGAAGCGTGCCAACTCCACGCCAAGCAGATCCACCAGCCCGCTCAGGGCCTCCAGACCATTCCTCTCACATGGCGATTCATGGTCTGGGGGCTGGACATCTTTGGACCATTCCCACGAGCGCCCGGGGGCTACCGCTACCTCTATGTCACCATCAACAAGTTCACCAAGTGGGCGGAGGTGGAAGCCATCCGCACCATCCCGACCAGCTCGGGAGTCAAGTTCATCAAGGGCCTCGTGAGCCTCTTTGGGGTCCCTAACCGTATCATCACTGACAACGGCTCGCAGTCACTAGCAACCTCTTCCGAACGTATTGTGCTAACCTTGGGACGCAGATATGCTATGCCTCAGTGGCACACCCCAAGAGCAATGGCCAAGCTGAACACGCCAACGCGGAGGTCCTGAGACGCCTCAAGACAAGAACCTTCAAGAAGAAGCTCGAGGCCTACGGCCGGGGCTGGCTCGATGAGCTCCAATCCGTGCGGTGGTCCATCTGCACCACCGCCACCAAGCTGATGGGCGAGACCCCATTCTTCCTCGTCTACGAAGCTGAAGCGGTTCTCCCACACGAGGTCAATCATCGCTCCGCGTGGGTCTTGGCGTTTGACAAGGCATGCTAGGACGCCACGCGGGGGA